>NC_050099.1:12178917-12481948 GCF_902167145.1 Zea mays
AGTGGCAATGCAAGAGGAGCTCAACAACTTCACTAGGAATGAGGTATGGCATTTGGTTCCACGTCCTAACCAAAATGTTGTAGGAACCAAATGGGTGTTCCGCAACAAGCAAGATGAGCATGGTGTGGTGACAAGGAACAAAGCTCGACTTGTGGCCAAGGGATACTCCCAAGTCGAAGGTTTGGATTTCGGTGAAACCTATGCACCCGTAGCTAGGCTTGAGTCAATTCGTATATTATTGGCCTATGCTACTTACCATGGCTTCAAGCTTTATCAAATGGACGTGAAGAGTGCCTTCCTCAATGGACCGATCAAGGAAGAGGTCTATGTTGAGCAACCTCCCGACTTTAAAGATAGTGAGTACCCTAACCATGTGTATAAACTCTCTAAGGCGCTTTATGGGCTTAAGCAAGCCCCAAGAGCATGGTATGAATGCCTTAGAGATTTCCTTATCACTAATGGCTTCCAAGTCGGAAAGGCCGATCCTACACTCTTTACTAAAACTCTTGAAAATGACTTGTTCGTATGCCAAATTTATGTTTATGATATTATATTTGGGTCTACTAATGAGTCCACATGTGAAGAATTTAGTAGGATCATGACACAGAAATTCGAGATGTCTATGATGGGAGAGTTGAAGTATTTCTTAGGATTTCAAGTGAAGCAACTCCAAGAGGGCACCTTCTTAAGCCAAACGAAGTATACTCAAGATATTCTAAACAAGTTTGGAATGAAGGATGCCAAACCCATCGAGACACCCATGGGAACCAATGGGCATCTCGACCTCGACACAGGAGGTAAATCTGTCAATCAAAAGGTATACCGGTCGATGATAGGTTCTTTACTCTACTTATGTGCATCTCGATCGGATATTATGCTTTCCGTATGCATGTGTGCAAGATTCCAAGCCGACCCTAAGGAAGCTCACCTTACGGCCGTAAAACGAATCTTGAGATATTTAGTTTATACTCCTAAGTTTGGGCTTTGGTATCCTAAGGGATCCACATTTGATTTGATTGGTTATTCGGATGCCGATTGGGCGGGGTGTAAAATCAATAGAAAGAGCACATCGGGGACTTGCCAGTTCTTGGGAAGATCCTTGGTGTCTTGGGCTTCAAAGAAGCAAAATTCCGTAGCTCTTTCTACCGCCGAAGCCGAGTACATTGCCGCAGGCCATTGTTGCGCGCAATTGCTTTGGATGAGGCAAACCCTTAGGGACTATGGTTACAAAATAACCAAAGTTCCTCTTCTATGTGATAATGAGAGTGCAATCCGCATGGCAGATAATCCCGTTGAGCATAGCCGCACTAAACACATAGCCATTCGGTATCACTTTATAAGGGATCACCAACAAAAGGGAGATATCGAGATTTCATATATCAACACTAAAGATCAATTAGCCGATATCTTTACCAAGCCTCTTGATGAACAAACTTTTAACAAACTTAGGCATGAGCTAAATATTCTTGATTCTAGGAACTTCTTTTGTTAATTTGCACACATAGCTCATTCATATACCTTTGATCATGTCTCTTTTATATGCTATGACTAATGTGTTTTCAAGTCTGTTTCAAACCAAGTCATAGGTGTATTGAAAGGGAAATTGGAGTCTTCGGCGAAGACAAAGGCTTCCACTCCGTAACTCATCCTTCGCCGTCACTCCAAGCAACTCTCCATTTTTGGGGAGAAAGCATGAGCACCAAGCAAAAGGACTCCATCTTTGGTATAATCTTCACTCATTTATTTATGACCAAAGGGGGAGAGAGTAATTCCAAGGGCTCTAATGACTCCGTTTTTGGCGATTCATGCCAAAGGGGGAGAAAGTATTAGCCCAAAGCAAAAGGACCGCACCACCACCTAATTTTTAAGAGTTTTTCAATTGGTATAATTCTCAATTGATAAATTTAAAATTTGCATCTTATTGTGTTCAAAAGGGGGAGAAAGTAGCTTTTCAAAATTGATATATCAAAACCCTCTTGAACACTAAGAGGAGAATCTTATTTAGGGGGAGTTTTGTTTAGTCAAAGGAAAAGCATTTGAAACAGGGGGAGAAAATTTCAAATCTTGAAAATGCTTCGCAAAATCTTATTTATTTACCTTTGTCTATTTGCAAAAGAACTTTGAAAAGGATTTACAAAAGAATTTGCAAAAACAAAACAAGTGGTGCAAGCGTGGTCCAAAATGTTAAAAATGAAGAAACAATCCATGCATAACTTATAAGTATTAATATTCGCTCAATTCCAAGCAACCTTTGCACTTACGTTATGCAAACTAGTTCAATTGTGTACTTCAATATTTGCTTTGGTTTGTGTTGGCATCAATCACCAAAAAGGGGGAGATTGAAAGGGAATTAGGCTTACACCTATTTCCTAAATAATTTTGGTGGTTGAATTGCCCAACACAAATAATTGGATTAACTAGTTTGCTCTAGTGTACAAGTTATACAGGTGCCAAAGGTTCACACTTAGCCAATGAAAAGACCAAGTATGGGGTTCAACAAAGAGAGCAAGGGATAACCGAAGGCACCTCTGGTCTGGCGCACCGGACTGTCCGGTGCACCAGAGGACTCCAAGCCAAACTCTTCACCTTTGGGAAAATCCAGAGGCGCTCCGCTATAATTCACCGGACTGTCCGGTGTACACCGGACAGTGTCCGGTGCCCCAAGGAAGGGCGGCTCTGGAACTCGCCAGCCTCGGGAATTCGCTCCGTTATAATTCACCGACTGTCCGGTGAGCCAGCGGAGCAATGGCTACTTCGCGCCAACGGTCACCTGCAGGCGCATTTAATGCGCGCCAGAAGCGCGCAGAAGTCAGGCATGCGCGAGACGGTGCACCGGACAATCTACAGTACTTGTCCGGTGTACACCGGATAGCCAGGCGGGCCTAGAAGTCAGAAGCTCCAACGGTCGAATCCCAACGGCCTGGTGACGTGGCTGGCGCACCGGACATGTCCGGTGTGCACCGGACTGTCCGGTGCACCATACGACAGTCAGCCACCACCAAACGGCTAGTTTGGTGGTTGGGGCTATAAATACCCCCAACCACCCCACATTCAAGACATCCAAGTTTTCCCACTTCAACTACTTACAAGAGCTCTAGCATTCAATTCTAGACACACCCAAGTGATCAAATCCTCTCCAAACTCCACACAACTCCCTAGTGATTAGAGAGAGAGATTTGCTTGTGTTCTTTCGAGCTCTTGCACTTGGATTGCTTTCTTCTTTCTTTGATTCTTTATTGCGATCAAACTCACTTGTAATTGAGGCAAGAGACACCAATCTTGTGGTGGTCCTTGTAGGAACTTTGTGTTCCAAGCATTTGAGAAGAGAAAGCTCACTCGGTCCGAGGGACCGTTTGAGAGAGGGAAAGGGTTGAAAGAGACCCGGTCTTTGTGACCACCTCAACGGGGAGTAGGTTTGCAAGAACCGAACCTCGGTAAAACAAATCTGCGTGTCACACTCTTTATTTGCTTGCGATTTGTTTTCCACCTTCTCTCGCGGACTCAATTATATTTCTAACGCTAACCCGGCTTGTAGTTGTGATTATTTTTGTAAATTTCAGTTTCGCCCTATTCACCCCCCTCTAGGCGACTTTTAGTTTGCCTAATGGAACGGAAAGTAAAGGAGCGCGTTTAGAAATCCGGGGATAGCGTAAGGGGATCTTACTAAGCTTCTTGCGCTCATGGCGCTTAGAAGTGACGGACGCGGCGTCGGAGCCGGAGGTGGATGGCGACGAAGAATCAGTCTCGTAGTAGACCACTTTCTTCATCTTATTCTTCTTGTCGCCACTCCGATGCGACTTGACTCGTGGAGGTGATTCCTCCTTCCTTTGGCACCGGACTCCTTTGATGAAGCCTTCCCGTGGCTTGTGCCCGTTTCCATCTCCCTCTTGGCGGATCCTCCCGACATCACTTCGAGTGGTTAGACTCTAAATGAAGTACCGGGCTCTAATACCAATTGTAAGTCACCTAGAGGGGGTGGATAAGCGGAAACTGAAATTTACAACTTTAAGCACACTTCAAGCCGGTGTTAGCGTTAGAACAAAATTCGAGTCCGGGAGAGAGGGGAAAATAAATCAACCAAGAAAATAAAGCGGATGACTCAGTGATTTGTTTTACCGAGGTTCGGTTCCAAAGAACCTAGTCCCCGTTGAGGTGGTCACAAAGACCGGGTCTCTTTCAACCCTTTCCCTCTCTCAAACGGTCACTTAGACCGAGTGAGGCTTCTTCCTTAATCTCACGGGTCACTTAGACCCGCAAGGATCACCATACAATTGGTGTCTCTTGCCTCGCCTACAAAGAACTTGAGAGTAAGAAGTGAGAAAGAAAAGAAAGTCAAGCCAACCAAATAAGAGCAACAAGAAACACAAGTGATCCTCTCACAAGTCCTAATGCACTAGAATTGAATTGGGGACTTTGATCGGATCGGTGGCTTTGATTTGTGTCTTGGAGTGTTGCACTTTGCTCTTGTATTGAATGGAGAGTGTTGAATGCTTGGATGGTTGGAGTGGAGGTGGTTGAGGGGTATTTATAGCCCTCACCCGCCAAAACAACCGTTGGGGCAGGCTGTTGTCGATGGATGCACCAGACAGTCCGGTGCGCCAGCCACGTCACCCAATCGTTAGGGTTCGACTGTTGGAGCTTTGTCTTCTAGTGGCACCGAACAGTCCGGTGTCGCACCGGACATGTACTATTCACTGTCCGGTGCGCCCCTGGCGGCTGCTCTGACTTCTGTGCGAACTATCCGCGTACTGTAGCATTTGCAGGTGTCCGTTGCAGTCGACCGTTGCGCTGGTAGTCGTTGCTCCGCTGGTGCACTGGACAGTCCGGTGGCACACCGGATAGTCCGTTGAATTATAGCGGAGCGACACCTGAGAAACCCGAAGGTGAAGAGTTCGGAGTTGTACGGTCCTGGTGCACCGGACACTGTCCGGTGCGCCAGACCAGGGCACACTTGGGTTTTTTTGCTCCTTTCTTTTTGAACCCTTTCTTTAATCTTTTTATTGGTTTGTGTTGAACCTTTATGCACCTGTGGAATATAATCTAGAGCAAACTAGTTAATTAGTCCAATCATTTGTGTTGGGCATTCAACCACCAAAATTATTTATAGGAAAAGGTTAAGCCCTATTTCCGTTTCAGTCTCCACTATCGAGCTTCCGGTAGAAACCCCGCGGGCCTTGTTCCCTCTGGTACACAGTGACGGCCGTGACATAAACGTGGTTGTCACGGTCTAACAAGACTCTTGCCCCACTCGGTACAATTACAACGGCTCGCGCAAGAGCCGAGGGGTTGTATGGTTTATCTAAACTCACTCAACTAACTAAGGTTCACCTAGAGCAAGCGCTAAAACGGTATAACTAACCTAAGTACTTCGCAAAGCACCTACGCTAATCACTAAGTGATTCTATTAAGCACTTGAGTGTCTGAGCACTTGGAAATGTCTATACTATGCCTTGGTATGTTGTCTGGGCTCCCACGCCTTGAAATGGCCGGTTGGGAAGTATTTATAGGCCTCAACACAATTCTAGCCGTTGGAGAAAAGCTGCTGCTTTCTACGACACACCAGACAGTTTGATGGCTCTGTCCGGTGCGCCTAGCCGTTGGATCTGACATCGCAGGTGATCGTTGGTGCTGCAGGCTTTCACACCAGATAGTCAGGTGGCTTCTCTCCACCAGTGCCACCAGAAACTAGCCATTGGGCTACAGTTCCCTAGTGCACCGGACAGTCCGACATGTGGCATCGGACAGTCCGGTGTGCCACCGGACAGTTCGCCCGTGACAACACATTTCTTCGTTTCTTGGACTTTGCTTGATACTTGTTGATCTTCACTTGTAATCTTCATTATGTCTTCTTTTGAGGTGTTGTTTTCCTCAGTGCCTTAGTACAAGTCACTTTAGCATTTCGTGAACTACAATCATAAACACTAGCAAACACATTAGTCTACAGGTTATGTTGATCATCAAACACCAAAATCTTTTGATCCAAATGGCCCGAGGTCCATTTCCTTACAAGACATATACCTTACCCTAGATGAACTGATATGATTTGGCACAATATCATGGATCGAAATGATGTTATCCTAGAAAGAAGCTCAGAAATGATCATATACAACGAACATCAGTAAATAAACCCATTTTGCTTCCGTTGAATCTATTAGACAACAAGTTTGTACCCTGCATTCTTGCAATATACTCCCTCCGTTTCTTTTTATTAGTCGCTGGATAGTGCATTTTGCCCGAGAGGCCGATATCAACATCCCAACCACAACACAGGACGAGCGGGCGACACTAACTTGACCTTCATGCGGGCGAGGCGGTCGATGGTGGAGGTGTCCTTCTTCATCTTGGGCTGCTTGGTGCCGAACGTGTAGTTGGCGAACGGGCCGGTGACAAGGAGTTCAGCATCTTTTCCTCGCCTCCTCGGATCCAGCGAGGTCTCCCCTCTCCTCATTCTCCTCCATGGGCTTGGCGGTCGGCGGTCGCTCGTGCAATGTCGCGAGGCAGCATGCGGTGTCGACGGGGCAGGGAGGGAAGTGGCGACGACTGCGCAATTGGGGGGAGCAGATGAGGTTTTTATGTGCCGAGCGTGAAGGAGAAGCGCCTGACGTGAAGGCAAAGGTTTCGCGAGGCGAGTTTATTTCTGTTCGGCGGGCACAGAGAGCGGGGAAGGAGATAGAGAGAGGATGACCGAGGATTAATTGAAGCAAATTTGAGGAATGTTTTTGTAAAAGTGACAACGGTGAAAAACATGAGAACTGATGCTTTATAATAGTAGAGATAGAGATTAGGATAAAATTATGTATAAATAAGGATTTTGAACCATAGTTGTTGGTTCTAAACCCACATTCATATCCAACAAGCCAACACAACACATATCTTTGCGTTTTATGCTTTATATTAAACATAAATAAAATCGTAGTAACGCAACATACATGTTACTAGTTATATTTAATTATATTTAAAATGGTTGATCCTTTGATCTTTGTCGTATTCTATCATAATATAAACCAACAATCCATATTTTTTACTAACAATTTTATGTTCACATGAAATATAAATAAATTATGAAGCAAAATTTGTATCTTATTTTTATATAATTTGACTCTATATATTAATAAAAAATAATAAAAATCATATATAATATATATTAATATATGTAAAAATTACTAGTGAAATTAACTAACTAATAAATAGCTAGCTAACTATTAACTAATTTATAAAAAATAATTAATAGCTAAACTATTAGCTAGAATGTTTGAATATCTTTACTTAATTTTAGACACTAACTACTAGCTAGCTCTAGTAAATCCAAACAAACCGGCTACGATAGACCGGTCCTGCCAGTAGCCAGTTCGACACGAAACACACAGCAAAACCGGAACAGAAAGCCTTGGAAGAGCCGAGGCGGAAGCAGAACTGGGAAGGGGAGAAGATTCCGATGGGGACTAAGAAACAGGGAGGAGGCGGAGGAGACCAGAAGGTCCTCCTCTGGAGGCTGCCGGAGGTCACCTCTAAGGAGCTCGGCAAGATAGGCCCCGCCCTCGGAATCGGCATCGGCTGCGGCGCCGGCGCAGGCATCGGATTCTTCGGTGGTAAAATCCCTGGCCTTCTTCTCACTCTCTTCCTCGAAATGGTAGCATTTGTTGGTTTCTGGTCAGTTCTTGTCTAAAAGAACCGTCCGCTTTGCTCTCTTCTTTTCACGCCTCGATTGATTCAGTCCATTAGGGTACCGTAAATGAGATTGAGCTTCAATAGGTTGGTGTGTACTTTACTTACAGTTCCTTTTGTTGGCTATTCTACAATCTGTCTTCTTAGGGGGGGTTAGCGTGCATATGGTTTTCCCAATTAAAAGTTGTTCAAACAGATTTGTTTCAGGGTCTGCTGATCTGGCATTGCTTAATTTATTCCTGAGAGATTTTATCATTTTCTGCATCGGTAGCGATTCTTATTTTTGTTTCTTCAATTGGTTTATTAGTAGATTAAATTACAGGTGTTCTAGTATCAGCCTTGCAGGACATAGGTTTACCGGAGGGTTTATCGATTACAGATTGTTGCAATTGTACAAGATTCACAGTCCTAAATCAGGAATCTTATCAGAAGATATTTCACAATTTTCTTGTAACATTCACTAGTTCCGTTAAAATGTCTCATCCTAGGTTGGGAACTTGACAGTCAAGGCATTATGCTTAACAATTTATGTTTTTGCCAACTGGTGGCTCCAATTTTTTCACATTATAGGCAGCGTTCTGAAAAACTTAGGCACTAGCTGGCAGTCCGGGTGACGCTGGATGGTGCTCATAGAATAATTATTGAATATCCGAGACAATGTGTGTTTCACTGCTTAATCCTTAATGATGTTAGGATAGTTATTCTTCCCAAACAAGCTGTGGTTATTTGCTGATTATTTGTGGACTAAATGTTGTGTCACCTCGAAACAAAAAAAAAATGTATAACTCCTGGAGTTCGGGTTTACTACTTTCTTATTTTTCTGTGTTATGCGTATTCAGAAACTATGTACTCCTAAGCATATATGTTCTTACAACATCATTTTTGAATTGAAATACATTATTACCAAGTTATACATGTGCATGGTTGTCAGCAAAAAAATATCAATGCCTAATGCCAGTGGCATAGTGATTGTTGATATTGTTAGCATTCTGAAAAAAAATGAGTGGATGAATTAGTACCTGCCACTTCAGATTTTAAAAAAAAATATGATACAGTGTCAGACGGATCTGATGTCCACTTTAACCAACTAAATATATGAAAGATCCTGTTTTATATTTGAGGGGATGGAAGGCCCAGGGTAGGAACTGAGGCAGTGATTGTATGTGTACACTGTGGCATAAACTATACATAGGAATTCCCCACATGGCACCAGGTGAGTGTACATCTAAATATATAGAAGACTGAAGGATACAATGACTTTGCTGTAGACCTGTAGTTGAACTTTGAGGAGCTGAAATGCGCACTTGGGCACTTGGCTTAAGCACAGGATTTATGTCTGAAAGATAAAATATGGTATGAAGAATCATGAACTCCAGACTCCAGAGACATAAATGTATAAAATGATTTTTACATATCAACTGGTTCTTGTTGCTCACACGGTCACACCTAACATTAGAGCCTATATAATATGCACATTTTTTTTCAAAACTTAATATGTTTCTAGATTGTTGATACTAGGAGTTACAGGACTTAATGGTCATGTGCCTGCGCTATTATCTTACACTTTGTATAGAAAAGATGTTGAGAATAATTTGTTTTTCATCATGAATACTATATGTCTGCACACTTATATTTTTCTCCATGATTACTTTAGGTGCAGGGTTAGGCTATGGATTTCCTGGACTCACATTAGGCTTTGGAGTTGGAGCTGGATGTGGTGTGGGAATTGGCTTTGGTTATGGGTTGGGCAAAGGAATTGCATATGATGAAAAGAAAAAATACTCCAATGTTGGCAAGATGTTCCAGGAAGCTCCACATTTTCCTATGTAAGTGTAATGTGGACACAAGGAATTTGGCAAATATGTTTTCACAGATGTTTTGATTCATTGTGTTTCTTTGTGCATTGTAGGTAGCTTTTTCGACATACGGCATGAGTCTTAAATCTGCAATAATAGTTTTTTACCTGATTTATTTGTGTGGTAGCTTGTTATGACCGTTATCTCCTATGTTGCCAGAAAATGGGCCACACAGGTGTTGGGCCCGCAAACTACGCTCAATGTGAATAGTACCCATTTAGGAAATAGAATTAGTTTGTCAGGAAATGAGAGTCCAATCTATAAGGTTTTCTTGTTAGGAAAGGAGAGTCCAAATCTATAAGGATTCATTTTTTAGTTTGCTCGGGAACTAATTCCTTTAGGGAATATAAATATAGGAGCCATGTAACTAGATGAAGGAAGCAAGGAAAACATCTTGCTGGGCCTCAAAGGCATCCCCTACGTGTTCTCTCTCACCCACGCTCCCGTCACGCCCCGCTCTACACCCAAGCCACCACGGCGTCTTCTCGAAGTCGGAAATTCTGACCTTGACCCCCAATCTCAAATTCCTACGCACTTCACAACCGCTATAGAATCAAGGATTCTATCAATCAGTGTTAGAGGCGTATGTCATGGGCCTAGGTTGTATAGCCCATTAATGTTAGGGTTGATAAGGGATAAGGATCGATTGCTTAGGGGAAGTAAGAGATAAGAATCACATGCTTTTAAGTCCTGCTGTCCAAAAGGTCGTGCTTGCTATTAAGACTGAAGGTCAGTTTTGGTGCCTAGCAGGGGCTACTGCCCTCCAGGACTTGGTCCTTAAGGCTGGACCTCTTTGGGTCGATTTTGGTAATCATAGTGTACAAGTGTGAGTTGTAATCCACTCCTCCCCCCAGGGGGTGTATAATCTTTCCGGGGGGGGACTTCTCTTTTCCTTCTTAATGAAATGACGCGCATTTCTCCTGCGCGGTTCGAGAAAAAAAAAGAATCACTTGCTTAGGGGTCAGGTAAGCCTCTCTATATATGGAGAGGTGATGTATCGATCTAATCAAGCAAGAATCAAGAAGGAAAACCGTTCCTTTATGCTTCCATGGGAAAGACCCCTGACCAGCCCCCTCAATCCTAGCTGCCGCCATAATATATGGCCTGCACCCCCCCTCCCCCAACCGTAAGCCGTAGCCGCCGCCATAACATAGCTAGTTTCAATCTTTCCACACCAACAATAGTTTAAAGTCTTCAAGGCTTTGTTGTTGGTTAATGTTAAGGAGGATCTCATAATAATATTCACAAATCATGTCCCAGAGTACCAGTAATTCATTTGAATTCTATATATGGTCTGCCATTAATAGTCACTCAGACTGCCAAATGCGGTTGCAAGCCTACTGAAAATATTTCTTAGCACAAACAGTCTCAGGCATATTGCCACAACTGAACTCAGCTGGATGGTAACACAATATATATCTCTGTTTGCTCATCTGATCCTTATTCCTGCAATCCTGCATGTCTTCTGCAGCTGCTTGTCAGCAGTCTTTCATTTTTTTTGAAAGTGCCGGAGAGCTGCGATTCATTGAAATAGAGAGAAATAGGTCCCCATACAACCCCCACCTCTCATATGGTGACCAAGTATGAGAGGCGGCCAACATACATAAAAAATCTTGCTTCTGAAAAAACAAAACAACACAGCACTCGTCCCGACCAAAACCTAACTGTTAGGTTGATCCTTCTAGACCTAGGCTTTGGAGCTTCTTAGCTCCCGCCATGCACCAAAGGCTATGCTCATCATTGAGAATCCTCATGATCGAGTTGACTGAAGGAGAGGTGCCATAAAAAACACACAAGTTTCTTTGCTTCCAGAGACACCATGAAACTAGTATGAGGAGTTTACTCCCTTATCATCTTTCTTGGCTCTCTTCACTGTTCTTCACTACCAATTTTCAAAACTGGTGTCCTGCTGTCTGGACTAAGGCTGCAAGGTTCAGAGGCACAAGCAAGTTAAACCATACATGTCTAGCAACAACGCATGATGTTAAAAGGTGTTGTATTGCCTCTTCTTCCTGATCACAAAGAGGACATCTAATTGGATGAAAAAACTGAATTATGCCCAGCCAAGAGAGCCCTCCCTGAATATCCGTGACCCAAGAATCGTTGTACAAAGCTTCAGCCACAGTTCTAACTCTGGGTGATACTTGTGCAAAACCAAAAGGTGCAAGAATTTCAATTGAATGTGCAAGTATCCAGCAATCTGTCCAGAAGAGGGTGGTGTTCCCATTTCCTACCTCTGTAGTGACAACTGTGGCAAACAATGCTAATGCATTAGAATGGGAGGGAAGTTCCAGGTCATTCCATGGTCGTTGTGCTCTGGTCTTTTTATGCCACTGCCATCTTGTCTGTAAAGCCCAAGCCATGACCTCTAAATTGGGATGCCTAAGCCACCTAAGTCCAGTGGCCGAGTGACCTTTTCCCAGGCAACCAGACGACAACCTCCATTGGCTTTATCCTTTCCTTTCCATAAGAACCCTTTTCTGATTTTGTCAACAGCTTTGTTGAACCATTTTGGAACACTGATGGCAATCAACAAGTATATGGGCATGGCTGACAGTACAAAGCGTACCATTGTAGCACGACCAGCCCTATTCATGAGTGATGCCTTTCAACTTGGTAGCTTGTCTACTATTTTCTCAATCCATGGCAACAGATGGGAATGATACTACTGCTCTTCTGGAGGTTTGCTTGCAACCCAGAGGCTGCACCAAGGATGCTCAAAATATCCTTTGTAATGAGTAGCTCTTCATCAACAGGTTTAGTGAACAAGGCCACATAATCTGCATACAGAGACAGCCTCTGTCCAGAAACTCGTTGGGAAAGCGGCTGTAAAAGCTCCTCTCCTGTCTTTCACAAACAAGCTATTAAGCACATCCAGAACAATTATGAAGAGCATAGGAGATAAGGGGTCCTCTTGCCGAAGCCCACATTGATGTTGGATGACCCCTCCTGGTACACCATTCAACAAAATACTAGTGGAGGTTGACAGCAGGTTTGATATCAGATTGCACCAAGAAAAGCTGAAACCCAAATGTGTCATAACCTCCATAAGGAAGGCCTAGGATACCGAATCAAAAGCTTTTGAAACATGGACCTTGAGGAAGATGCTTGGAACCTTTTGTCGATGTAAAACTTCCACTGTTTGATGAACTAAGATGAAATTGTCATGTATACTTCTTCCTTGTACGAAAGCGCTCTGATTTGTAGCTATCATGGTGGGCCGAAAATCTTTGGCCATCAAACAGTCTTTCATTTTGACACAAGTGGACTGAAAAGAGGAATGGTTCACCTTCATGGCTAGGCCAAAGTTCAGAAACATGTGACGTTGCTGCTTCATAACATTTGCTTATCCTGAGGTCTCTTTTGCCAAGAACTCATGCTGTGGTGGACAATGTACTTACTAATATAAAGCAGGAGTTTCATCTGTGCGTCGTCCCCCTCCCCACGCGCGCGTTCCCCACACACCAGCGAAATATAAAAAAAACTGCAGCTGTCAAGATTCAAACCGTGGTCTCTAGGAAGAGGGCATTCAATTAGATGATTGTTCTTCCCTGGGAAGATGGTTCAAAGTTCTCTGATTATAACACATACTGTAGTCAGTAGCCAAAAATATTAAGTAGCATGAGATTTATTTGGTCTTCCATCTCATTGCCTTTTCCAGGATATGTCAAGTCTTGGACAAAACTTCACCAATTGCAATTTGCTAATAAAATAACATTCCTATGGTTGTGTGGTGTGTTGCTCATCGTTTCTCCCTCTTCTTTTCCAGGGACACTGTCGGTGCTTTATTTGACGAGCTGGTTATAAACACCAAGAAGCTTGTGACATCAACATCAAAAGGAATCGAAAAATGGCGTTGAGCGGCAGCACTGCATTGTTGTCTCTATAATCGCCTTGAATTGTATCAACGGAGATTGCGAGCAGCAGTTATCTTGAACAGGCAGGACCTGGCCCTAGAATGCAGCCTGTTGCATGTCGTGACTTTCTTTCTATTGTTCGTCAGCTAGTAGCTTTGTATTTAGGTAGGATCCTGAGATAATACATATTATTTCTGGTCGATATTTATTAGTTGCATTGAACTGTATTCTGGGTTGCTCATCACTTATATGTTAAATTGGAGGAAAATTGATGCTATGAGCTTCAGGTGAATCTGTTTCGTGCCTGTTTTCTTTCACCCTTCTGATATCAGTGTGTGGCCTGCAATTGTTGTCTTGACTGACTGTCTCTCTCAGGCTATCCTCGCCACCGTCTATTTTAAACTAGTATGTCTGACGAAAAAGTGTTATGTATAAAAGTATTTTACATGTGTATTTAACTTTACTGATATGGACAACCTTACATTACTCTGGTTGGTTCCCCTGGTCCTCTGGGTCTATGTCTCTCCTGTTTGGACCATTTGGCCCTAACTGAAGAACCCTTTGGTCTCGCTATCCTGTTTGGACCATTTGGCCCTAACTAACGGACAAGTTCAGAAGAGGACCTAAAGCTGCCACATCATCACCCTCATCTGCCAAGTAAGCGCATCCTGCCCAATCGCATCCAAGCAACAGATAGCCCCCATGGGCACCCAGCCAATGGCAGCTCCTATGGCCAAATCTCTGCTTGGCCCACAGCATCCTCCGATCCTCATTTCCATCCATTTAAACTAGCTCGCCTTTCCCTCCACAAACACCCATCAGCCATCCCCTTTTGCTGCAAATCTTTCTCTGAATTGTGGGTCTCCGACAATGGCGGCGCTCGCTCCATCCAAGATTCTGGGCACCCAGCTCAACTTCGCGGGCTCCTCCCGCTACGCCACCGCAGCGCCCACCGCGGGGGCTCAGAAGATTGTCTCCCTTTTCAGCAAGAAGCCTGCCCAGAAGCCCAAGCCCGCTGCGGTATCGTCGTCTTCTCCAGACATCAGCGACGAGCTCGCCAAGTGGTATGGTGAGTAGACCTGGCTCCAGGTGCTGGGAGTGCACAACTTCTAGGACCCGAATTTGCTTCAGAGTTCCCTTTTGTTCAGCGTTTGATAGAGGCTTTAATTTGCCATGAAAAAAGTTTCTTCTGTAGTAATTGTCTCTTGTTTTACGTTTGAGATATTGGTCTTTGCCCATGAAAATCTTCTGAAGCTTCTTGTATAGTAATTGTCTCTTGTTCTACGTCCCATTAGGTCCTGACAGGAGGATCTACCTGCCGGATGGGCTGTTGGACCGGTCGGAGGTGCCGGAGTACCTCACCGGAGAGGTCCCTGGAGAGTATGTCACATGACTCCAATTTTGGCTCCCATAAGGGTTTCCGTTTGTTTCAGAAAATTTAGACTTCAGTTGGTAGTTTAATGAAATCAAGTTAGTACTACAAGTCAGTTTAAACAATAGTGGCAATTTCATAGAGCATGCAGAACAAAAGAAGTTTTTTCTTGAAAAAAAAATAGTTTGTGCCAAAATGCGATTTCTCACCAAAATGGTGCGTCATTGCTGTTTGTAGAATTCGATCTGAAAGTACACACGTCTGCCAACCTCTCAAGCTCAACCAGCATATGAATTTTGAAATAATCTTTGTTCTTGCAACTTGCAGCTATGGCTACGACCCTTTTGGCCTGGGCAAGAAGCCAGAGGACTTCGCCAAGTGAGTCTCATATATCCCAAACACATAATTTCACAGCTTAACCGTTGTGAATATACACAAACAAATAATTGGATTATAGTCCCAACTATTCAGCAAACTTATCCTACCATCAACGTGGTGCAGGTACCAGGCCTACGAGCTGATCCATGCCAGATGGGCCATGCTCGGTGCCGCTGGCGCTGTCATCCCAGAGGCCTGCAACAAGTTCGGCGCTAACTGTGGCCCTGAGGCTGTCTGGTTCAAGGTCCTGATCACCACCTCTCAGAATCATCACACTACAGAACGTAGTTTTCCAAAGATTTCACATTTTGTAGCTGGTAGATACAAAGTAGCAATATCTGAATCTGAAAGTCTGAACCCAAAGCTCATGGATGATGTGTGTCACCTGAACGCATGCAGACCGGCGCGCTGCTCCTGGACGGCAACACCCTCAACTACTTCGGCAACAGCATCCCCATCAACCTGGTGGTGGCCGTGATCGCGGAGGTCATCCTCGTCGGCGGCGCCGAGTACTACCGGATCACCAACGGACTGGACCTTGAGGACAAGCTGCACCCCGGTGGGCCCTTCGACCCCCTGGGCCTGGCCAGCGACCCCGACCAGGCCGCCATCCTCAAGGTGAAGGAGATCAAGAACGGCCGGCTGGCCATGTTCTCCATGTTCGCCTTCTTCATCCAGGCCTACGTCACCGGCGAAGGCCCCGTGGAGAACCTCGCCAAGCACCTCAGCGACCCCTTCGGCAACAACCTGCTCACCGTCATCTCCGGCGCCGCCGAGAGGACGCCTAGCCTGTAAGGACGGACGCCACGCCGCCGAGCAATGCCAAGTCATGCGCTGCTGCATGCCGTCTTTGATTTTACCGGGATAAAAAGCTGTATGTGAGGGTCTGAAGAATGTGCAATGCCCACGCGTGTAAATTATCGAGAGGGGGAACAAACCTTTTCATTCTGATTGTGATATGACTGCTGCTTCCATTGGTGCCTGAGACATGCTACTTACTTAAGTTAATTTGTGTTTTAGGATCAGTTTGGTACATCTCTCATTTCTAATTCTTAATTGAGTAATTCTGGTGGAAGAACACATTCTTAATTCTTAAAATTTACTTCTTCATTCTCCGATAGCATGATTCTGGTAGGGACAAGCGAGAATCAACCTAAGTGTTTAGCTAAAAAAACAGTATCTCGACCTTTTCTTCAGAAGCCTGTTTTTCCAACTTTGAGAATATACTTAAGAATACCGAGTCCAGGGTTTAGTCGGTCGTTGGGTGTGCCCTTTTCTCTTCGTTGCCATGTGGTATACATGCATATAAGGTCTAGTTTGGGTCTTTGGGAGGAAGGGAGACTAAACCTAGGGAGGAATCCCCCAACCTCCCATATATAACTAACTATCTTATTCAAATGTCACTCTCGTAGATTATTTACCTTGGGAAATAAGGGATCCCAAGAAGATTTCGGTTTCCAATCTCACCCTAAAAGCCTCAAGTATGTTGGGCCTAAAATATGAGTCCAACTCTCTCAGCCCGATTAAATAAGGCCTAAACGGGGCTAAGCTCCCGTCAAATCACTTCAAGTTCTTGCCGGGTCTAAAGGGGGCTAAATGAGGCCTAAAACCGCTTTTGATATATATTTCATTAACTTTTTGAATCTTTTCTACCAAAATTCAAATTGTATTTATGACTTGACGTATACATACCGTTCTTACCTATTCAGATTCCTGCATGGAACCATAAACAAGGCAATACAATTTAAAACAATGATACCTCTTCCTTTAATCAACCCTTTATGAAGAGATTGATTAGAGAAAGAAGGTTTGAACCAAGGTATAACAAGTGAGGAATTGAATACACAAGAACATTTAAATCAACTCGTCATAATCATGTTTTTTCGTCCTTATTCCTTTTTGGTTACACAAATTCATAATGATACCTTCGGGAGCTTCAACGAAGGTTTGAAGTCAAGAAAGTATTAAAACTTTGTAAGCTGAGCGATTCCGTGAAGAGCTCTATCAACCCCTGCCTCCTAATGCATGACATTGTACCTCTATTTATAATGGCGATCTGGAGTACAACTTCGTATGAAATTACAATCATATCCTTCAACTTTATACATATAAGGTACAAGATCTGCTGAGATCCTCATCCTTTCCTTTCGAAGGCATGTCGTGTTCGTCTCCTGATCCCTTCTTTGTCATGTACTTGCTGCTTCAATTGTGTTGAAGAGCTTCGACTAAACAATGGGTTTGGAGCTTCGTCCTTTAGCTTCATTCGTTGTGACGAGGTTTGCTCTGAAAGTGAACAATGAAGCAGTTTAAATGTTAAATCTTGTTAGTTCAAGGGACCTTCGGCTAAGGCATCCACCTAACAGTACCCCTCATGGTACTAGTTTGTTTTCTATAATAGACTCGGACCACAAAATAAACAAAGGAGGTTTTATGCTGAAGGTCTGAAAACACTTTTATGGAGCTCGTTATTGAAAACATTTTTGTATATATATAATATACTAGTTAGTTGCCCGTACGTTGCGACGGTACACGAACATCGCTGGTAAAAGCATTAGTAGTAATTAATTTTGGATCACTTCATGAGATGTGCTCTCCCGACAGGAGGAAAAGGAGGAAAGACCCATTCATTTTTTATTCATCAATTAGAACAAAGTAGAAGAAGCAACTAAACACCATAAATGTTCATATATCAAACCCATATATTGTCTAATAGCTACACCTGTGGTCAACAAGATGTTATTAATCAATTATGAGATTTCTTATGGATACGCGATGTGTCAATACTAATACACCATTTTTCCTCAAAAACAATGATATAGGGATATGCTATTTTGTAAACATTAGTAAAGATTTGTAAATAGTTTATATTGGCTAATTATTGATAATAGTTGTCTTCGGATATTCTGCATCGTGCCCCTGACATAGTAGTCGACGGCCTGCTGCAGGGGTAGGCCCTTGTACTCCATGACAGTGGCCATGTCCCACTTGAGCGTGCCCGACACGACGCACGCGCCACATGTGTATGTGCCGAACCTGATCAGCGGTGAATCCCTAATGCGCCCGAGCATCTTGCTCATCAACCGTCTGTGGACATGGCCGCCGCACACCCCAACGTCTTCGATGCGTACACACTGATGGGAACTCGTTCATCACCATGCCCGCCTTGTGTACGTTGTCGCTATCCACGCTACACTTGTCCATTCACGCTGCATTTGTCCATCCCCATCGGTGGGATGAGGTAGTCGAACTGAGCGAGCACGAAAACTAGGAAAAAAGAACAATCATGGTTGATGACCAAGATGAGGAGTAAGAAAATGATGGACAACCTCTTTCCTCGGCCAAACACCCTATTAATGCATTTAAGGGGAACATGTTATATAAATAATAAATGTAGAAAAGGGAAGAAAAAAAAGGAAAATCATAACTTGCTCCCGTATTCTTTTACTTTTATACCCTCCTTTTTCTTCCTAAATTCTGGGTTACGTTCACGCACATGGGCAGTTGGGCTTCCACCAACCATCGTATTGGGATTTTTTTCTCCCAGAGAAGTTCCCTCTCTCTGTTCCTGACGCGACCAGCTCAGCTCTTCTTCCACTCCTCGGCGGCGCGGTCAGTGCCCGCGAGGTAGCCCTTCTTCCTCCTCTCGGCGCGCCCGCAGGCGCACACGATTGCGAAGCAGGCCGCGTACACGCGCCAGTTGGCGCGGGGCACGGCCCCTGCCATGGCGCGGTGGAAGACGACGACAAAGTAGTGCATGCCGGCGGCGAGGCTGACCACCATCTGCGCGAGCTCGAGGGCCTTGGCGGCGTCCCGTTGCCATCGTCCTCGAGGGAGGCGGTGCCCGAAAGACGACGACGAGGTCCACCAGCTGGAGCACGAGGTAGGCCATGAAGTCGAGTGACTGTGCAGCCTGCGTCCAGGCGTAGGCGGCGGGGGAGACCACATGGACGAAGCGCAGCGGCTCCAGCCCCGTGGCGACCACGATGAGCGCGAGCGTCGCGGAGTAGATGGCGAGGTACGCCTGCGCCAGCAGCAGCGCGCGGTGGAGGAGCGGCAGGTACGGGCCCATGCGCCGCACTAGCGCGGTGAGCATGAAGAGCGGCAACAGCACCGCCGCTGATGCCGCGGAGGCGGCCACCACCACCCACCGGCCGCCGAGAATCAGGCGCACGCCGTCGGCGATCCCGGCGTTCACCGTGGACAGGTACACCTTGGAGTGCTGCGAGAGGCGCGCTAGGTCTGGCATCAGCGTCTCCTGCAGCCGACTGGGCAGGTCCTGGAACTCGAAGATGAGGTTGTTGATGCCTTCCTCTGCCTGCTTGGTCAACACCACGTCCTCCTCAACCTCCACCTCCGCCGCCGACTCCTCCTTGCTGATGACGGTCGCATTGGCTTTTGCCTTGGCGTCGGCAAGCACCGGCGCCTTCTTCGCCTTCCCAGCCGCGACGGCAGCCTCAGATTTGGCGCCCGTTTTGGAAACCTTGGTGGACTTTGCCAAATCGGCGCTCTTGCCCTTGGCGCGAGGTGTGGGGGGAGGGGGCAAAACCGTGCACCGTGAACGCCTACACTATAGTCTTAAATAGTAGTAGAGATTGGTCGGCTTGGCACTGGCATCCGCGGTCGAATTGGCCGCCAGCGGTTTCTTCGCCTTCCCAGCCGCGACGACAGCCTCAGATTTGACGCCCGTCTTGGAAACCTTGGTGGACTTTGCCAAATCGGCGCCCTTGCCCTTGGCGCGGGGTGTGGGGGGAGGGGGCAGAACCATGCACCATGAACGCCTACACTATATATATATATATATATATATATATATATATATATATATATATATATATATATATATATATATATATATACTGAAAAGTGAATTTGGCCCACATGCAGCGAATGAGGGCTTTTTAACTCCTCGAAGTTAGCACTTTCAACTATAAATTGAGTTGCAGCACTAATGGCCAGGCAATGATATTTCATGTTTTCGCCAATCTGCTGCTGCCATTTCCATTGCCTCCAAAGCTACTTCACTCGCATGCTTTTCTCGAATCCCAAAATCTGCCACCTTCGAAGCTCTGTAGATGGCTAGAGAAGGGATGAGTTCTGAGCTTACCATCATGGTGTACTTGGGTGCTGCTAAGAGAGTTGTGACTGACGAAGTTGCCGAAGGTACCGAAGTTGCTAAAGACATCCTAGCTGATCTATCCAAAAAATCTAGTGAGGATTGTGAAGAATTTGAGTTTGAAGAAGACGACGACAATAACCCCCCTCGAAGCCAGTCAAGTGATTTTTGGAAAATCGACGATGAAGAAGGGTCACATTGAGGTGATGAAGAGATTAAAGCTTGTTGAAATTATTAGGCTTTGGGGAAAGGATACTATCCCACTCTTGGAGAAAGATGAAGTAGTGGCGTTCCGACGTTTTTTTCAAAGCTAGACTACGGTTTCCTCTGCACAAGATAGTTGCAGAGGTTTTGGAAAAATATGAAATATATCTTCATCATCTGACTCCAAATGCTAAAATGAGACTTGGGGTCTTTATTTGGGTTGTCTGGAGCCAAGGCGTGTAGCCCAATGCAGAAAAAGATTTGCTATAAACTTAATCCCATATACTAAAGTAAAAGTAATATAAATGTTGAAGGTAAAAAAACTAATCCGAAACTCTAGTTACAGAGATCTAAATCTAGATGAAAACTAATCTTATCGTAATAGCTACTGAATACCACTAAAATGAAGATATATATATATGCTAAGTTATGGTAAAATCTTGTTCCTACTCAATTTGCCACAACACCTTCAAAGATTTGATATAAATACATCCACAATGCCTCAACCATTATGGAAAAAAGAGAAAAATGAAAACCCTAATTAAACATTAATCTACCATTAAAACTTCCAAAAGATGCTTGATTTACATTTACTTACCTTTGAATGCCTCCTCCATGAAAGGAATCAAAATCAAAATGCGCCCCCAAGATTTCCAATATTTGGGAGGTAGCTCAAGGCCTCCCTACTTTCCTCCTTGGGTTACAACAGAAATCACTATAAAGAAGGGGGTTTGATACTTATACACAATATCATTCATAAAGGTGGCTTCTGATTAATAAGCCACCTCTGAAAGTACTTTTGCGCATGTGACTTTTGTTAACAATCACATCTATAAACAGTAGTATTGATAGAGACAGCTATCAAAAACAACTGCCTTAGAAGATGCATTAGCAGAGACGGCTGCTGATGGAGCGCCTCTATAAGGTTGTCTCCAATAGCTTATTCATCCCATCTTCTATCATATCTTTTATAGTATACAAGGTAAAACGATGTTTTACACGACCCTATGCATGATCTACTAGAGACAACCTAAATATATCTTCAGAAAGATCTTGCTTGGGGAGCAATAAGACAGAGGAGGCCATTGACTGAGGCCACATCTGCCTAAAATAGGCCATATACTACCAGACTCACCTTCCAGGCTTTGTCGAGTGTTTCACTCGGCAAAGTACACTCGACAAATACTTTATCAGTAAAGGGTTTTTTGTCGAGTGTACTCGGCAAAGACTTTGCTGAGTGTCGAAAAACACTCAGCAAAGAAAAGTATTCTGTAAGTGCAATCAACCCTAATTGAGGGTTTTGGTGATTAATGACAAAACAAACTAAGATTCTAACAAGTTTGCTCCTAGTATGTACACAGTAATTCTACAGACAGGAGAAGCACAGATCTTACGAGCATAAAAGTATAAAGCACAGCGGATTTAAAATTCCACATCAAATGGCATGCTCCAAGTGCTTAGAAACAACGACGGTGCTAAATTTATAATTCTTGAGTCATAGGAATCACCGTGCAATTAAGAGGGATCCGCGACGGTTAAGTAAGTTGTGCAATGAGCCAAGTTCAAAATCTTTTGAAAACATCTTGGAGATCATTTTTCCAGATCATGAATGCCCTTGAGAAAAACAAATTTTACTTCCCACAAAGACTCCGCTTTTGTTCTCTTCAAAATACTCAAAATTTGGTTTCAGCCCCCAAAACCGGTTCAACCGGTCCTGAAACCGGTTCAACCGGTTTCGGTACTGTTCACCTGCCACCTCTGCTCTGACCTGTCTGACAGTCAGAGCTGTCAGAAAAGTCGCAGAAGATATTTTTCTAAAACCGGTTGAGCCGAATTTTTTCCTTACTCAGCCGGTTTTGAAACCGGTTGAGTCTCCGGCTGAGTAGCTCAGTGGACCGGGATCCCCCTGGTAGAAACCGGTTCAACCGGTCTGAAAACCGGTTCAACCGGTTTTTACTCTTTTTCTCCCAACGGCTGCCAGCTTTTGGGGGATCCTTTATATACCCCCTCACACTCTCTCTCTCATTCACTTCTGCCTCTCCCACGAATTCTTGGCTGACCAACCTTCAAACAAGCGCATTCATTTCACCTTTCACACCCGCAATCGCATCTCCTTCAATCATTTGAAGGACCCTTGGTGTGAGGTGAACTCGATCGAACTCGCTGTCAATTTCATCTCGATTCTCCCATTCTCTTTGTTCTTGAGCTCGTTGCAAACTTAACCGTGTGCGGATTTGTTACTCTTGGAACCTCGTGTTCCTTGACGGTTAGAGGTTGCTTGGGAGTCTCCAAATTTGTGGACGACCCCAAGAAGTTTGTATCACCCGCTCTTTAAGCTGATTTGAGAAGAGATTGCCTTGACCTTTGTGGTCGGCTTGTGGAGGATTAGGGTTGGAAAAGACCCGACCCTTTGTGGGTTCCTCAACGAGGAGTAGGACACCTTTGTGGTGGTTGCCGAACCTCGGATTATATCGCGTGTTCTTGTGTGTTCTTGTTAAGCGCTTTATATTCGGTGGTTGGTTCATATTATTCATTCGAGTAGATTTTGTGTAAGGCAAGTCTTTAGCTATATTCTTCACTACTTCGTATTTGTTCAATAGATTATCTAATTTAAGTTGAGCAGGTTCAAACTTGTTCAGTTGTAATTAAAATCGACTGAACCGGTTTGCACTAGTGCAACTTTAACTTAACCTATCTCGAAGTTTTTTAGTGAAAATTTTCAGGTGTAGCCTATTCACCCCCCTCTAGGCTACTTTCAATTGGTATCAGAGCTTCGTACCTCGTTTTACGCTTAACCGCGTGAGGAAACGATCATGTCTACACAACGGGACCATGTGGATCCTCTCCTCGAGGAAATCCCCGTCACATCTTCCGGTGAGGAAGTGGACCCCAAGGTCCTCGACCTCGCCATGAAGATTGCCGAGAGAATGTTCCTCAAAATGAAAGAGGAAGATGCTAAGAAAAAGGCCGAAGAAGAAGAATCAAGAAGAAAGGCCGAAGAAGATAAAGGTAAGGGAACATTTGATTATAATGACGATCTAGGTGATCTTTTGGTGTCTAAAGTATTGAGCAAGGTAAGTCTCAACACCGAAGGATCATCTACCAAAAGTAAAGGTAACGAATTTAGCAAAGTTCAATTCGATTACTCTAGAAATTATATTCTCAACTTCTCTTCCGCCCCACTTGGAAAGTTACCAACTCTTAGTAAGTTGAACTATGATGAGTGGGCCGACAAGATGAAGTCGCATTTAATCGGTGTACATCCTAGTCTTTGGGAGATTGTTAATGTAGGTATGTATAAGCCCGCCCAAGGAGAAGAGATGACTCCGGAAATGATGCAAGAGGTTCATCGAAATGCTCAAGCAGTGAGCATAATTAAAGGAAGTCTTTGTCCGAAAGAATACCGGAAAGTTCAAGGAAGAGAAGATGCCCGTGACATTTGGAATATTCTTAAAATGTCACATGAAGGAGATCCCAAAGCTAAAGGACATAGAGTTGAAGCTTTGGAAAGTGAGCTTGCAAGATATGATTGGACAAAGGGTGAGTCACTTCAATCACTCTTTGATCGGTTGATGGTGTTGGTCAACAAAATAAGAGTACTTGGGAGTGAAGATTGGAGTGACTCCAAGGTCACAAGATTGTTCATGAGAGCTTATAAAGAAAAGGATAAGAGTCTTGCAAGGATGATAAGGGATCGTGATGATTATGAGGATATGACGCCTCATCAATTATTTGCAAAAATTCAACAACACGAGTCCGAAGAAGCCCCCATCAAGACAAGAGACTCTCATGCCTTGATCACAAATGAACAAGACAACCCCAAGAAGAACAAAGACCACAAAGCAAAGAAAGTGGTCGAGACCTCAAGTGATGAAGATAGCTCAAGTGATGAAGACACAACTATGTTCATCAAAACATTCAAGAAATTTGTAAGGAAGAATGACAAGTTCCAAAGGAAAGGAAAGAAGAGGGCATGCTATGAATGTGGCCAAACCGGTCATTTCATAGCAGATTGTCCTAACAAGAAGGAACAAGAAGCCAAGAAGGAATACAAGAAGGACAAGTTTAAAAAGGGAGGCAAGACCAAGGGATACTTCAAGAAGAAGAAGTATGGTCAAGCCCATATTGGTGAAGAATGGAACTCCGATGAAGAGAGTTCTAGCTCCGAGGAAGAGGAAGTGGTGGCAAATGTGGCCATCCAATCTACATCAAGCGCACAACTCTTCACCAACCTACAAGACGACTCCTACACTCCAACTTGCCTCATGGCAAAGGGAGATAAGGTAACCTTATTTAGTAATGATTTTCCAAATGATGATGATGATGATCAAATTGTCATGAAAAATAAAATGATTAAAGAATTTGGCTTAAATGGATACAATGTTATCACCAAATTAATGGAGAAGCTAGATAAAAGAAAAGCAACTCTTGATGCTCAAGAAGACTTGCTTATCCTTGAAAAGGAAAGAAACCTAGAGCTTCAAGAGTTGATTCACAATAAAGATGAAATGCTAGATGTCCTGACTAAGGAAGTCTCTTTAGTCAAGATAACTATAGAGAGTAAAGATAAAGAAGTAATTAATATGAAAACCTCTATAGCTAATCTTGCAAATGAAAAGAATGCACTTGAAACAAGCATGTTAAGCTTGAATGTTCAAAATCAAGAACTTCAAGTGCAACTTGAAAATTGCAAGAACATCAATGCCTCATCTTTAGTTTTTGAATCTAAGTCTAGCTCAAATGATAATTCTTGCAAACATTGTGCCAAATATCATGCTTCTTGTTGTCTAACTAACCATGCAAGGAAGAATAGCCCACAGGTGAAGGTCAAAGAAATTTTGAAAAGATGCTCTAGCAATCATGGGTTAAAGAAAGTTGAACCCAAGTACAAGTCCCTTAAGCCCAACAATGGAAGAAGGGGGCTTGGGTTCAACTCATCCAAGGAAAACCCCAGCACAGTGCATAAGGGGTGGAGATCCCCCAAGTTCATAGAGGGAACCACCCTATATGATGCCTTGGGGAGGATTCACTCCTCAAATGACAAGTCACCTCAGGTAAAGGTAAACTTGAGTTCCACAAAGAGTAAGATGAAGGAAGTGGGATCCTCAAGTGGACAAAAATTTAATGCTCCCATTTCCCACTCATATCTTTGTGATTATATGTTGACTTGGGATTTAGGGAAATTGGTTGTGAAATATGTGGGTGCCTACACTAAACGAAAAGTCATGAAAAGAAGTGTGTGGGTACCCAAGGCTATAACTAACACTGTAGGACCCAATTCAATTTGGGTACCTAAAAGCATAGCCTAAACTTGTTTTGCAGGTCTACTCCTCTGGTGGGTCAAGTTGGGTGCTTGACAGTGGATGTACAAATCACATGACCGGGGAGAAAGACATGTTTCATTCTTTGCAACTAACTCAAGAAGCACAAGAAATTGTGTTTGGAGATAGTGGCAAGAGTAAGGTGATTGGTATTGGTAAAATTCCTATCTCTGACCAACAATCACTTTCAAATGTTTTATTAGTAGATTCTTTAAGCTATAATTTGTTGTCCGTTTCACAACTTTGTGGAATGGGTTATAATTGTTTATTCTCTGATGTGGATGTGAAGATCCTTAGAAGGGAGGACTCCTCAGTTGCCTTTACGGGTCGCTTGAAGGGCAAGCTTTATCTTGTTGATTTCACAACAAGTAAAGTGACGCCTGAGACTTGTTTAGTGGCAAAGTCCGATAAGGGTTGGCTCTGGCATCGCCGGCTAGCTCATGTCGGTATGAGGAATTTGGCCAAACTTCAAAAGGATAATCACATCATTGGACTAACAAATGTTGTATTTGAGAAAGATAGGGTTTGTGGCGCATGCCAAGCAGGAAAGCAACATGGAGTCCCACATCAATCAAAGAATGTGGTCACAACAAAGAGGCCATTGGAGCTCCTTCACATGGACCTCTTCGGACCTGTGGCTTACATTAGCATTGGTGGTAGTAAGTATGGTTTAGTCATTGTTGATGATTTTTCTCGATTCACCTGGGTTTTCTTTTTGAGTGATAAAGGTGAAACTCAAGAAATATTGAAGAAATTCATGAGAAGAGCTCAAAATGAGTTTGAGCTCAAAATCAAGAAAGTGAGAAGTGATAATGGGACGGAATTCAAGAACACAGGTGTCGAAGAATTCTTAGGCGAAGAAGGAATTAAACATGAGTTCTCGGTTCCTTACACTCCACAACAAAATGGTGTTGTGGAAAGAAAGAACCAAACTCTAATTGAAGCAGCAAGAACCATGTTGGATGAGTACAAGACACCTGACAACTTTTGGGCAGAGGCGGTCAACACCGCCTGTCATGCAATCAATCGTCTCTATCTTCATAAGATCTACAAAAAGACTGCTTATGAGCTTCTCACTGGTAACAAACCTAAAGTTGATTATTTTAGAGTATTTGGTTGTAAGTGTTTTATTCTTAACAAGAAAGTCAAGAGCTCAAAGTTTGCTCCTAGAGTGGACGAGGGCTTCTGAGAGCACCTAGAGGGGGGGGGGGGTGAATAGGTGATCCTATAAAACTTTAAACTTAAGCCACAAAACTTGGTTAAACGTTAGCACAGTAATCGCCAAGTGGCTAGAGAGAAGTCTTAGCAAAACACAATAACCACAAGAGAATAATCACAGAGATGACACAGTGGTTTATCCCGTGGTTCGGCCAAGACCAACGCTTATCTACTCCACGTTGTGGCGTCCCAACGGACGAGGGTTGCAATCAACCCCTCTCAAGCGGTCCAAAGACCCACTTGAATACCACGGTGTTTTGCTTTGCTTTTCTTAATCCCGTTCGCGAGGAATCTCCACAACTTGGAGTCTCTCGCCCTTACAAAGATGTTCACAAAGAAGCACGGAGTAAGGGAGGGATTAGCAACTCACACAAGTCACAAAGATCACAGTAAATACGCACACACAAGACCCAGACTTGAGCTCAAGAGACTAGCACACTAGAACGGAGCTCAAATCACTAGAATGTCGAACAAGTGCGCAAGAATGGAGTGTGAGTGATCAAGAGTGCTCTTGGAATGCTTGGTGTACTCCTCCATGCGCCTAGGGGTCCCTTTTATAGCCCCAAGGCAGCTAGGAGCCGTTAAGAGCAATCTGGGAAGGCAATCCTTGCCTTCTGTCGCGTGGCGCACCGGACAGTCCGGTGCACACCGGACACTATCCGGTGCCCGATTTCTTTCCTTAAATGGCGCAGCCTACCGTTGGCAGCCAGAGAGCCGTTGGCGCACCGGACATGTCCGGTGCACACCGGACAGTCCGGTGCCCCCTTCTAGCCGTTGGCTCGGCCACGTGTCCCGCGCAGATCGCGCGGCCGACCGTTGGCCCGGCCGACCGTTGGCTCACCGGACAGTCCGATGCACACCGGACAGTCCGGTGAATTATAGCCGTACGTCGCCGGTGAATTCCCGAGAGCGGCCAGTTCGCTCGAGCTAGCCTGGCGCACCGGACACTGTCCGGTGCACCACCGGACAGTCCAGTGCTCCCAGACTGAGCAGACTTTGGCTGAAAAAAGCCATCTCATTTCCAATTCGATTTTTCCTGTTTCCAGCACTTAGAAACAACACATTAGTTCATAAAATAATGTACTAAGTCTAGAAACATACCTTTTGACATGATTTGCACTTTGTCCACTGAAAGCATCTAGGCCCCTGGTTGGTTTTAGTGATTAATGACAACGTAATATTATATGTGACTAACGTATGTTTTGCAGAGACAAATGGTAAGTTAGGTCGCATGACAGGTAGAAGTACTACAACGGTGAAAACAATCCCGGAGATAAGAACTCGAAGCGACGGCTAAAACGACGAAACAAAAGGTGAAGGTCTACGGAGTCCGAGTGTCAAGGAGATGTGGACACTCGCGATTTAGTTAGGTCTTTTATTCTCTTTTAGCCGTACTATAAAGAGGGGTTGTCGATGAGTAGTTTGACCAAGAGAGTTCTAGTGTAGTGTTGGTGCACAATCACACTCATATACAGTGCTAGGTGTCACTCTAGAACTCACACACAAGTTAGAGCGAAAACCGATTTGAAAATCAGCTGAAAAACAAGAGTTAGTGTTTCTAGCCTTGGGGCACCGGACTGTCCGGTGTGCACCGGACTGTCCGGTGCACCCTCTGCCAGGTGGGGCCAGGCTGGTCCGCGGCAGAGGATTTCCCTCCGCAGAAACTCGAGAGCGCAGCTTTCAGAGTTGAATTTTAGTGGCACACCGGACACCACACCGGACTGTCCGGTGTGCACCGGACAGTGAACTGTTCACTGTCCGGTGTGCCATGAGTCCAACGGCTAGCTGTCAGAATTAGCCGTTGGAAGCGACCGTTGGCGCACCGGTGGCGCACCGGACTGTCCAGTGCGCCATTGCGCAGTGAAATGCCTGTAACGGCTAGTTGGTGGGTGAGGGCTATTTATACCCCCTCCACCCACCATATTCAATGTCTTGCACTCCACATTTATTCCAGCACATTGCTAGAGCATTGCAAGCACCAAAAACCTAGTGAGGAGATTAGAGAATCATAATCCGCGTTTGTTCCTCATTAGCGCTAGTGAGAGCCACCTAGAGCACACACCACTTGCATTAGGCTTCTCTTGGTCAAGCGAAAGTCTACGGCTTGTTACTCTTGGTGATCGGCATCACCTAGACGACTTGGTGGTGTTGGGAGCTCGGTGATCACCGTGAAGATCTTGTTGGTGACCCGACTCAAGTTTGTAAGCGGTCTCGAGGGATCCACCGCGCCGGAGTGGCAAAGGATCATCTCATAGTGAGCACTTGGTTCTTGCGAGGACCAAGGGGGAGCGATACCCTTGTGCGGGTGCTCCAACGAGGACTAGTGGAGAGTGCCGACTCTTCGATACCTCGGGAAAAATTGGAGGAGTCTTCTAAACTTTGCTTTACATTCCGCACTTAATTCAAGCACTTTACATTGTGTATTTGTTTAGCAAGTATTTGAAGTATTATCTTAGCTTTGTTGCATTTCTAGTATTATATTCTTAGTGCTAGTTGTTGGGGTGAAGTTGGGCTCTTGCTTAGCTCTTGCTTAGGTTTTAATTAGTGTTGATTTTTAGAAAAGCCCAATTCACCCCCCCTCTTGGGCATCGTGATCTTTTCAATTGGTATCAGAGCCTTGTTGCTCATAGATTAGCTTAACCGCTAGAGTTACGATGTCCGGTGGGGATGGACCTCCTCCCGTTTTTGATGGTGACGATTTTCCTTATTGGAAAATTCGTATGGAAGCATACTTAGAGGCTATAGACATTGGTGTCTATAAAGCCGCCACACAAGGATTCCCCGAACCTAGAGATCCCACAAATCTTGTAGGTGATGAGTTCAATTATGAGAAATGGAATGCTAAGGCCAAAAACACCCTTTTTAGAGGCCTTTGCAAAGATGTGTTCAATAGAGTAAGAAATCATAAAAATGCTCATGATTTGTGGATGGACATTTGTGCTCTACACGAAGGAACTAGAAGTGAACGTGAGGAAAGATATCACATAGCCATGCGAAAGTTAAATTCTTTTGAAATGCTTACTAATGAAAATGCAAATGCTATGTACTCACGACTTAATATTCTTGTAGAGGAAGTTAATGGATTGGGGCTTACTCAAATCTCACAACCGGATGTTGTGAGGAAGATTCTCAGTGTCCTCCCAATAGACAAATATGGACACATTGTCACTGTGCTACATCAAATGGATCTTTCAGTTACCACACCTACACAAATTTTGGGAAAGATCAATGCCCATGAAATGTACATGCACATCAACGAAAAAGAAGAATCATCTTCCAAAAGAAAGGATTTGGCTCTCAAAGCAAATCATGAAAGAAAAGGAAAAGCAAAAATACAAGTTGAGGAAGAATCCTCAAGTGATGATGACCTTGATGCAAACATTGCCTTGATGGTAAGGAAGACCACCAAGATGTTGAAGAAGCTAAATAGAGAAGGCATCAAATTTGATTCAAGAAAGAAGAAGTTCTTTTCCAACAAAAGAAAGCCCATTTCTGAGATGGACTGCTACAACTGTGGTGAGCTTGGTCATCTTGCTAATCAATGCAACAAGCCCAAGAAGAACAAGTTCAAGGGCAAGAAAGAAGATGACAGCTGTCGGGGACCATAATTAGGGGTACCCTCAAGACGCCTAATTCTCAGCTGGTAACCCCCATCAGCATAAAGCTGCAAAGGCCTGATGGGTGCGATTAAGTCAGGGATCAGTCCATACGAGTGACTCGATCACGCCTCGCCCGAGCCTAGCCTCGGACAAGGGCAGCCGACCCCGAGGGATTTCTGTCTCGCCCGAGGCCCCCCTTTAACGGCGGACACATCTCCGGCTCGCCCGAGGCCTTGCCTTCACTAAGAAGCAACCCTGACTAAATCGCTGCACCGACCGACCGAGTCGCAGGAGCATTTAACGCAAAGGTGGCCTGACACCTTTATCCTGACACGCGCCCCCCGGCAGGGCCAAAGTGACCGCCGTCACTTCGCCGCTCCACTGACCGGTCTGACAGAAGGACAGCGCCGCCTGCGCCACTCCGACTGCAGTGCCACTTGACAGAGTGAGACTGACAGGCAGTCAGGCCTTGCCGAAGGCACCATAGGAAACTCCGCTCCGCTCGACCCAGGGCTCGGACTTGGGCTAGGCCCCGGAAGACGATGAACTCCACTCCGCCCGACCCAGGGCTCGGACTCGAGCTAGGCCCTGGAAGACGACGAACTCCACTCCGCCCGACCCAGGGCTCGGACTCGGGCTAAGACCCGGAAGACGGCGAACTCCGCTCCGCCCGACCCAGGGCTCGGACTCGGGCTAAGACCCGGAAGACGGCGAACTCCGCTCCGCCCGACCCAGGGCTCGGACTCGGGCTCAGCCCCAAAAGACGACGAACTCCGCTCCGCCCGACCCAGGGCTCGGACTCGGGCTCAGCCCTAGAAGACGACGAACTCCGCTCCGCCCGACCAGGGCTCGGACTCCGCCCTGGCCTCTACTGAACGACCTCCGCCTCGCCCGACCCAGGGGCTCGGGCTCGGCCTCGGCAACGGAAGACAGACTCGACCCCAGCTTCGGAGGAGCCCCCACGTCGCCCGGCCTCGGACGCGGGCCCGCCACGTCAACAGGAAGCGCCATCATCACCCTACCCCGAGTCGACTCGGGCCGCAGAGAACAAGACCGGTGTCCCATCTGGCTAGCTCCGCCAGATAGGCAATGATGGCGCCCCGCAAGCCCTGTGACGACGGCGGCTCTCAGCTCCCTTACAGAAGCAGGGGGACGTCAGCAAGGACTCGACCGCTCCGACAGCTGTCTCTCCGCCAAGCTCCGTTGCTCCTCTGACAGCCACGACATCACACCAGCAGGGTGCCAAGATCTCTCCGGCCGCCACATTGGCATGTACTTAGGGCGCTAGTTCTCCCTCCGCTAGACACGTAGCACTTTGCTACATCCCCATTGTACACCTGGATCCTCTCCTTACGCCTATAAAAGGAAGGACCAGGGCCTTCTTAGAGAAGGTTGGCCGCGCGGGGACGAGGACGAGACAGGCGCTCTCTTGGGGCCGCTCGCTTCCCTCACCCGCGTGGACGCTTGTAACCCCCTACTGCAAGCGCACCCGACCTGGGCGCGGGACGAACACGAAGGCCGCGGGAATTTCCACCTCTCTCACGCCCATCTCCGGCCACCTCGCCTTCCCCCCTTCACGCTCGCCCACGCGCTCGACCCATCTGGGCTGGGGCACGCGGCACACTCACTCGTCGGCTTAGGGACCCCCCGGTCTCGAAACGCCGACAGTTGGCGCGCCAGGTAGGGGCCTGCTGCGTGCTGACGAACAGCTTCCCGTCAAGCTCCAGATGGGCAGTCTCCAGCAACCTCTCCGGCCCGGGACGGTGCTCCGTTTCGGGAGTCTTGAGTTCATGTCCTTCGACGGCAGCTACGACATGATACTCCTTCCACCGCCGCGCGACAACGACAATGGCGGCCGACAACCCGCCCGCCGGCGGCGGAATCGACGACATCTTCCCCGCGTGGTGGAAGAACAACATTCGAGCTCGCCCCGTCCTCTCCCCCGCCAACGGAGGAGGAGGCGGGGCAACCAAGGCCAAGCTGGAGGCCGCGCTTCGTCGGCCGTCGAGCGAATCGACGTCCCCAGCGCCCTAACGGAAGGCACGCCGGGCGTCGACCTCACGTTCGAGACGAAGGCAAGCGCCGTTCCCCCGCGACACGCTGATCCCGAGCAAGAAGACGCCGCCAGCGTGCTCGCGGAGAGCTTGCAGGACGTCGCCCTCGTACCTGAGACGACGGTGCAACCAGTCCCCGATGTGACTACGTCGCTCCGCGTCGACCAAAAGGTACCGACTAATTCCCATCCTACGTCATTTCGACTCGGCCTCAACCCGCCTAGCGACCTCGCTTTGGCGGGCGCTCTCATTGAGGCGAGTGCAACCCCACTGGGGTTTCGTATGCGGTCGCCTTGGGACCGATTGACGGACGTCTCGACCTACGGGCCCTCTGGGTCCGAGGAAGATGACGATCCCAGCATCTGTTGGAATTTCTCTGGATTTGGCAACCCCAGTGCCATGCGGGACTTCATGACCGCATGTGACTACTGCCTCTCCGACTGTTCCGACGGTAGCCGCAGCCTTGACGACGAGGATTGCGGCCCAAGCCGCGAATGTTTCCACGTCGAGCTAGGGGATCCCTCCGAAGGCAACCATCTTGGCATGCCGGAGGACGGTGATCTTCCTAGGCCGGTGCCTCGCGCCGACATCCCGCGGGAGCTAGCTGTGGTCCCCGTTCCGGCGGGGGGTCACGACCCACAGCTCGAGCAAGTCCGCGGGCGCAGGCCAGGCTCGACGAGGGAACAGGAGCGCTTGAGACGATCCGCCGGGACGTCGGGCAGGTATGGGCGGGCCAACCCCCGGCCGGAGAAATACGTCACCTGCCCCAGGGTTTCCAGCACCGCGTCGCCAACGACGTCAGGGTCAGACCGCCACCCGCATCCAGTGGGGTCGGTTAGAACCTGGCAGCCGCCGCGATGCTCCTCCGCACGATGCCGGAGCCATCAACCACCGAGGGTCGGCGAATCCAGGGAGAGCTCAAGAATCTCCTGGAAGGCGCTGCGGCCCGACGGGCCGAGAGCACTGCCTCCCGAAGGCAGGGATACCCCTCGGAACCTCACGCCGCGACTTCCCGATTCATGCGGGAAGCCTCGGTCTACACCGGGCGCACGCGCAACACCGCGCCTGCGGCCCCGGGCCACCTCGGCAACGAGCACCATCGTCGCGACCGTCCGGCCCACCTCGACGAAAGGGTGCGCCGAGGCTACCACCCCAGGCGTGGGGGGCGCTACGACAGCGGGGAGGATCGGAGTCCCTCGCCTGAACCACCCGGTCCGCAGGCCTTCAGTCGGGCCATCCGACGGGCGCCGTTCCCGACCCGGTTCCGACCCCCGACTACTATCACAAAGTACTCGGGGGAAACGAGGCCGGAACTGTGGCTCGCAGACTACCGCCTGGCCTGCCAACTGGGTGGAACGGACGACGACAACCTCGTCATCCGCAACCTCCCCCTGTTCCTCTCCGACACTGCTCGCGCCTGGTTGGAGCACCTGCCTCCGGGGCAGATCTCCAACTGGGATGACTTGGTCCAAGCCTTCGCCGGCAATTTCCAGGGCACGTACGTGCGCCCCGGGAATTCCTGGGACCTCCGAAGCTGCCAGCAACAGCCGGGAGAGTCGCTCCGGGACTACATCCGGCGATTCTCGAAGCAGCGCACCGAGCTGCCCAACATCACCGACTCGGATGTCATCGGCGCGTTCCTTGCCGGCACCACCTGCCGCGACCTGGTGAGTAAGTTGGGTCGCAAGACCACCACCAGGGCGAGCGAGCTGATGGACATCGCCACCAAGTTCGCCTCTGGCCAGGAGGCGGTCGAGGCTATCTTCCGAAAGGACAAGCAGCCCCAGGGCCGCCCATCGGAAGAGGCTCTCGAGGCGTCTACTCCGCGCGGCGCCAAGAAGAAAGGCAAGAAGAAGTCGCAATCGAAACGCGACGCCGCCGACGCGGACCTTGTCGCCGCTGCCGAGTACAAGAACCCTCGGAAGCCCCCCGGAGGTGCTAACCTCTTCGACAAGATGCTCAAGGAGCCGTGCCCCTATCATCAGGGGCCCGTCAAGCACACCCTCGAGGAATGCGTCATGCTTCGGCGCCACTTCCACAGGGCCGGGTCGCCCGCAGAGGGTGGCAGGGCCCGCGACGACGACAAGAAGGAAGATCACCAAGCAGGAGAGTACCCCGAGGTCCGCGACTGCTTCATGATCTACGGTGGGCATGCGGCGAATGCCTCGGCTCGGCATCGCAAGCAAGAGCGCCGGGAGGTCTACTCGGTGAAGGTGGCGGCGCCAGTCTACCTAGACTGGTCCGACAAGCCCATCACCTTCGACCAAGCTGACCACCCCGACCACGTGCCAAGCCCGGGGAAATACCCGCTCGTCGTCGACCCCATCGTCGGCGACGTCAGGCTCACCAAGGTCCTGATGGACGGAGGCAGCTGCCTCAACATCATCTACGCCGAGACCCTCAGGCTCCTGCGCGTCGATCTGTCCTCCGTCCGGGCAGGCGCTGCGCCCTTCCACGGGATCATCCCTGGGAAGCGCGTCCAGCCCCTCGGACGACTCGACCTTCCTGTCTGCTTCGGAACGCCCTCCAACTTCCGAAGGGAGACCTTGACGTTCGAGGTGGTCGGGTTCCGAGGAACCTACCACGCGGTACTGGGGAGGCCATGCTACGCGAAGTTCATGGCCGTCCCCAACTACACCTACCTGAAGCTCAAGATGCCGGGCCCCAACGGGGTCATCACCGTCGGCCCCACGTACAAACACGCGTTCGAATGCAACGTGGAGTGCGTGGAGTACGCTGAGGCCCTCGCCGAGTCCGAGGCCCTCATCGCCGACCTGGAGAACCTCTCCAAAGAGGTGCCAGACGTGAAGCGTCATGCCGGCAACTTCGAGCCAGCGGAGACGGTTAAGGCCGTCCCTCTCGACCCCAGTGGCGACACCTCCAAGCAGATCCGGATTGGTTCCGGGCTCGACCCCAAATAGGAAGCAGTGCTCGTCGACTTTCTCCGCGCAAACGCCGACGTCTTTGCGTGGAGTCCCTCGGACATGCCCGGCATACCGAGGGATGTCGCCGAGCACTCGCTGGATATTCGGGCCGGAGCCCGACCCGTCAGGCAGCCTCTGCGTCGATTCGACGAGGAGAAGCGCAGAGTGATAGGCGAGGAGATCCACAAGCTAATGGCAGCAGGGTTCATCAAAGAGGTATTCCATCTCGAATGGCTTGCCAACCCTGTGCTTGTGAGGAAGAAAGGGGGGAAATGGCGGATGTGTGTAGACTACACTGGTCTCAACAAAGCATGTCCGAAGGTTCCCTACCCTCTACCTCGCATCGATCAAATCGTGGATTCCACTGCTGGGTGCGAAACCCTGTCCTTCCTCGATGCCTACTCAGGTTATCACCAAATCCGGATGAAGGAGTCCGACCAGCTCACGACTTCTTTCATCATGCCCTTCGGCATGTACTGCTATGTCACCATGCCGTTCGGTTTGAGGAATGCGGGCGCGACGTACCAGCGGTGCATGAACCATGTGTTCGGCGAACACATCGGTCACACAGTCGAGGCCTACGTCGACGACATCGTAGTCAAGACAAGGAAGGCTTCCGACCTCCTCTCCGACCTTGAAGTGACATTCCGATGTCTCAAGGCGAAAGGAGTCAAGCTCAATCCTGAGAAGTGTGTCTTCGGGGTGCCCCGGGGCATGCTCCTGGGGTTCATCGTCTCCGAGCGAGGCATCGAAGCCAACCCGGAGAAGATCGCAACTATCACCAGCATGGGGCCCATCAAGGACTTAAAAGGCGTACAGAGGGTCATGGGATGTCTCGCGGCCCTGAGCCGCTTCATTTCACGCCTCGGCGAAAGAGGTCTGCCTCTGTACCACCTCTTAAGGAAGACCGAGTGTTTCGCTTGGACCCCTGAGGCCGAGGAAGCTCTCGGGAACCTGAAGGCGCTCCTTACAAAGGCGCCCATCTTGGTGCCCCCAGCTGATGGAGAAGCCCTCTTGGTCTACGTCGCCGCGACCACCCAGGTGGTTAGCGCCGCGATTGTGGTCGAGAGGCAAGAAGAAGGGCATGCATTGCCCGTTCAGAGGCCAGTCTACTTCGTCAGCGAGGTGCTGTCCAAGACCAAGATCCGCTACCCACAAGTTCAGAAGCTGCTGTATGCAGTGATCCTGATGAGGCGGAAGTTGCGACATTACTTCGAGTCTCATCCGGTAACTGTGGTGTCATCCTTCCCCCTGGGGGAGATCATCCAGTGCCGAGAGGCCTCGGGCAGGATCGCAAAGTGGGCGGTGGAAATCATGGGCGAAACGATCTCGTTCGCCCCTCGGAAGGCCATCAAGTCCCAGGTGTTGGCGGACTTCGTAGCCGAATGGGTCGACACCCAGCTGCCGGCGGCTCCGATCCAACCGGAGCTCTGGACCATGTTTTTCGACGGGTCGCTGATGAAGACGGGAGCCGGCGCGGGCCTGCTCTTCATCTCGCCCCTCGGGAAGCACCTACGCTACGTGCTACGCCTCCATTTCCCGGCGTCCAACAATGTGGCTGAGTACGAGGCTCTGGTCAACGGGTTGCGGATCGCCATCGAGCTAGGGGTCAGACGCCTCGACGCCCGCGGTGACTCGCAGAACGTCATCGACCAAGTGATGAAGAACTCCCACTGCCGCGACCCAAAGATGGAGGCCTACTGCGATGAGGTTCGGCGCCTGGAAGACAAGTTCTACGGGCTCGAGCTCAACCACATCGCTCGGCGCTACAACGAGACTGCGAACGAGCTGGCTAAAATAGCCTCGGGGCGAACAACGGTTCCCCCGGACGTCTTCTCCCGGGATCTGCATCAACCCTCCGTCAAGCTCGACGACACGCCCGAGCCCGAGGCACCCTCGGCACAGCCCGAGGCACCCTCGACCCGGCCCGAGGCGCCCTCGGTTCAGCCCGAGGTACCCTCGGCCCCCGAGCGCGAGGCACTGCACGTCGAGGAGGAGCAGAGCGGGGCCACGCCTGATCGAAATTGGCAGACCCCGTACCTGCAATATCTCTGCCGAGGAGAGCTACCCCTCGACCAAGCCGATGCTCGGTGGGTAGCGCGACGCGCCAAGTCGTTCGTCTTGCTGGGCGATGAGGAGGAGCTCTACCACCGCAGCCCCTCGGGCATCCTCCAGCGATGCATCTCCATCGCCGAAGGACATGAACTCCTGCGAGAGATACACTCGGGGGCTTGCGGCCATCATGCAGCGCCTCGAGCCCTTGTCGGGAATGCTTTCCGGCAAGGCTTCTACTGGCCAACGGCGGTGGCTGACGCCACTAGAATTGTCCGCACCTGCGAAGGGTGCCAATTCTATGCGAAGCAGACCCACCTGCCCGCTCAGGCTCTGCAGACGATACCCATCACCTGGCCCTTTGCTGTATGGGGTCTGGACCTCGTCGGCCCCTTGCAGAAGGCGCCCGGGGGCTACACGCACCTGCTGGTCGCCATCGACAAATTCTCCAAGTGGATCAAGGTCCGACCCCTAAACAGCATCAGGTCCGAGCAGGCGGTTGCGTTCTTCACCAACATCATCCATCGCTTCGGGGTCCCAAACTCCATCATCACCGACAACGGTACCCAGTTCACCGGCAAAAAATTCTTGGATTTTTGCGAGGATCATCACATCCGGGTGGACTGGGCCGCCGTGGCTCATCCCATGTCGAATGGGCAAGTAGAGCGTGCCAACGGCATGATTCTACAAGGGCTCAAGCCCCAGATTTACAACGACCTCAACAAGTTCGGCAAGCGATGGATGAAGGAACTCCCCTCGGTGATCTGGAGCCTGAGGACAACGCTAAGCCGAGCCACGGGTTTCACGCTGTTCTTCCTGGTCTACGGGGCCGAGGCCATCTTGCCCACTGACCTGGAATACGGCTCCCCGAGGACGAGGGCCTACAACGATCAAAGCAACCAAGCTAGCCGAGAAGAATCGCTGGACCAGCTGGAAGAGGCTCGGGACAAGGCCTTACTACACTCGGCGCGGTACCAGCAGTCCCTGCGACGCTACCACGCCCGAGGGGTCCGGCCCCGAGACCTCCAGGTGGGCGACCTGGTGCTTCGGCTGCGGCAAGACGCCCGAGGGAGGCACAAGCTCACGCCCCCCTGGGAGGGGCCATTCGTCATCGCCAAAGTTCTGAAGCCCGGAACATACAAGCTGGCCAACAATCAAGGCGAGATCTACGGCAACGCTTGGAACATCAAACAGCTACGTCGCTTCTACCCTTAAGATGTTTTCAAGTTGTTCATATACCTCGCGCCCACGCAAAAGTTTAGTCATCAAGGAAGGGTCGGCCTCGCCTCGGCAAAGCCCGACCCTCCCTCGGGGGCTAAAAGGGGGGAGACCCCCTCTGCGTCGAAATTTTCCTCGAAAAAAAGATCTCTTTTTAGCAGAATTTCTTTCGTGCTTTTTGACTACTTCGAAAAGCGGATTCTGGAAACGACGGAGTACACGTAAGCAGCCAAGACTGACCGAGCCGAGGGACTCCTACGCCTCCGGGATACGGATACCTCACTCATCACCTTCCGCGAGAAGCAACTCTCGCTCGCACAAACATCCCTGTTACCGACAAAAAAGTCCAGATGCTCGAAATAAGAGGAAAGGAGACGCAGCTTTACAACGCAGCGAGGGTGTGTTTTCTGGCCTCAACGGCCGCAGAAGGCACACGCTACAAGGCGATCTGATCCTGCAGGCTCGGGTCTTCACGCTGGAGGGGGGCTGTAACACCCTCGGCATCGACGACACCTTGAGCAAGGACCGACCCAGCCTCGGACGACGACGCGGTCCAGGGACTTCTCCGGGAATCCGGCCCGAGCAGGCGGCTCGGCCGGTTGCCTCAGGGGCCTCGGCCCACCATCTTCCAAGGGCGCCAGCCCGACCCGAGGCCTCGGCTGGTCAACTCCGGCGTCGGTCCCGCTGACGGACAACCCGGCTAGGCTCCGGCCAACCAGGTTTCCATTTTCGAGACGCGGTGGCAGCCCAGCGCACGACCCAGCGGCGCCAGCCTGGCGCGACGGTCAATGCAGCCGAAAGCGGGCCGGCAGTAATGACGGTGGCAGGCGGGCGGGAGCAGCGGTCACGTCGTCAGCCAGGCTCACGTCCCATCCAGGGGCAGCAGGAGAGCCTCCCCTCACGGCGTGAAGACGACGCGCCCGTGGTCCGTTCCTCGAACGGCTCGCGCACGCGCAACGGCCGCCCCGCCAACCACTCGCCCCGTCGCATTAACTCCGCGACGGGACAGGCGGCGCCTCTGGCAGGAGAAGCGGGCGACGCTTCGCCTTCGCCGTAGTAACCGCGCCAAGAAAAGGTACGCCACGTCGTTCGATTTCGTATCCTTTTCCTTTTTTCCTCTTTCTCTATCTCTTGCAACAGGGACCGGGAAAGGGGGATACCCCGAAAAGGATCCTTCCCTGTGAAGGAACCGGGCTCCGAGCCCCCCCTACTGATCAGAGGTTCGAAGACTGGCCCTCCGAGGGGTTCAACAGTCGCCTCAGATCGCGTGGGCCCTACACCCACTACTGGTCAGAGGTTCGAAGGCCGGCCCCCCGAAGGGCTCCACGGCCGCCTCAGGCTACTCGGGCTCCGCGCCCATTACTGATCAGGGGTTCGAAGGCTGGCCCCCGAAGGGTTCACAGTCGCCTCAGACGCCGAGCGAGGGATGACCAGGGGTACGTTCGATACATAACCGAGGCTCGGGCTGCGCTCCCAAGGTACCCTAGGACATTTCCGAGACCAGCGGGAGCGATCTTGTAACGGAATCCCATCGGAGGGAGGCATCGAGCCCTCGGACCCCGTCGCCAGGGGACCGGGTCCGGCAGATCACCCGCAGGTACTTTTGGGCGTGCCTCTGGGCCCCTAGCCGACCCCCAACGAACGGGGCACGGACGTCCACTCGGATTACCCGCTTGCAGCTCACCGGAGACACCATGTTCGGTGCCCATTGAGGGTAACATGGCTCTCTCCCCCCTCCTCCTTGCGGAAAGGCGACGTAGGGGCGTATGTAAAAAAGCCGAGTCTGTCCCTGATCGCCCTCTCGCCCTGTGCGGAGGCTCGGGGGCTGCTCTCGCAAACCCGGCTCCGGCCGAACCGTTGACAGCGTCAACATACCAGCCCGAGAACTTGGGCCCCAACCGTGCACCCGGGCTACGGCCAGTTCGCATGAGGGAACAACCAGACCAGCCGAAGCATTACGCAAGGCATTAAGACCTCGAAGGAGTGAAACCACTCCTCCGAGGCCTCGGGGGCTACACCCGGCGGGTGCGCTCGCGCGCACCCACCGGAACAAAATGCAACCGAGAAAGGCTGGTCCCCTTGCAAAAAAGTGCGACGAAAGCCTCCAAGCGAGTGCTAACACTCCCTTCGAGGCTCGGGGGCTACTGTCGGGGACCATAATTAGGGGTACCCTCAAGACGCCTAATTCTCAGCTGGTAACCCCCATCAGCATAAAGCTGCAAAGGCCTGATGGGTGCGATTAAGTCAGGGATCAGTCCATACGAGTGACTCGATCACGCCTCGCCCGAGCCTAGCCTCGGACAAGGGCAGCCGACCCCGAGGGATTTCCGTCTCGCCCGAGGCTCCCCTTTAACGGCGGACACATCTCCGGCTCGCCCGAGGCCTTGCCTTCACTAAGAAGCAACCCTGACTAAATCGCCGCACCGACCGACCAAGTCGCAGGAACATTTAACGCAAAGGTGGCCTGACACCTTTATCCTGACACGCGCCCCCCGGCAGGGCCGAAGTGACCGCCGTCACTTCGCCGCTCCACTGACCGGTCTGACAGAAGGACAACGCCGCCTGCGCCACTCCGACTGCAGTGCCACTTGACAGAGTGAGCCTGACAGGCAGTCAGGCCTTGCCGAAGGCACCATAGGAAACTCCGCTCCGCCCGACCCAGGGCTCGGACTCGGGCTAGGCCCTGGAAGACGGCGAACTCCGCTCCGCCCGACCCAGGGCTCGGACTCGGGCTAGGCCCCGGAAGACGGCGAACTCCGCTCCGCCCGACCCAGGGCTCGGACTCGGGCTAAGACCTGGAAGACGGCGAACTCCGCTCCGCCCGACCTAGGGCTCGGACTCGGGCTAAGACCCGAAAGACGGCGAACTCCGCTCCGCCCGACCCAGGGCTCGGACTCGGGCTCAGCCCCAGAAGACGATGAACTCCGCTCCGCCCGATCCAGGGCTCGGACTCGGGCTCAGCCCCAGAAGACGACGAACTCCGCTCCGCCCGACCCAGGGCTCGGACTCGGGCTCAGCCCCAGAAGACGACGAACTCCGCTCCGCCCGACCCAGGGCTCGGACTCCGCCCTGGCCTCTACCGAACGACCTCCGCCTCGCCCGACCCAGGGGCTCGGGCTCGGCCTCGGCAACGGAAGACAGACTCGACCCCAGCTTCGGAGGAGCCCCCACGTCGCCCGGCCTCGGACGCGGGCCCGCCACGTCAACAGGAAGCGCCATCATCACCCTACCCCGAGTCGACTCGGGCCGCAGAGAACAAGACCGGTGCCCCATCTGGCTAGCTCCGCCAGATAGGCAATGATGGCGCCCCGCAAGCCCTGTGACGACGGCGGCTCTCAGCTCCCTTACGGAAGCAGGGGGACGTCAGCAAGGACTCGACCGCTCCGACAGCTGTCTCTCCGCCAAGCTCCATTGCTCCTCCGACAGCCACGACATCACACCAGCAGGGTGCCAAGATCTCTCCGGCCGCCACATTGGCATGTACTTAGGGCGCTAGTTCTCCCTCCGCTAGACACGTAGAACTTTGCTACATCCCCATTGTACACCTGGATCCTCTCCTTACGCCTATAAAAGGAAGGACCAGGGCCTTCTTAGAGAAGGTTGGCCGCGCGAGGACGAGGACGAGACAGGCGCTCTCTTGGGGCCGCTCGCTTCCCTCACCCGCGTGGACGCTTGTAACTCCCTACTGCAAGCGCACCCGACCTGGGCGCGGGACGAACACGAAGGCCGCGGGAATTTCCACCTCTCTCACGCCCGTCTCCGGCCACCTCGCCTTCCCCCCTTCGCGCTCGCCCACGCGCTCGACCCATCTGGGCTGGGGCACGCGGCACACTCACTCGTCGGCTTAGGGACCCCCCAGTCTTGAAACGCCGACAACAGCGATGATGAAAAGAAGGAAAATAAATTCTTCAAGAGAAAGGATGGGAAGCAAAAGAGGTTCCACAAGAAGAAGAATGGAAAGGCATATATTGTTGGCGACTGGCTCACCGACATCGAATCATCAAGTGGGTCTTCTTCAAGTGAAGAAGAGAATGATGAAAAAGTTGCCGCCATCGCCGGGGACTTCTCTTCACCACCACCATCGCCATCATCGACTTCTCACCTATGCCTCATGGCTAGGGGTGAACGGAAGGTACAAAATGATATTAATATTGCTGATGATAGTGATAGTGATGAGGAATTTGCCTCACCTTCATATGATGAGTTAGCTGACTTGCTTAAAGAATATACTCAAATCATTAGAAAGTCAAAAGCTAAATGTGATAGGTTGAAAAATGAAAATGAATCTTTAAATGCCAAATATGACATAGTTATAAAGGCTAGTGATGAAATAAAAGAAGAGAATAAAACTATGTCATCAACTATAAATGAGCTCACAAACTCCCTAAAAGATGCTAAGGAAAAATATAACAAATTAAATGAAGCTAATAGGGAGTTGCAAAATAGACTAGTAAAGATCAAGGAAGATTATACTCAAATTAAATTTGATCATGACAATCTTCTTGTTGAAAATGAACTTTTATCTTGCAAAACACATGAGGCTATTAACCCTGTTGTTAAGTTTGATGTAGCGACCTCATGTGATGATTTGAGTCAAGAAGAGCAAACTAGTCTACATGCTGAATTGACTGAAAAAGTTGAAGTCCTGACTTTAGACAACCAAAAATTGAAGAATTATTTGGCTGATGCAACTACTAGAGGAAAGGTTGCTATTGAGAACAATGATTTCAACCATGAGTTGGCAGTGGATAATCAAAGGCTTAAAATGAGGTCAAGAAACTAAAAAGTGAAAATGAACATCTTGCAACAAGTGTGCAAAAGTTCAACAAGGGTCAATACCTCCAAAATGAGCTGCTTATGAACACTGTTATGAAAAACAACAAGAGTGGTATTGGATACAATGCTTTTGTGCAAAAGAAAGCTACCACTCAATACAAGCCAAAGCAGACTCACAAGCCTATCCAATGCTTTGATTGTGGAAATGAAGGTCACTTTGCCCACAACTGCAAAGCCAAACCACCAACTCCCTTGCCTAAGCACTCAAGACCATTTGCTTTCAATGCTCACTATGTTCTAAGAAAGGTTGCAAATGGAAAGGTTAAGGTTACATTCCTAGGTCCACCAAACAAGAGTAGACCTAGACAAATCTGGGTGGCAAAGTCCTTAATTGAGAGAGTCACTGGTCCTATGCAATATAGGGCCCTCAAAACTCAAGCTTGAATTGTCTGTGAATGTAGGTGAACTACAAGACCGGTGGGAGTCATTGGGTTATTGACAGTGGATGCACACAACATATGACAGGCAACCCACAGATGTTCACCTCACTAGATGAGAATGTTGATGGTCAAGATAAAATCACATTTGGAGACAATTCAAAAGGAAAAGTGCAAGGACTTGGCAAGGTGGCAATCTCAAATGATTTATCAATATCAAATGTTCTCTTAGTTGCACCTTTGAGCTTCAATTTATTATCAGTGGGTCAACTCTGTGATCTTGGACTTCAATGCTTATTCACTCCATCAGAGGTTATTGTAACAAAGATGGATGATGAATCAATGGTATTCAAGGGATTTAGATAGAACAACCTCTACTTAGTGGATTTCACTTCAGAAGATGCAGACTTAAGAACTTGCCTCTTCACCAAAGCTTCTCTTGGATGGCTTTGGCATAGGAGGCTTGCACATGTTGGGATGAGCACACTCAAGAAGGTATTAAAGAAAGATATGGTTAGAGGATTAAAGGATGTGGTATTTGAAAAAGACAAGCCATGCAGTGCATGTCAAGCTGGAAAGCAAGTTGCTAATACACATCCCACTAAAGCTTTCATGTCAACATCAAGGCCACTGGAACTACTTCATATGGATTTATTTGGACCTACAAATTATGTCAGTGCCGGTGGCAACCTCTACTGTCTAGTGATTGTTGATGATTTCTCAAGATACACTTGGGTGTTCTTTCTCCATGACAAATCTGAAGTTGCATCTATATTCAAGAAGTTTGCCAAGAAAGCACAAAATGAATTTGATTGCAAGATTAAGAAGATTAGAAGTGACAATGGCAAAGAATTTGACAACACCAACATTCATGAGTACTGTGATGAAATTGGGATCAAGCATGAAGTATCTGCCACATACACACCTCAACAAAATGGAGTTGTTGAAAGGAAAAATAGGACCTTGATCACTCTTGCAAGAACAATGATTGATGAGTATAACACACCGGAGAGGTTTTGGGCCGAAGCTGTCAACACTGCTTGTTATGCATCAAACATGCTATTTCCTCACCGGCTACTTGCGAAGACTCCTTATGAACTGCTAAATGGGAAAAAGCCAGACGTCTCCTTCTTCCGGGTGTTTGGGTGCAAATGCTACATCTACAAGAAACACCATCACCTAGGGAAGTTTCAAAGACGTTGTGATATTGGTTTTCTTTTGGGTTATTCATTAAAATCCAAAGCATATCGAGTATTCAACCATGCCACTGGCGTGGTAGAAAAACATATGATGTGGAATTTGATGAGACTAATGGCTCCCAAGGAGCACTTGAAAATCTTGATGATGTAGGTGATGAGCCACTGAGGGAAGCAATGAAGAACATGCCTATTGGAGCTATCAAACCAAAAGAAGATGAAGAAGAGGTGCAAATCATTGACAGGCCTTCTTCATCAAATGTACCACAAGATGATGAAAAAGATGAGAGGCATGCAAATGAAGATACATTTGTCTCTCATGAACAAGCAAGGGTACAAGCCGAAGATGTTGATGCTCCTGGATCCTCTTCCCAAGTGGTTGACAGAAGAAACTCATCACTACTTCAAGCTCATCCTCAAAACCAAATCATCGGGAGTCCTTCACAAGGGGTTATTACTCGATCACATAGACATGCTTCTTTTATTGAACATCACTCTTTTGTTTCTTGTGTTGAGCCTACTTGTATAGATGAGGCGCTACAGGATCCAGACTGGGTGAATGCCATGCATGAAGAACTTAACAACTTCACCCGTAACGAAGTTTGGACCCTGGAGAAGCCCCCACAAGATGCAAGAATCATTGGAACAAAGTGGGTGTTCAGAAACAAACAAGATGATCAAGGTGTGATTGTAAGAAACAAGGCAAGACTTGTCGCAAAGGGATTCTCTCAAGTTGAAGGCTTAGATTTTGGAGAGACCTTTGCACCGGTTGCTCGACTGGAAGCCATCCGTATCCTACTTGCATATGCATCATGCTATGATATAAAACTTTATCAAATGGATGTAAAAAGTGCATTTTAAATGGCTTCATAAATGAACTTGTATATGTTGAGCAACCGCCTGGATTTGAAGACCCTAGATATCCTAACCATGCTTATAGGTTGTCCAAGGCGCTTTATGGGCTAAAGCAAGCTCCAAGGGCTTGGTATGAGCGTCTTTGCGACTTCCTCATCGAAAAGGGTTTCAAGATCGGGACCGTCGACACAACTCTCTTCACAAAGAAACATAACGGTGATATTTTCATTTGTCAAGTATATGTTGATGATATAATCTTTGGCTCGACAAATGACTATCATTGCAAGGAATTTGGTGAGTTGATGTTGAAGGAGTTCAAGATGTCAATGATTGGTAAGCTAACATACTTCCTCGGCTTTCAAGTCAAGCAAATGAAAGATGGTAACTTTCTCTCACAAGAGAAGTATACCAAAGACTTGTTGAAAAGATTCAACATGGAGAAGTGCAAACCAATCAAGACCCCCATGCCTACAAATGGACATCTCGACTTAGATGAGGGAGGTAACCCGGTTAATCAAACTCTCTACCGTTCTATGATTGGTAGTTTATTATACCTTACCGCATCTAGGCCCGATATTATGTTTAGTGTTTGCATGTGTGCTAGATTTCAATCTAATCCTAAGAAAGCTCATCTTCGCGCTGTTAAGAGAATTCTTAGGTATCTCAGGCACACCACAAGCATTGGTCTGTGGTATCCCAAAGGAGCTACTTTTGATTTAATTGGCTATTCCGATTCGGATTATGCCGGTTGCAAAATTGATAGGAAAAGTACTTCTGGGGGATGCCATCTGCTTGGTAGATCACTAGTTTCATGGACATCCAAAAAGCAAAATAGTGTTGCCTTGTCAACTGCCGAAGCGGAATACATTGCCGCAGGTGCTTGTTGCACACAGATTTTATATATGAAACAAACTCTTCTAGACTATGGCGTAGTTCTAGAAAAGGTACCTTTGTTGTGTGATAATGAGAGTGCTGTTAAAATTGCTAATAACCCTGTACAACACTCCCGCACCAAGCACATTGATATCCGTCATCACTTCCTTAGAGATCATGTTGCTAAAGGAGATATCTTTTTAGAAGGAGTGAGGTCGGAAGATCAATTAGCGGATATTTTCACTAAGCCACTTGATAAGACCCGCTTTTGCATGTTGAGGAATGAACTAAATATTCTTGATCTCAGAAATTTTATGTAAAATGTCAAATGGTGTTGTCAAGCCTGCATTGCATGTTTAAATTCCTTGTATTGCATCTAGGGCTTGTCTAACCTAGTTAAGATAACCGCCAACAAAGCGAGTGAAAAAGCTTAACTCGGGTCAAACTTGACAAGTCTTAGTTTTAAGCTTTTAGCACTTAAATTCTTACCTTTTATGCAATTATTGGTTCTTGAAATATGCATGAGGTACTGCACTTAGGGGGAGTATTCAAAACTCAAATCACTCATGAAAACCCCTAGTGCAAGCCAAAATGCAAATTTCACCATTTGCCTATTTTCTCTAAAAATTATCTAGCCTATGGCAAAATATTTTGAAAAGTATATGAGGGTGCCAATACCTGTCCCAACAAGTGTTATTTTGTGTGCTTATAAGTTGGGATTTGGTTTGGTTGGGAGTTAGATAGAAAAATTCAAAATTTTCCAAACTCCTCTCTGTCTGGGCTCACCGGACAGTCCGGTGTGCACCGGACACTGCACTGTGCAATGTCCGGTGCACCGGCAGCCGCGCGCTAAAAATCCGTTTTCTTGTGCGCTGTCCGGTGGTTCACCGGACAGCTACTGTGCGCTGTCCGGTGTGCACCGGACAGGCACTGTAGACTGTCCGGTGCGCCCATATCGCGTTTTAAAAAAGGCCTCCAGCCCGCAACCGAGCCAGAGGCTCATCTTTTCACTGCCCAGCTCTCTGTCTCTGGCGTCTCCCTCTCTCCGCCGGCGACCTTCCCCCCACCGGTGACTCTCCGGCGACCTGGTGCCCTCGTGCCCCTCTCCTTCCCTCTCTGGTGAGCAGCCCTTCCCCCCTCTCGTTCCCTCTATCATTTTCTCCCCTGCTCTCGGTTTGAGAGGCAGTGAGGCACTCAAGTCTCCACCCATTGTCCATCTTTCAAATTCTTGTCAAATCCAATGAATCCAAAAGGTGGAATGTGTTCAATTGTCCCCATTGTGCATCCCTGCAGGTTCTTAGCTCCTTCGGGAGGGTTTTCCCACCTCAAATAGCCGTTTCACCGTAAACCTAATTTCCCGCACGCCACGTGCTCGGTGAAATACCCAAACCAGCCAAAAATGCTCCAATTGAACCCAAATTTTTCAGGAACTTTCACAACACTTCCAGCAACATCCTTGCCAAATTTCACGCCAATCCGAGTTTCCAGGCTTCAATTTCACTCAATTCCCCGTTTCGAGCGATCGTTTCCGAGCTGAGTGCCCTAATCCCTTTTTCTTTACCTAAATTCAAACCAAGCACACACTTCACTCATATTCACCTATATAAACCTATTCGTGAAGTATCGACTCGATTCCATATCGTTTCGTGCCTCAATTCGAATTCCAAACCTCCTATGGCACTATTTATCCTTCAAACGTCGTTTTCACGTCGTTTGACTTCTCGATCGTCTCATCTTGTGTTTCCTGTGCCATATTTCTCTTGTGTATGTATTTATTAACATTTCATATACTTATGACTATGTGACTAATACGTGCTCACCTCTTCTGTCATTTCAGTGACCTTGATTGCACGTGTGCCGTCTCCCGTCCTGCCTGGATCGTCACCTCTCGTGTGAGCTTTCCAGACATCAGTTCAGGATGCCGCGCACGAAGAATGTGTCGGCGCCAGGGGGAGGCGATGATGAGGATCCTCGTCGCCCCTTCAGGCAGGTCAAGGGCAAGACTGTTTACTTGGAGCAGCAGGAAGGCCGCAAGAAGCGGCGTACGGACAGAGCAGCCCGTGCAGCGGCAGCAGCTGCAGCAGCCGCTGCGCAGGCCGAGCTTGGAGATCAGCCGCAGACTCCATCAGATCAGATCGCCTACCGTGTTCGTCGTCTCACCTCCCGGCCTCGCTCCTCCACTCACACCTCCGCTTCCACTCCGCCACCCACTCTGCCTGCTCCCGTCACTCCTATTGCTCCATCCACCTCCACAGCCATACCTGCTACCTCCACTACGCCAGCTTCCACTGCTCCTCCTCCTCCCGCTCCCGCTTCAGCTCCTCCTGTCCCTCCACCTCGATTCCGGGAGCGCGATGAGACTGAGGTTCGTCCTCTGGCTGCGGATCCTCGACTGTTTGACCTTCAGCGTGCTACAGCGGCACGGGTAAGTAGGTTCAGATACGTACCCGTGGAGTCTTGGCTACCAGCTCAGAGAGACCCTGCAGCAGGTGACCTTTTCAGCACACGTATTCAGGAGTCGTTTTTCAGAGCTCAGATGTCTACTCAGATAGCTCTGCGAGTGCACCGGCTTTTGGATCTTCTAGCCTTTCTGCTTGCAGCCGGTGCTGACTCTGAGGCGCACCTCACCTATCTGCCTGGCCTTCAGACCCTTCTGACTACCAGCGACAGGTATGTTGAGGAGTGGGTACGAGTCTTCTACGCCTCTGTTTGGATTGACCCGGATCATCACTGGATGAGGTTTCGCTTTGAGCGCGAGGATGTCACCATTACTGCCAGTCAGATCCGCCAGCTTTTTGGGTTTCTCGAGTCGACGACTCGTCTTCACAGCCTCTGCTACGGCACTTCTCACCCTCCTCGTCGCCCTCACGGCGGTGTGGCTCCGGGTACAGCTCACGTCGCGGTTCTGTTCCGCCCGCCCTTTTTAGATGGGTCGCGACGTTCACCGGCAGACTTTACTACAGCAGCCAAGTATCTATATGAGCTTATCAGACGGACTCTTCTGTCGAGGATGGGATACAGGGAGGCTACCACTCATATTCAGCTTTGGCTCCTTGGTGCCCTGGTCTCCCACTCTGAGTTTGACGTTGTGGACTTCCTGATTTGTGAGATCGAGGACACCGTTTTGGATGGGATTCGTGCTCGTCGTCAGTTGCCCTATGCTCACTACTTGTGCCACATCTTTGCGCAGCTGATTCAGCCTCCTCAGTTTCAGGGCACCCTTGAGGTCTCTCGCCTAGTCTTTGGATCCTACCGTCCTGCGCCTGAGATTCCTGTGCCAGCTTCTGCTCCTGTTTTCGACTCTCAGGCCGAGGATGCAGCTCTTCGACAGTTTGACACTTAGGGTACAGCAGCTGATGATGATGATGATGATGATTTTGGGTTCCTCCTCCGCCTCCGCCTCCTATGCCTCCACGCTCACATGATCATGAGGCTGGGAGTTCTAGTGCTGCCCCTGCTCCTCCTCAGGCTATGGACCCTGCTCTTGCTTCGATTCTGGCTCACCTGTCAGCCGAGCAGGCCCGGTTATCCGAGAGGATGCTCTCGATGTTTCAGAACATGCAGGACAGGCAGGATGCACTTCAGCAGCAACTACTTCAGGATCGTGCTGAGAATAGGGCATTCATGGCTCTTATGCTTCAGCAGTCTGGTATCTCAGTACCTCCGGTTCAGTCTGCTCCACCTCCTCCGCTTCACGCTCCAGTGGTGCCATCGATTTTGTCAGGACCCCCTGTTGGTCCCTCTCCGCTCCGGCCGGTCACTTTGGCGTTCACCTCTCCGGTTCTCAGCTCTGTCTGCCCGCAGCCGCCAGTGCTACCAGCATCTGTTGTTACCACTACTGCTGTGGCAGTATCTGTGACCGCTTCTGTTCCGGTAGCTCCTGCAGCGCGGCCTCAGTCCGAGTCAGTACCAGCTCCAGCTTCTACCGCAGATCCTGGATCCGAGACTGACTCTGACCCTCCGCCGGCGTTCGCTCTGCTGCCTCGACCGCGACCGGATGCGCCCCCGCCGCCTCCTCCTGCTTCAGATGTTTAGTTTCAGGTCCCTTTTGGTGTTTGACGCCAAAGGGGGAGAGATATGAGTTGTGAGAGCTAGGGGGAGTTAGAGAGAGACTCATTTTGATGTAATATATGTGCTTGCTACTCTCTGTACTAGCTTGATGTTTTTGGCTCACAAACTCGTCATATACTCTCGTTGCTTATGATTGACTGTGTGTATTATGTTTTCACCTTATACTTTATCACCAGTCCTCTAGTTCTTGTTTCATTGATTTAACTTTACTTTTATATGAACAAGAATCTGATGATGTGTATGCGCTCACTCTTATTATTATGGTACACGTTCTTTCTGTCAAAGATTACTGAGTATAACTAACCATTCTTTCTATTGACAGAAACTTCAAAACAAACTACTCTCACAAAACTTGTAGGGTTGTCATCAATCACCAAAAAGGGGGAGATTGAAAGCATCTAGGCCCCTGGTTGGTTTTAGTGATTAATGACAACGTAATATTATATGTGACTAACGTATGTTTTGCAGAGACAAATGGTAAGTTAGGTCGCATGACAGGTAGAAGTACTACAACGGTGAAAACAACCCCGGAGATAAGAACTCGAAGCGACGGCTAAAACGACGAAACAAAAGGTGAAGGTCTACGAAGTCCGAGTGTCAAGGAGATGTGGACACTCGCGATTTAGTTAGGTCTTTTATTCTCTTTTAGCCGTACTATAAAGAGGGGTTGTCGATGAGTAGTTTGACCAAGAGAGTTCTAGTGTAGTGTTGGTGCACAATCACACTCATATACAGTGCTAGGTGTCACTCTAGAACTCACACACAGGTTAGAGCGAAAACCGATTTGAAAATCAGCTGAAAAACAAGAGTTAGTGTTTCTGGCCTTGGGGCACCGGACTGTCCGGTGCACCCTCTGCCAGGTGGGGCCAGGCTGGTCCGCGGCAGAGGATTTCCCTCCGCAGAAACCCGAGAGCGCAGCTTTCAGAGTTGAATTTTAGTGGCACACCGGACACCACACCGGACTGTCCGTTGTGCACCGGACAATGAACTGTTCACTGTCCGGTGCGCCATGAGTCCAACGGCTAGCTGTCAGAACTAGCCGTTGGAAGCGACCGTTGGCGCACCGGTGGCGCACCGTTGGCGCACCGGTGGCGCACCGGACTGTCCGGTGCGCCATTGCGCAGTGAAATGCCTGTAACGGCTAGTTTGTGGGTGAGGGCTATTTATACCCCCTCCACCCACCATATTCAATGTCTTGCACTCCACATTTATTCCAGCACATTGCTAGAGCATTGCAAGCACCAAAAGCCTAGTGAGGAGATTAGAGAATCATAATCCGCGTTTGTTCCTCATTAGCGCTAGTGAGAGCCACCTAGAGCACACACCACTTGCATTAGGCTTCTCTTGGTCAAGCGAAAGTCTACGGCTTGTTACTCTTGGTGATCGGCATCACCTAGACGGCTTGGTGGCGTTGGGAGCTCGGTGATCACCGTGAAGATCTTGTTGGTGACCCGACTCAAGTTTGTAAGCGGTCTCGAGGGATCCACCGTGCCGAAGTGGCAAAGGATCATCTCATAGTGAGCACTTGGTTCTTGCGAGGACCAAGGGGGAGCGATACCCTTGCGCGGGTGCTCCAACGAGGACTAGTGGAGAGTGCCGACTCTTCGATACCTCGGGAAAAATTGGAGGAGTCTTCTAAACTTTGCTTTACATTCCGCACTTAATTCAAGCACTTTACATTGTGTATTTGTTTAGCAAGTATTTGAAGTATTATCTTAGCTTTGTTGCATTTCTAGTATTATATTCTTAGTGCTAGTTGTTGGGGTGAAGTTGGGCTCTTGCTTAGCTCTTGCTTAGGTTTTAATTAGTGTTGATTTTTAGAAAAGCCCAATTCACCCCCCTCTTGGGCATCGTGATCCTTTCAGTCCACCACATTGCATAGATCAACACAAAAGCACTTGCGTTGGCACTCAATCACCAAAATACTTAGAAATGGCCTAAGGGCACATTTCCCTTTCAATCTCCCCCTTTTTGGTGATTTATGCCAACATAACATAAAGCAAGTAGAACAAGTGCAAAATCATTTCAAATAAAACTCAAATTTGTTTTGAATCAGATTTGGCATATATGGATCATTCTTTGCCACCACTTGGTTTGTTTTTGCAAATCAACTTTAAATTCCTATCTCTAAGTCAAACACACTTGTAAAGACATAAAGAGAGGTATTCCAAAAAATTGATCAAGGATTTCAAAAACTCCCCTTTTTCCCATAATCAACACTTCTCCCCACAAGAGGCCAACTTTTGAGAATAAGAGACAAACAAGAGTATTTTGACAAACAAAAACTCTAACTCTACTTTTTCAAAATTCTCAAGTGGTAGTTGATCCATTTATTGCTTTGGCCTTTATTTTCTCCCCCTTTGGCATCAAGCACCAAAACAGGATCAATCTTGGCCCAAGAACCCCATTGCCTCACCAAAAGCTTCAATAAGAATGCAAAGGCAATAAGAGTACATGAGATGAACTTGGAATAAGTTACCCTCTCATCGGAGTGCAGTGGAAGTCTTTCATGGTCCAAGTCCACCTTTTCCCTTTCAAACCTCCTTCGAGACTAAATCATCAAACTCAAGCACATGGTTAGTCTCAAAGGGTCAAGTTGTAACACATCTCCCCCTGAAAATGTGCATCCTTTGCAACAGACTTGTGAGGTCCAGGGAGTGTTTGTACAACTTGAGCACCATAACTAAGCAACAAAATGCATAGGGAACATGATCAAAGGCATAAACACATGTATGCTATAAATCAATCCAGGTTCCGCGAATCTAAGACATTTAGCTCACTACGCAACCTGCAAAAGGTCTTCTCATCTAGAGGCTTGGTAAAGATATCGGCTATCTGGTTCTCGGAGCTAACATGGAACACTTCGATATCCCCCTTTTGCTGGTGGTCTCTCAGAAAGTGATGCCGGATGTCAATGTGCTTTGTGCGGCTGTGTTCAACAGGATTTTCCGCCATGCGGATAGCACTCTCATTATCACATAGGAGTGGGACTTTACTCAGATTGTAGCCAAAGTCCCGGAGGGTTTGCCTCATCCAAAGTAGTTGTGCGCAACACTTTCCTGCGGCAACATACTCGGCCTCAGCGGTGGATAGGGCAACGGAGGTTTGTTTCTTAGAATTCCATGACACCAGGGACCTTCCTAAGAATTGGCACGTCCCCGATGTACTCTTCCTATCGACCTTACATCCAGCATAGTCGGAATCTGAATATCCAATTAGGTCAAAGGTAGACCCCTTTGGATACCAGAGCCCGAAGCAAGGCGTAGCAACTAAATATCTAAGGATTCGCTTCACTGCCACTAAGTGACACTCCTTAGGATCGGATTGAAATCTAGCACACATGCATACGCTAAGCATAATATCCGGTCTACTAGCACATAAGTAAAGTAATGACCCTATCATTGACCGGTATGCCTTTTGATCAACGGACTTACCTCCTTGGTTGAGATCAGTGTGTCCGTCGGTCCCCATCGGAGTCTTTGCGGGCTTGGCGCCCTTCATCCCAAACCGCTTCAGCAAGCCTTGCGTGTACTTCGTTTGAGAGATGAAGGTGCCATCCTTGAGTTGCTTCACTTGGAACCCAAGGAAGTAGTTCAACTCGCCCATCATCGACATCTCGAATTTCTGCGTCATCACCCTGCTAAACTCTTCACAAGACTTTTTATTAGTAGAACCAAATATTATGTCATCGACATAAATTTGGCACACAAAAAGATCACCGTCACAAGTCTTAGTGAAAAGAGTTGGATCGGCTTTCCCAACCTTGAAAGCATTAGCAATTAGAAAGTCTCTAAGGCATTCATACCATGCTCTTGGGGCTTGTTTAAGTCCATAGAGCGCCTTAGAGAGCTTACACACGTGGTCGGGGTACCGTTCATCCTCGAAGCCAGGGGGTTGCTCTACGTACACCTCCTCCTTGATTGGCCCGTTGAGGAAAGCGCTCTTCACATCCATTTGGAACAACCTGAAAGAATGGTGAGCGGCATATGCTAGCAAAATACGAATGGACTCTAGCCTAGCCACAGGAGCAAAGGTCTCCTCAAAGTCCAAACCTACGACTTGGGCATAACCTTTTGCCACAAGTCGAGCCTTGTTCCTCGTCACCACTCCGTGCTCGTCTTGTTTGTTGCGGAACACCCACTTGGTTCCCACAACATTTTGCTTAGGACGAGGCACCAGCGTCCAAACTTCATTCCTCTTGAAGTTGTTGAGCTCCTCTTGCATGGCCAACACCCAGTCCGGATCTAGCAAGGCCTCTTCTACCCTGAAAGGCTCAATAGAAGAGACAAAGGAGTAATGCTCACAAAAATTAACTAATCGAGATCGAGTAGTTACTCCCTTGCTAATATCACCCAGAATTTGGTCGACGGGATGATCCCTTTGAATCATCGCTCGAACTTGGGTTGGAGGTGCCGGTTGTCCTTCTTCCTCCATTACTTGATCATCTTGTGCTCCCCCTTGATCATACGCCTCCTGTTCATCATCTTGAGTTGGGGGTTGCACCATTGTTGAGGAAGAAGGCTGATCTTGCTCCTTTTGTTCCTGTGGTCGTACATCACCAATCGCCATGGTTCGTATAGCGGCCGTTGGAACATCTTCTTCATCTACATCATCAAGATCAACAACTTGCTCTCTTGGAGAGCCATTAGTCTCGTCATATACAACGTCACTAGAGACTTCAACCAAACCCGATGACTTGTTGAAGACTCTATACGCCTTTGTATTTGAGTCATAACCTAACAAAAACCCTTCTACAGCTTTGGGAGCAAACTTAGAATTTCTACCCTTCTTCACCAGAATGTAGCATTTGCTCCCAAATACACGAAAGTAAGATACATTGGGTTTGTTACCGGTTAGAAGCTCATATGACGTCTTCTTGAGGAGACGATGAAGGTATACCCTGTTGATGGCGTGGCAAGCCGTGTTCACGGCTTCCGACCAAAAACACACGGGGGTCTTGAACTCTCCAAGCATCGTCCTCGCCATATCGATGAGCGTCCTGTTCTTCCTCTCTACCACACCATTTTGTTGTGGTGTGTAAGGAGCGGAGAACTCGTGCTTGATCCCTTCCTCCTCAAGAAACTCCTCCACTTGAAGGTTCTTGAATTCGGACCCATTGTCGCTCCTTATCTTCTTCACCTTGAGCTCAAACTCGTTTTGAGCTCTCCTTAGGAAGCGCTTGAGGGTCCCTTGGGTTTCAGACTTATCCTGCAAAAAGAACACCCAAGTGAAGCGGGAAAAGTCATCAACAATAACTAAACCATACTTACTTCCTCCAATGCTTAGATAGGCGACAGGTCCGAAAAGGTCCATTTGTAGCAGCTCCAGGGGCCTTGATGTGGTCATCACATTCTTGCTGTGATGTGCTCCTCCCACCTGTTTACCTGCTTGACATGCTGCACAAGGTCTATCTTTTTCGAATTGCACGTTAGTTAAACCTATCACATGTTCTCCCTTTAAAAGCTTGTGAAGGTTCTTCATCCCCACATGTGCTAAGCGGCGATGCCACAGCCAGCCCATGCTAGTCTTAGCTATTAAGCATGCATCTAGACCGGCCTCCTCTTTTGCAAAATCAACTAAATAAAGTTTGCCGTCTAATACACCCTTAAAAGCTAATGAACTATCACTTCTTCTAAAGACAGACACATCTACATTTGTAAATAGACAATTATATCCCATATTACATAATTGACTAACAGATAGCAAATTATATCCAAGGGACTCAACTAAAAACACATTAGAGATAGAGTGCTCATTTGAAATTGCAATCTTGCCTAAGCCTTTCACCTTGCCTTGGTTCCCATCACCAAATATGATTGAATCTTGGGAATCCTTGTTTTTGACGTAGGAGGTGAACATCTTCTTCTCCCCCGTCATATGGTTTGTGCATCCGCTGTCGATAATCCAGCTTGAACCCCCGGATGCATAAACCTGCAAGGCAAATTTAGGCTTGGGACTTAGGTACCCAACTCTTGTTGGGTCCTACAAGGTTAGTCACAATTGTCTTAGGGACCCAAATGCAAGTTTTATCACCCTTGCATTTTGCCCCTAATTTCCTAGCAACTATCTTCCTATCCTTTCTACAAATAGCAAAGGAAGCATTTAAAGCATGATATATTGTAGAAGAACCATCCATAACTTTCCTAGAAACATGAACAATATTCTTTCTAGGCACATGATGAACATATCTCCTAGACATATCTCTATCATGCATATAAGAAGAACTAGAAGCAAACATAGCATGTGAATCATAAGCATGTGAATCATAACTTCTATAGTCATTTCTAGCATGTCTCCTATTATGATACATAAAAGCATGGTTCTTTTTAGTACTACTTGCCATAGGAGCCTTCCCTTTCTCCTTGGCGGGGATGGGAACCTTATGGCTTGTTAAGTTCTTGGCTTCCCTCTTGAAGCAAAGTTCATCCTTAATTGAGGGGTGTCTACCAATCGTGTAGGCATCCCTCGCAAATTTTAGCTTATCAAATTCGCTCTTGCTAGTCTTAAGTTGGGCATTAAGACTAGCCAATTCATCATTAAGTTTGGAAATTGAAACTAGGTGTTCACTACAAGCATCAATGTCAAAATCTTTACACCTATTACAAGATGCAACAATTTCTACACAAGATATTGATTTACTAGCTATTTCTAACTTAGCATTCAAATCATCATTCATGCTCCTTAAGTTAGAGATTGTCTCATGGCAAGAAGATAATTCACAAGAAAGCATTTCATTTCTTTTAACTTCTAGAGCATGAGATTTTGTGCTTCTACAAATTTGTCATTGTTGGGTCTATGCTTCGTCGCCGAAGGTCTTATAGAAAGAAGTGATCCTCGGATGAAGCTGTTCGTACAAGATAGCCGAAGGTGCCTCTTCGTAGAGCTTCGGCATTACAAACCGACTTAAAGATAGAATGACCTTTTAGTCCATAAAGGTCTGAGTCAATGTTGTAAGTTTTTATAAGGGGCATACTTGTAATTCCTCACAGGCTGCGTCCTGTGCCTATAAATAGTGAACAGTATTCCGTTACTGTTCACGCATTTTGGTATTTGCAATCGCATCTCTCGGAATACAACCTTTGTCAAGGCATAGGTATCATTGTATTTAATGATTCAATATATTAAGTGAATATGATATAACGCATCTGTGAATCATTTATCCATTTTATACCTTTTACTTTGCATCATCTTACAATGTTTATTGAAAGTTTATTACGAAGGTTCAACTTCGTAATAAGACCCTTATCAACCTTCGTCCAAGACCCATTATCCCCAAAGGAATAATGCCTCACGGACGAAGGACAATATCATTTAACATTTTATGTTGCCTTGTTCTTAATTCATAGCATTTGAGAACAAGCCCCCAACATTGGCGCCCACCTCCGGTGAACCCACGTCCACTTTTTGAGCTGATGGCTTCGTTCAACGACCAAGCTGGAGTTGCTTCGGACCCGAAGCTGGTGCTCCCGATCACAGGTGGCTCGTCCTCAGAGCCAGCTAACAAGAAGCAGAAGAAAGAAGCACAGAGAAGGGTACATCATGTTGGGGTGCAAGGACCCTTCATCAAGTCAAGATGGTCTCACATTCCTATTACCTTCTCCCAAGAAGACCTTCAGCTCAAAGATTACCCACACAACGATGCCATGGTTATCTCTTGTGTTATCAAAGGATTTCTGGTCCACAATGTCTTGGTTGATACAGGCAGTGCAGCTGACATCATTTTTGCTAAGGCCTTCAGACAAATGCAAGAGCCAGAAGATAAGATTCATGATGCTACACATCCTCTCTGTGGCTTCGGAGGAAGACAGATCGTAGCACTGGGCAAGATCACCATGTCAGTAACCTTCGGGTTCATCAACAACACTAGAACTGAGCAAGTTGTGTTTGACATTGTTGACATGGAATACCCTTACAATGCAATTATTGGTCGTGGTACTCTCAATGCCTTCGAAGCAATCCTTCATCCTGCCTATCTTTGCATGAAGATACCTTCGGATCAGGGACCCATTGCTATCCATGGAAGTCAGGAAGCTGCAAGAAGAGCCGAAGGCAATTGGACTGACTCAAAAGCAATCCATAACATAGATGGAGCTGAAGCTTGTGAACAGTACAAATTCAGAAGGGAGAAAGCAGCTTCAGCAGATCAGCCGAAGCCTATGCTCTTATGTGAGGACATAGCAGAGCAGAAGGTGCTGTTAGGCTCTCAACTATCCGAAGAGCAGGAAAAAACCTTGATAAGGTTTTTGTTCAATAACAAAGATGTTTTTGCATGGTCAGCCAATGATCTATGCGGAGTCAATAGGGATGTTATTGAGCACTCGCTCAATGTCGATCCATCCTTCAGACCCAGAAAGCAAAGGCTTCGGAAAATGTCAGATGATAAGGCCGAAGGTGCTCGCAACGAAGTCAAAAGACTCCTCAGTGCAGGAGTTATTAGAGAAGTAAAGTACCCAGAATGGCTGGCTAACACTGTTATGGTAAAAAAGGCCAATGGCAAGTGGCGAATGTGCATCGATTTTACAGATCTTAACAAGGCTTGTCCGAAGGATGAATTCCCACTACCAAGGATAGACTCTTTAGTTGATGCAGCAGCTTCGTCAGAGCTCATGAGTCTGTTAGACTGCTATTCAGGCTATCACCAAATTTGGATGAAGAAGGAAGATGAGCCGAAGACTAGCTTCATCACTCCAAGTGGCACATATTGCTACCTTCGGATGCCTGAGGGGCTCAAAAACGCTGGAGGAAGTTTCAGCCGAATGACTGCGAAGGTTCTTCAATCTCAAATAGGCAGAAATGTGCTAACTTATGTTGATGACATCATTGTCAAAAGCACGAAGCAGGAGAATCATATTGCTGATCTGCAGGAGACCTTTGCCAGTTTCAGGCAAGCTGGCTTAAAGTTAAATCCAGAAAAATGTGTCTTCGGAGTGAAGAAGGGGAAATTTCTTGGATGCTTAGTTTCAACAAAGGGAATTGAAGCCAATCCAAGTAAAATTGAAGCTATACTTCGGATGGAGCCACCAACTACAAAGAAGGGGGCTCAAAGATTGACAGGAAGATTGGCATCTCTCAATAGATTCATATCCAGATCAGCAGAAAGAAATCTACCATTCTTCGAAGTGCTGAAGTCGGCCGAAGTCTTTCAATGGGGACCAATCCAGCAGAAGGCTTTCGAAGAACTGAAACAATATTTGATAGATCTAACAACATTGACTCCACCAATGCCAGGGGCTCCTTTATTACTATATGTGGCAGCTTCGCACTCAGCGGTAAGTGCAGCGCTTGTCCAGGAGAAGCTTGATGGTCAAGTCAAAAGGCAGGCCCCAATATATTTTGTTTCCGAGGTTCTTAGTTTATCAAAGAAAAATTATACAGAATTGGAGAAGATACTGTATGCTGTCTTGATGGCCTCCAGGAAGCTTCGGCACTATTTCCAAGCTTACAACATAATTGTTCCTTCATCACAACCTCTGAAGGATATTATGAGGAACCGAGAAGCTACTGGAAGGATTGGAAAATAGGCTGCAGAGCTCAATGAATTTTGTATTGAATATGTTCATAGATCTTCGATTCAGTCACAGGCACTGGCAGACTTTATTGCTGATTGGACGCCAGGGGCTCAGGAAGAGGAAACGAATAAAGACAACGAAGCCTGGACAGTGTTTTGTGATGGATCTTGGGGAACCTTCGGAGCAGGAGCGGCTGCTGTGTTGGTTTCACCTTCCAAAGTCAAAACTTGTTATGCGGCAAAGCTTGACTTTAATTGCACAAACAACATTGCTGAGTACGAAGCATTGATCCTAGGTCTTCGGAAGTTAAAAGCAATGGGAATCAGAAGAGCCATACTTAAAACTGATTCCCAGGTTGTTTCGGGTCATATTGACAAAAGTTGCAAGGCTAAGGATCCGAAGCTTGAAAAATATCTGGATATGGTTCGAAGAGTTGAAGCTTCCTTCGAAGGGTTTTCTGTCAAAAATATCCCTCGAGGACAAAATGAGCATGCTGATTTGTTAGCTAAGTCAGCAGCACAGGGGCTGCCTTTACCTTCGGATGTAATTTTCGAAACAATAAAAGCACCTTCGGTGGAACTTCTTGAAAGAGCAGTTCTTAATATATCTCCTGTTTTTAGCGAAGATTGGAGAACCGAGATCATCTCTTACCTTCAGGGTAAATTTCTTTCAGATGACGAAGCTTATAACAAGAGGATAGAAGCAAGAGCTCGTCCATATGTCATGATAGAAGGGGAGTTGTATAAACATGGAGTTTGTGCTCCGCTGCTCAAATGCTTATCCAGAACCGAAGGTATAGAGTTAATGAAAGAAATACATGCAGGCCTGTGTGGATCTCACATCGGATCTAGGCCGTTACTCGGAAAAATTTTCCGTCAAGGGTTTTATTGGCCGAAGGCAGCTTCGGATGCAGCAGAATTGGTTCAAAAGTGCGAAGGTTGTCAGAAATGTGCAAGAGATAAAAAACAACCTTTGTCCTTGACACAACTCATACAACCCACTTGGCCATTGCAAAGGTGGGGCCTTGACTTGTTAGGTCCGTTACCACCGGCCCAAGGGAACCTGAGATATGTTGTGGTAGCTGTGGAATATTTTTCTAAATGGATTGAGGCGAAGCCTTTAGCCACAATAACTTCGGCTACCATCCAAAAGTTTTTCTGGCAGAATATTGTTTGTCGTTTCGGGGTGCCAAAGGCTATCACTGTGGACAATGGAACGCAGTTTGACTCCGAAGCTTTCAGGGATTTCTGTGACCAAATTGGTACGAAGATACATTTTGCATCAGTCAGGCACCCGGAGTCAAATGGACTCGTTGAAAGAGCCAACGGCATTATAATGACAGGAATAATGAAGCTAATCTTCAATCAACCTAGAGGAAAATGGCCAGATCAGCTAACCAAAGTGGTGTGGAGCCACAACACGACAACATCAAGGTCTACAGGCTTCACTCCATTCAAGTTGTTATTCGGTGACGAAGCAATAACTCCAGAAGAAGCTAAAGCCGGATCAATAAGGATAGTAGCTTCGGCAGAATCAGATTCCGAAGCTGCTTATTCTATAGAAAAAGATGCTTTAGAAGGGATCAGACTGCAAGCCGTGGAGAATATTAATAAATATCAAGCTGAAACAGTCAAATGGCGGGATAGAAAGGTTCGGTTAAAAAATATTGAGCCAGGGCACTTGGTGCTTCGGAGGGTGGCCAACCCGGAAACAGTGGGCAAATTGCAGTTGAAATGGGACGGGCCTTTCTTAGTAGCATCTTCGTCAAGGCCCGGTTCATACAGATTGAAAGATATGGACGGCAATGACATTCCTAGATCTTGGAATGCGGATGAGCTTCGGCGATATTATGTATAATTCGATGTAATTTTTCATATTTTTATTTTTCCTTTCATGGCACCCTTTTCCTTTCCAAAGGGGGAGAAAGGTTTTTAATGGGGCCAGCATATGTAATTTCCTTTTTTAGTCTTATAAGAGCAAAATCCCCCAAAGAATGTAAATGTAAAAGCTGAGAGTGCACCATCGAGTGCCCAAAAAGTAAAAACGAAGAAGCTCCAAAGACGTTCCTAAGGGAATGCAGAGCTTACAGCGAAAAGTCAACGCTGATTCCGCCAGAAGTAAAGGCGAAGAAGCTCCAAAGACGTTCCTAAGGGAATGCAGAGCTTACAGCGAAAAGTCAACGCTGATTCCGCCAAAAGTAAAGGCGAAGAAGCTCCAAAGTCGTTCCTAAGGGAATGCAGAGCTGAAGTGTGATTGTTTTTAAGAAAATAATGGCTATGAATATGGCTTCGGATACGTGTTTGGCCATTCATTTGCACATCACATTACATCATAGCATTTGCATTCATAAACATTCATCTAGGCATATGTAGGATAATCATCTTCATCGCATAAAATGGTTGCTTCGGCAAGAAGAGAAAAAAGAAAGGAAAAAAAAAGAGTTTCGTGCACAAAGAAGAAGGGAAAATGTTGTTTTCCATGAAGGAGAGCTTCGGAAAAAAGGAAAATGTTGTTTTCTATGCTTCGTTGCGTACGAAAAGAAGGGAAGGTGTTTTTTCGCCTTCGGCTCAAAAAAGGAAATTTCGTCCACATCAAAGCATTTCTCATACATCAGTGAAAGGTTAAGGATATATTACAAGGTATGAACAGCATACATTAAAAACAAGTTTTGTTTACATTCACAAAAGTTATCTCAAAAGTTTTTCAAGTACTGTCTGCAGTCTACTATCTAAATCTCCAAGGAGCTTCGGCTTCGGCATTATTTTTGGTCATCAGCTTCGGCTTCGTCATCCTACACGAATAAGGTCGTTGGAAGTCAAAATCAAGTTTACAGAAAAAGGTAAGCACAAGGTATGATTTCTTACTGGATCAAGGTGGCTTCGAGCTTCGTCTCCAGCTTTCTCTCGACCACCTTTTGTCCATATCATTTTTATGAATCGATTTGAGATGCTTCGGGCGAGATCAGGGATGTCATCCAGGATTGATGGTGACAAAGTGAAATTTGGCCTGTTGACAATTTTCCCATGATCACAGCCAGCCTTCAGGAAGGCTGCAGCAGTCCCTCGAGAAGCCACCCAGGCACAAAAGTCGCCATGCCCAGCTATGACTTCGTCGAGCTCGTCAATCTCCCCCTCAATGTGTTCGAAGGTTTTTGGTAGATCTTCAGCTGAGGGGGTAAATTTTTCGCTGCTGGCTCCAACTGAGTGAAAAATCTTTTTTAGTCGTTGAATGCACTTGTTGCTAAATTCCAGGCATTTTTCTTGAAGATTTGTCAGTAGTTTTCTCAAATCCGAATTTTGCTGAGCTTCGGCTTCAAGTTTTGCATTGAGATCTTGTTTTTCTTGTTCGAACTGCTCAGACTGGCGGAGAAGCTTCGTGTTCAGTTCTGATATTTTTGCTTCAGCTTCCGCCAGTAAACCTTCGGCTGCCTGAAGCTCAAAGTTCTTTTTCTCAAAAGCATCTGATTGCTCTTTTATTTTGTTTTCCAAATTTCCAATTATAACTTCATGCTTTTTATCTTCAAGATCTTGCTGCATTTGCAAGGCTTTGCTCAATAGCATACTCTACACAAACACAGAACACAACCTTTGTCAGACATGCTTTTATTAGAAGCAATAAAAGTTAAGGGACAAGTCATTTACCTTGAAGTTGGAGTAAAATAAACTACCAACGACATGTTGTCGTCGGTAGCGACTGATGTCTGATTCTAGCTTCGGGAATCCAATACTCTTGGACAGAGTACTGATAACTTTAGCCCCTGTTTGGTCTCGAATACACTCTAATTTCTCATCATCAACGCCTCCGAAGAGGAGTGCCCCAGGTTTGTATCCACAGGATTGGGCATACTCTTTAAGCTCTTCTATTTCAGCTTTTGTTAAATGTTCTCCAATTAAGTTTTGGAATGTGAAGGCTTTGTTTTCTGAAGTTTCATCAGCAATTTCTTTTCCTTTCTTTGACGCTGCGGTCACGGCCTCTTCGGCAGCAGTGGTAGCTTCTTCTGCAGCCATGTCTAGTAGCATTTGGTCAATATGTTCAATTGTGCTCTCCAAATTCAAATCTTCAGCTGAGGTAACTTCGGCGGCTGCGGCCTCCGAAGGTGCAATTTCAACATCTGCCCCCTCTGCTGCTGCTCGTGTTTTTTGGGCCGAAGCTCTTGGCGGCGTTTTGTCAATTACCTCTGTCACGGTAATGATTCTTTGTTTCTTTCCCTTGATTGTTTTCCTCGATTTCTCAGGCTCCTTGTCCTTCTGAAAAAACTTAGTCAGTTGAGGACCCAGTGGACTTAGCTTCGCAGGTAAGGATTCAGTCATTACCTTCAGAATTTCTTCAACAACAGCAGCAGAAGGTGATGCGGGGGTTTCTTCTGCTTCGGATATTTGTTGCTTTGGAGAAGAAGCTTTCTTTTTCTTTGGAATTTTCTTCTTTACTGACTCTTTTTCACCTTCATCTAAGGCTTCAGTTGCCCTTTTCCTTTTTTGGCCTCCGACACCTTTGTTCAGATCTTCGTAGTCTGGGTATTCGAAACCCAAGGCGTCCAACACTCGATTTAGCCTTCGTTTCGGACGGGTGCCGAAGGCTGCGGTCATCAATTGATCTTCCTTTTTTGAATAATTGCCAAGTATCTCGTTGCACATCACTTCAATCGTATCCAGCCACTCTTGGCAAGGAGTTTTAAAGTATTTTTTAAATTTGAAGTAGTAAGGCAAACGTACAAGTTCACCTTTTTTCTTCTCCCCCTTCAGCTTCGGCATTTCCCACTCTTTTACACTAGGAAAAACCTTGAAAGCCAAGAATTCCTGGACCAAGTCCCTTGTACTGATATTCTCTGCAATTATTTTGAATTCATACATTGCTTTTTGAGTCGGACCCTCTGGTAACATGTGGCACTGGGGGCGGGTTTCTCCGAAGGTCAGTTCCAGTGGACTTTGCACAAGCTTTTCTTTATCATCATCAACCTTAACATAGAACCATTCTGATTTCCACCCTGCTGCCCATTTGCTTCGGTAGCTGATCACAGGATACTTCGTAGTTTTCCGATAAGCAAAATTATAACAACCAAAATTCTCATGTAAACCATCCTTTCTAGCCTTTGTCTGATAGTGCAGTTCGTGAACTCGGCAGAAGCTGTCAGCAAATGGTTCCACCGCCTGGCTTCGGAGTGCCCAGATATAAACATTAAGCCTAACGATAGCGTTAGGAGTTAGCTGGTGAAAATAGATTCCAAAATTTTTCAATATCTCTGCAATAATCCCATGAAGGGGGAATCTTAATCCAGCCTTTAGGAAGCTCTTAAAAATAACAATTTCATCTTTCTCCGGCTTCGGGGTAGTCTCTTCTCCCCCGAAGCGTAATAGCTTCTTTTGATTTTCAGTAAAATAGCCTGATTTTACCATCTTGGACAGATCAGCCTTCGAAACAGTAGATTTCCCGAAGTCCAAATGACTGGGTTTGCTTGGCGTGGCAAGGTGATAATCATCTTCGGGGTCAGTTTCCCCAGCATCTTCTCCTTCTGCTTCAGCGACAGCTTGTTCCGCATCATCACCAGGAATCTTCTCCGAAGTCACTAACCCGGATCGTTGCATGGCTTCGGAGATAGGGACAGTCTCCGAAGCTTCAGTTTTGTCCCCCTCACGCTCAACCCTAGCGGTAGAACGGACTCTGGCCATTTAATTATGAACTTGTGAAACTTTAATACTTTTTTCTCCGAAGCAGGCTTCAAGATGGAGCTTCGTTCAATTCTGACAAACAAGCTTCGGCGATGGTTAAAAATTTTGGCAGCAAAACAGTGCAAATGGCAGTAAATGCTGTGGTAACTTCACACCTACTCGTCTGTTTATATAGTGCCGCAGGTAAGAAGGCGAAGCGCCAGGAGTTTTACACCAGGCGGACACCCGCTCGCACTCGCTGTACGGTGGACCGCAGTGACCGAACAGTAACTCTGCAAGGTGGGGCCGCTGCGCGCAGGGAAATCGAATCGTTTCTCGACAACGAGCTCAGGGAAGGTGTTTTTTGAGACCTTCGGCGCTCCGAAGCTTAAGAAACTTTTTTCACGGATCAAGCTCGTTACGAAAAACGATCTAGCACCGCGAAAGGGGCTACTGTTGGGTCTATGCTTCGTCGCCGAAGGTCTTATAGAAAGAAGTGATCCTCGGATGAAGCTGTTCGTACAAGATAGCCGAAGGTGCCTCTTCGTAGAGCTTCGGCATTACAAACCGACTTAAAGATAGAATGACCTTTTAGTCCATAAAGGTCTGAGTCAATGTTGTAAGTTTTTATAAGGGGCATACTTGTAATTCCTCACAGGCTGCGTCCTGTGTCTATAAATAGTGAACAGTATTCCGTTACTGTTCACGCATTCTGGTATTTGCAATCGCATCTCTCGGAATACAACCTTTGTCAAGGCATAGGTATCATTGTATTTAATGATTCAATATATTAAGTGAATATGATATAACGCATCTGTGAATCATTTATCCATTTTATACCTTTTACTTTGCATCATCTTACAATGTTTATTGAAAGTTTATTACGAAGGTTCAACTTCGTAATAAGACCCTTATCAACCTTCGTCCAAGACCCATTATCCCAAAAGGAATAATGCCTCACGGACGAAGGACAGTATCATTTAACATTTTATGTTGCCTTGTTCTTAATTCATAGCATTTGAGAACAAGCCCCCAACAGTCATGTTCTTCATACAACAAATCCTCTTGCTTTTCTAAAAGCCTATTCTTATCATTCAAGGCATCAATCAATTCATTAATTTTATCTACCTTGGTTCTATCTAGGCCCTTAAATAAACATGAATAATCCATTTCATCCTCATCACTAGATTCGTCCTCACTTGAAGAAGCATAAGTAGAGTTTCGAGTACATACCTTCTTCTCCCTTGCCATAAGGCATGTGTGACGCTCGTTGGGTAAGAGGGATGACTTGTTGAAGGCGGTGGCGGCGAGTCCTTCATTGTCGGAGTCGGAAGAGGAGCAATCCGAATCCCACTCCTTGCCTAGATGCGCCTCGCCCTTTGCCTTCTTATAGTTCTTCTTCTTCTCCCTCTTGTTCACTTGATCCTGATCACTATCATTGTCGGGACAGTTAGCAATAAAATGACCAAGCTTACCACATTTGAAGCATGAGCGCTTCCCCTTTGTCTTGGTCTTGCTTGGCTGCCCCTTGCGACCTTTTAGCGCCGTCTTGAATCTCTTGATGATGAGAGCCATCTCTTCATCATTAAGTCCGACCACCTCGATTTGTGCCACCTTGCTAGGTAGCGTATCCTTGCTTCTTGTTTCCTTGAGAGCAAGAGGTTGAGGCTCATTGATTGGACCATTCAATGCGTCGTCCACGTATCTTGCTTCCTTGATCATCATTCGCCCGCTCACGAACTTTCCAAGTATCTCCTCGGGTGTCATCTTGGTGTACCTAGGATTCTCATGAATATTGTTTACAAGATGAGGATCAAGGACAGTAAAAGACCTTAGCATTAGGCGGACGACGTCGTGGTCCGTCCATCGCGTGCTTCCATAGCTTCTTATCTTGTTGACAAGGGTCTTGAGCTGGTTGTACGTTTGGGTTGGCTCTTCTCCCCTTATCATAGCGAATCTCCCGAGTTCGCCCTCCACCAACTCCATCTTGGTGAGCATTGTGACGTCATTCCCCTCATGAGAGATCTTGAGGGTGTCCCAAATTTGCTTGGCGTTATCCAAGCCGCTCACTTTGTGGTATTCATCCCTGCACAATGAAGCTAGAAGAACAGTAGTAGCTTGTGCATTTTTATGAATTTGCTCATTAATGAACATGGGACTATCCGTACTGTCAAAGTGCATTCCACTCTCTACAATCTCCCATATACTAGGATGGAGAGAGAACAAGTGACTACGCATTTTGTGATTCCAAAATCCGTAGTCCTCTCCATCAAAATGAGGAGGTTTACCAAGTGGAATAGATAATAAATGAGCATTTGTACTTTGAGGAATACGAGAGTAATCAAAAGAAAAGTTTGAATTGACCATTTTCTTTTTCTCGTAGTCGTCGTCGTCCTTTTGGGAAGAGGAAGATTCGTCGCTGTCGTAGTAGACGATCTCCTTGATGCGCCTTGTCTTCTTCTTCTTCCCGTCTTTGCGCTTGTGGCCCGAGCCCGAGTCGGTAGGCTTGTCATCCTTCGGCTCGTTGAAGATAGACTCCTTCTCGTTGTTGTTGACCACCATCCCCTTTCCCTTAGGATCCATCTCTTCGGGCGATTAGTCCCTTCTTGAAGAGAACGGCTCTGATACCAATTGAGAGCACCTAGAGGGGGGGTGAATAGGTGATCCTATAAAACTTTAAACTTAAGCCACAAAACTTGGTTAGACGTTAGCACAGTAATCGCCAAGTGGCTAGAGAGAAGTCTTAGCAAAACACAATAACCACAAGAGAATAATCACAGAGATGACACAGTGGTTTATCCCGTGGTTCAGCCAAGACCAACGCTTGCCTACTCCACGTTGTGGCGTCCCAACGGACGAGGGTTGCAATCAACCCCTCTCAAGCGGTCCAAAGACCCACTTGAATACCACGGTGTTTTGCTTTGCTTTTCTTAATCCCGTTCGCGAGGAATCTCCACAACTTGGAGTCTCTCGCCCTTACAAAGATGTTCACAAAGAAGCACGGAGTAAGGGAGGGATTAGCAACTCACACAAGTCACAAAGATCACAGTAAATACGCACACACAAGACCCAGACTTGAGCTCAAGAGACTAGCACACTAGAACGGAGCTCAAATCACTAGAATGTCGAACAAGTGCGCAAGAATGGAGTGTGAGTGATCAAGAGTGCTCTTGGAATGCTTGGTGTACTCCTCCATGCGCCTAGGGGTCCCTTTTATAGCCCCAAGGCAGCTAGGAGCCGTTAAGAGCAATCTGGGAAGGCAATCCTTGCCTTCTGTCGCGTGGCGCACCAGACAGTCCGGTGCACACCGGGCACTGTCCGGTGCCCGATTTCTTTCCTTAAATGGCGCAGCCGACCGTTGGCAGCCAGAGAGCCGTTGGCGCACCGGACATGTCCGGTGCACACCGGACAGTCCGGTGCCCCCTTCTAGCCGTTGGCTCGACCACGTGTCCCGCGCAGATCGCGCGGCCGACCGTTGGCTCACCGGACAGTCCGGTGCACACCGGACAGTCCGGTGAATTATAGCCGTATGTCGCCGGTGAATTCCCGAGAGCGGCCAGTTCGCTCGAGCCAGCCTGGCGCACCGGACACTGTCCGGTGCACCACCGGACAGTCCGGTGCTCCCAGACTGAGCAGACTTTGGCTGAACAAAGCCATCTCATTTCCAATTCGATTTTTCCTGTTTCCAGCACTTAGACACAACACATTAGTTCATAAAATAATGTACTAAGTCTAGAAACATACCTTTTGACATGATTTGCACTTTGTCCACCACATTGCATAGGTCAACACAAAAGCACTTGCGTTGGCACTCAATCACCAAAATACTTAGAAATGGCCTAAGGGCACATTTCCCTTTCAGCTTCTTGCTTGGTTATGCATCAAATGCGCATGGATATCGTGTTTTCAACAATACCACCGGTCTTGTTGAAATAGCGATAGACGTGACATTTGATGAGTCTAATGGCTCGCAAGGGCATGTTTCTAATGACACTGCAGGAAATGAAGAACTACCTTGTGAGGCCATAAAGAAACTTGCAATAGGTGAAGTGAGACCTCAAGAAAAGGATGATGAGGAAGGAACCTTATGGATGACCAATGAGGTTGTTGATGTGGGTGCAAGGGTGGTGAGTGACAAAGTCTCCACCCAAGCAAACCCATCAACCTCAAGTCATCCAAGCCATGAAGAAAATCATCAAAGGATGCCAACAGTGGTAGAAGATGAACACGAAAGTATTGATGGTGAAGTGCCTCTTGATCAAGTGAATGATGAGGAGGAGCAAATACAAAGACAACCATCAGTGCCTCATCCTAGAGTCCATCATACAATTCAAAGGGATCATCCGGTGGACATCCTGGGTAGCATCTGGAGAGGGGTAACAACTCGATCTCGTTTAGCTAATTTTTGTGAATTTTACTCGTTTGTTTCCTCTCTTGAGCCACTTAAGGTTGAAGAAGCATTGGGAGATCCGGATTGGATAATTGCCATGCAAGAGGAGTTAAACAACTTCACCCGGAATGAAGTTTGGTCCTTAGTCCAAAGACCCAAACAAAATGTGATTGGGACTAAATGGGTCTTCAGGAACAAACAAGATGAACATGGCGTGGTTACAAGAAACAAAGCATGGTTGGTTACCCAAGGCTACACTCAAGTGGAAGGACTTGATTTTGGTGAAACATATGCGCCGGTAGCAAGGTTAGAATCAATTAGAATATTAATTGCCTATGCTACTAACCATGATTTCAAGCTATATCAAATGGATGTCAAGAGCGCATTTCTAAATGGACCACTACAAGAGAGGGCATATGTGGAGCAACCACCGGGTTTTGAAGATCCAAAGAAGCCAAATCATGTTTATCTACTTCACAAGGCACTCTACGGGCTTAAACAAGCCCCTAGAGCTTGGTATGACTGTCTTAAAGATTTTTTAATTAAGAATGGGTTTACAATAGGAAAAGCTGACTCTACTTTATTTACTCGAAAAGTTGACAATGAATTATTTGTGTGCCAAATATATGTTGATGACATTATATTTGGTAGTACTAATGAAAAATTTTGTGAAGAGTTTAGCAAAGTAATGACGAACAGGTTTGAGATGTCTATGATGGGCGAGCTTAAATACTTCCTGGGATTTCAAGTCAAACAGCTCAAGGAAGGTACTTTTCTATGCCAAACCAAATATACACAAGATATGCTAAAGAAGTTTGGCATGGAAAAAGCAAAACACGCCAAGACTCCAATGTCATCAAATGGACATCTCGACCTAAATGAGGAAGGTAAACCTATAGATCAAAAATTATATAGATCAATGATAGGATCACTGCTTTACTTATGTGCATCTAGACCTGATATAATGTTGAGTGTTTGCATGTGTGCACGTTTTCAAGCAAACCCTAAAGATTGCCATCTTGTAGCCGTTAAGAGAATTCTAAGATACTTAGTCCACACCCAAAACCTAGGATTATGGTATCCCAAAGGCTCCCTTTTCGATTTGCTTGGCTACTCTGACTCAGATTATGCTGGTTGCAAAGTAGATCGAAAAAGCACTACTGGGACTTGCCAATTCCTTGGGCGGTCCTTAGTGTCATGGAGTTCCAAGAAACAAAATTGTGTTGCACTTTCCACTGCAGAAGCTGAGTACATAGCAGCTGGGGCATGTTGTGCACATTTGTTATGGATGAAGCAAACCCTTAGAGATTTTGGTTGTGAGTTCAACAAAATTCCACTTTTGTGTGACAATGAAAGTGCCATAAAACTTGCAAACAATCCAGTGCAACACTCTAGAACAAAACATATTGACATCAGACACCATTTCTTGAGAGACCACGAAGCCAAAGGAGATATCGAATTGTTTCATGTGAGCACCGAAAATCAACTAGCCGATATCTTCACAAAACCCCTTGATGAGACTAGGTATTGTTTTCTTAGGAGTGAGCTAAATATCTTGGATTCTCGAAACGTGACTTAATAACTAAAATTTTGATCAAATTTGATGGATGAAAATTGATTGTTTGAGCAATATAAAATGAGAAATAACATTTTTATCATTAAAATATCTCATGTCATATTTGCTAAGTGCTATTGTAGCCCTTCTGGGCAATATCTGGAAACTGGTTGAGTAAAGCGGCTGAGTAGGCCACTCAACCGGTTTTCCCCTGGTGGAAACCGGTTGAACCGGTTTTGGCCTTCGCGCCGTCAGTCTGCGCCCAGTCTACGCTGACAACTGCGCAGTCTACGCTGTCAGTTTTTGCAGTCTGTGCTGTCAGACTGCCAGAATTTTCGCGCAGTCAACACCTTTTTCTGCGCGCTTTTACTGCGCAGTTTGACCAGAAACCGGTTGAACCGGTTTTTGAACCGGTTGAACCGGTTTTCTGTATTCTGGCGGCCGACTTCCCCCTTTATTTCTACCCTCTCTCCTTTTCTCTTCTTCCCAGTTTCATTTTCCAGCCGCCGCCGCCCACTCTTCTTCCTCTCTCTCCTTCACACTCCACTCCAAAAACTCACTTGTGCCCTCTCATCTTTGGAAGAGTTGTTGGAGATCCGTTCATCCCGGCGTTCTCCATCATCTTCCTCAATCTCATTGGGATTTCTTGACTAAATCTCCGGATCGAGGTATTGCCCTATTTCATTTCCTTGTACTCGATCCTACGCGTTCTTGATTATCTAATGTATCATTCGTTGGGTACATTTGAGTTTAAGTGATTGCAACACTTAGATTATCTTCATTGGTCACAAACATTGTTAGAGTTTAGCGATTTGATATTGTTCGTTGTAGTTGAACCGCTCATATGAACGGTTGAAGTGCATGCTCAATATCTTATGCGGTTCTACTCAAACGTGTTTGATCCTTGCTCATCATAGGTTCTATTGTTGTTTCTTAGAATGGTGCGTCGAAGGAACCCGTCCGTGGTTGAATCCGACTCCTCGGGTGACCAGGAAATCCATGGAGATACTCCCCCACGCTCTCGATCCAAGCGAAGGCGCGGAAGCGGAAATGTCATGCAAGGTGTTGAGGCCTCCGGGTCTCAAAGTGCTCGCGGTCGGACAACCCGGAATCCTTCCGGTCGGTCCCGACCCGCGACAAATCCATAGGCGTGGGAGGCCACAAGTGATGATGAAGGCGAGAAGGATGATGAAGTTGATCTTCCCCCGTCCCATGCCCCTGTGATTCGTGGGTTGGTCCTCCACCGGGCAGAGGCTCGGCGTGCTGGCAATGAGCCAGTCACTGATTTCACTGCCAGTGGAGGTTCTGCTCTCCTTCAGGATCTCCGTTTCCAAAATCCCGCATTGCGCATTCGCGATGCCAGGATTGATGGAAACCGCTTTTGGACGCTTCATCACGTGGATTTTTATAATTCCATGATCCTCCCAAAGAAGCATCAACCTATCCTGCATCAACGCTATATCAACTGGGAAGGTTGTGAAGCCATTAGGGACCCAGAGATGACACAAGCATTGAGGGCCTGTGTGTGGGGGATAGATATCCCCTGGGTCCACTAAAGAAGTAAAAGGCCTAACGAAAGGCCCAAGGGCCCGATAATTCGTAAGGTCATTCTTTCGTGGGCCTAGGAAAAGACAACCAACAAAGAAGACGTGAGACTGATTAGTGCAAACCCAGGCGGCCCACAACGCCGGACGAATGAATCGCAACAGAGACCCGACTTTCCCGCGCTGAAGCCCCCAGGCAACAGAGCCGTGCGAGGATAAGTCGGCGAGGGGTACGTAGGGATAAACTCAAGAGGTTCACTATCTTTTAGCTACTTGTTGTTATCATATTCACGTGTACTGCCCCACGGTCGAGTATATAAGGCCTAGGGGGCACCCCTTCAGATCGATCGACCCTGTTCTACTTAGCCACCCACATAAACTCTCTGCGCCCTCTATCCAGAGAACCCTCTTGTAACCACGCTCGTATACTCACCAGGACGTAGGGTGTTACGCACTTCTAAGCGGCCCGAACCTGCAAATCTTGTCCATTGTCCCTCGTGCGATCGACACGAACCATTTTGCTACAGTCGTTGACACCGTCCTACTCCTAAAAACACCTTGAGGGGCAACCCCGGGTGTGCGGTCGGACCCAAAACACCGACACTGTGAAAGGAAAAAGATGAAGAGTATCATGACATTCCAATATGATTGGAATGATGAAGTTATTGCTCAATTCTACTCAACTTTATGGATAAAGCCAGCTGACGAGGAGAGTCCATACAACTACCCTTATCTGAACTTCTACATTGAAGGTAGTTGGTATAAGGTGAGCTATCGTCGATTTGCTCACATTCTTGGTTTTTCTGACAATGATATCTCTGGCGACAAGATCAAGATACATGATTTCCGGTAGCCTACTAGAGATGAAGCCAAAGATCTTCATCTTTCTGAGTCTGGGAAGTATTGGGAGTCGACAAACATTCATAAGTATTATCGTTACATCAACTCCCTCTGCAGGATGACCCTCATTCCAAAAGGGGGTAATCAGATGAACATTCTTGGGGAGAGCAAGGTCTTGCTCTCTTTCATGAAACCCAACAGCTCAGAAAGTATAAATGTCTTTGATATGATTTGGCAGGAAATCATTCATGCCGCCTGCTTTCCTTTGAAGGGGTGTCTTCATGCTCCGTTTATCATGAAGATGATTGAGGTTGTGACCCAGTTTAAATTTGACAAAGGTACCAAACATCAGTCATATACCCCTTTCTGGATTGATCCCAACAATTCAGCAGGGCGCCTCAGGAAAGCCCCCTCTAGCTCTCGTGCTCATACATCTGCGGGTCCGTCTGCTGGTCCTGCTGCTGCTGCCGGTGCCTCGCGTCCTTCCCCTGGCCGCGGATCTCCCACGCCACGTGGTCGTGGTCGTGGTCGAGGTCGTGGCCGAGGGATGGGTGCCCGCTTGGCCCACGGGTTTGCGGCATTTTTTTCAATGTGCCGAAACATTGCTGCGGATGTCCATGAGGTGGCTCGACGTCAGCGGGAGACTGACAACAACCTACGTCGTCAAGCTTCCTCTTTGGGTACTCCCTTCGCCCCCTGCTCTCCTGATGTACCTCTCCATCCTCCTCCTCCAGAGGTCAACGAGTGGTACCAGCAGGCATACGGGGTGCCTTTTACGACAGTAGTCGATGTCGACGAAGAAGAAGAAGCTTATTTTGATGATCGTGAGCAGTTTGTCCCGCCTCCGTATCACGGGGATCCGAGCCAATCGTCCTCTTACCCTCCGCCCCAGGTTCCCTCTGGCAGTGCTCCTCCCCCGGCCCAATCTGGGGAGGAACACTTTGCCTCTGACCTGGCGCACCACCTCTTTGCTCCTCATCATCCTCCTCCCAACTGGTGATCATTGGATTGGCGTCTCTCTCTCTCTCTCTCTCTCTTTGGTTCTTGTTGCCAAAAAGGGGGAGAAGGTTTATTATGCAGTTTATTATGCAGTACCCTTTATTTTTGTAATGAACAATCGGTCTATAATAACTATTTGGTCTCTCGTATGATGCATGCATGGCTCTAAAGCCATAAACACTTTTATGATGTGATGAGATGAGTTCTAATTATTGTAATAGCAGTAGAATTTTTCATATCATATGCTATGCAATAATGAGCTTGAATGTGCAATTTTTACTCTTTCTGTCCAATTATGTTTCATACCTCATTGTTTTGTGTATGGCGTTGATTGTTCTCTCTCTAAATATGGTGCAAATTGACATATCAAGTCAATGTTAATATCACAAAACTCATGCACATATTTAGGGGGAGCTACACATACACAAAAGATTTTATCTCGCAAGTACTTGTAACTTTTAATTCTTATTTCTATTCTAGTTTGTTTTGGCATCAATCACCAAAAAGGGGGAGATTGTAAGTGCAATCAACCCTAATTGAGGGTTTTGGTGATTAATGACAAAACAAACTAAGATTCTAACAAGTTTGCTCCTAGTATGTACACAGTAATTCTATAGACAGGAGAAGCACAGATCTTACGAGCATAGAAGTATAAAGCACAGCGGATTTAAAATTCCACATCAAATGGCGTGCTTTAAGTGCTTAGAAACAACAGCGGTGCTAAATTTATAATTCTTGAGTCATAGGAATCACCGTGCAATTAAGAGGGATCTGCGACGGTTAAGTAAGTTGTGCAATGAGCCAAGTTCAAAATCTTTTGAAAACATCTTGGAGATCATTTTTCCAGATCATGAATGCCCTTGAGAAAAACAAATTTTACTTCCCACAAAGACTCCGCTTTTGTTATCTTCAAAATACTCAAAATTTGGTTTCAGCCCCCAAAACCGGTTCAACCGGTCCTAAAACCGGTTCAACCGGTTTCGGTACTGTTCACCTGCCACCTCTGCTCTGACCTGTCTGACAGTCAGAGCTGTCAGAAAAGTCGCAGCAGATATTTTTCTAAAACCGGTTGAGCCGAATTTTTTCCTTACTCAGCCGGTTTTGAAACCGGTTGAGTCTCCGGCTGAGTAGCTCAGTGGACCGAGATCCCCCTGGTAGAAACCGGTTCAACCGGTCTGAAAACCGGTTCAACCGGTTTTTACTCTTTTTCTCCCAACAGCTGCCAGCTTTTGGGGATCCTTTATATACCCCCTCACACTCTCTCTCTCATTCACTTCTGCCTCTCCCACGAATTCTTGGCTGACCAACCTTCAAACAAGCGCATTCATTTCACCTTTCACACCCGCAATCGCATCTCCTTCAATCATTTGAAGGACCCTTGGTGTGAGGTGAACTCGATCGAACTCGCTGTCAATTTCATCTCGATTCTCCCATTCTCTTTGTTCTTGAGCTCGTTGCAAACTTAACCGTGTGCGGATTTGTTACTCTTGGAACCTCGTGTTCCTTGACGGTTAGAGGTTGCTTGGGAGTCTCCAAATTTGTGGACGACCCCAAGAAGTTTGTATCACCCGCTCTTTGAGCTGATTTGAGAAGAGATTGCCTTGACCTTTGTGGTCGGCTTGTGGAGGATTAGGGTTGGAAAAGACCCGACCCTTTGTGGGTTCCTCAACGAGGAGTAGGACACCTTTGTGGTGGTTGCCGAACCTCGGATTATATCGCGTGTTCTTGTGTGTTCTTGTTAAGCGCTTTATATTCGGTGGTTGGTTCATATTATTCATTCGAGTAGATTTTGTGTAAGGCAAGTCTTTAGCTATATTCTTCACTACTTCGTATTTGTTCAATAGATTATCTAATTTAAGTTGAGCAGGTTCAAACTTGTTCGGTTGTAATTAAAATCGACTGAACCGGTTTGCACCAGTGCAACTTTAACTTAACCTATCTCGAAGTTTTTTAGTGAAAATTTTCAGGTGTAGCCTATTCACCCCCCCTCTAGGCTACTTTCATATTCGACATGTTAAGAATCACAAAAAATCCAAAAAAATAGCAAAATATTTTTCAAAATTAGGGAAACAACTTCCCAACCACCACCATTGCTCTATCCATCGCCCTATCATTTTTATTTTCACCAATTTTAATTAAATAAATAAAATTTACGTACTAATTTTAATTAAATCAATTAAATTTATGTATTTTGTGAAGGATGAGATTCGAATTCGAACTAGCAACCTCTCTCCTGCGCATAACCTCATCTACCACTACACTACTACATCACTTATGTTTATATTACGTATTTCTTCCCCATGTATTATAAAAAATGAGCGTAATTGGATTATTTGTGGCACTAAATAAATTCAACTGAAAATGTTGTCATCTGTAAAGTTGCATACCTTTTCAAGATCTACAACTTCTATTTTGATAGTTTCTACATCCGAGTCCGTTTACAAAATTTGAATTTCAAATTTGAAAACTTGAAACGAATTTTTCTATGACAAGATGAATTGAAATCAAAAAAATTTCAATTACAAAGTTTCATTACATTTCAGACCTACAACTTTTATCTTGGGTGTTTTTCCATCCGAGGTAGTTTGAAAAAAATTCACATTTTAAAAATCAAATATAGTTTTGCATGACAAGATGATTTCAAACCAAAAGGTTGTCAACTACAAAGTTTCATAACTTTTTAAGACCTACAACTTTCATGTTGGTGGTTTTTCCATTCGATGTCGTTTTTAAAACTAGAATTTTAAATTTTTTTAATTCAATCGTAGTTTTTGTTGACAAGATGAATTTAGATGAAAAAGTTGACAACTACAAAATTCTATAACTTCTCAAGATCTACAAAGTTTATTTTGATTGTTTGATTATTTGTTCATCCCACATGATGGTTCTAACATTATTCACAACTCTTATATATCTCTCTTGTAGTCTCGTAAACTACGAGAGAGATATAAGTTTTATGAACAAAATTACTTTTATTTTGTCATACGAAGAAATGATCAAAATATAAATTGCACATCTTGATAAGTTATACAAATTTGTAGTTAAATTTTTTTATTTGAATTAATTTACTGCTTCAAAATGTGATTTTTTAAATTGTCTTTGCCTAGTGTTGAAAAAAACACTTGGCAAATAAGCTCTTTGCCGAGTGTTAAAAATAAAATACTCGGTAAAGTGTTTCTTTGCCGAGTGTTTTTTGCTTGACACTTAGCAAATAGCTTCTTTGCCGAGTACCCGAAAAAACACTTAGCAAATCATTTGACACTCGACAAAGAGCCAAATTTCGGTAGTGAGTTGTGTACAACTTAAAGCACGACGTGACACAAAATATTTTAGGTCATGCTGGCACAAATGGTTACATGTCCTAATTCGTATTTTAGGTCATATTTAAAATGGCGCGACAAAAACGACACGTAAATACATATGCAAAGCTACAATATAATTTACTAGTATTTAGTGTCTGTTTGTTTTCCACAATGCTAACTGTTTAGATATAAATGCTAAACTTTAGCTTATTACCCCTAATTGATGTCTAAACAGTACACGAGGTGCAAGTGGCTAGTTGAAAGGGAAATAGGGTTAACTTTTTCCCACAATTAATTTTGGTGGTTGAATGACCAGCGCAAACACATGGACTAACTAGTTTGCCAAGTATTCATGTATTACAGGTGCATAAAGGTTCAACACAAACCAATAAATATTCAAGTTAGGGATCCAATTCAAAGGAGCAAAAAGAACCAAGTGTGTTGTGGTCTGGCGCACCGGACAGTGTCCGGTGCACCAGGAGCGTACAGGGTCCAAGCAGCGACTCTCGGGTTTTCGCAGGCGCGCTCCGCTATAATTCACCGTACTGTCCGGTGTGCCACCGGACAACGGCTATCTGCGCGCAACGGTCGATTGCAAAAGAACCTAACACGTGAACAGTGCAGTGGCAGAAGTCAGAGCCGCGAAGTCAGAGGGCACCGGACAGTCCAGTGTGGCACCGGACTGTCCGGTGTCACAAGGAGACAAAGCTCCAACGGTCGACTTCACTCCGAACCCTAACGGTTGGGTGACGTGGCAGCGCACCGGACAGTGAACAGTGACTGTCCGGTGGCGCACTGGACTGTCCGATACGCCCATCGCCAGGAGCCTCCCCAACGGCTACCTTGGTGGTTGAGGGCTATAAATACCCCCAACCACCACAACTCCAAGCATCCAAGATTTGTGAACATCACATTCATTACAAGAGCTCTAGCATTCACTCCTAGACACAATTCAAAAGATCAAAGCCTCTCCAAGTCCCAAATTCACCTCAAATACTTAGTGACTTATGAGAGAGTTATTTCGTGTTCTTTTGAGCTCTTGCCTCTTGGATTGCTTTTCTTCTTTCTCATTCTTGTTCTCAAGTGACTTGTAATCAAAGCAAGAGACATCTAAGAGTGTGGTGGTCCTTGCGGGGTCTTAGTGAACCGATTGATTAAGGGAAACGCTCACTCAGACTAAGTGACCGTTTGAGAGAGAGAAATGGTTGAAATAGACCCGGTCTTTGTGACCTCTTCAACGGGGACTAGGTTCTTTGGAACCGAACCTCGGTAAAACAAATCACCGTGTTCATTCGCTTGATTTCCATTTGATTTGTTTTACCTTCTCTCCCGGACTTGATTTTAGTTCTAACACTAACCCCGGCTTATAGTGTGTGTTTAAAGTTGTAATTTTCAGATTACGCCTATTCACCCCCCTTTAGGCGACTTTCACCAGTTGAGGGGGAGAGAGAAAAGAGAGAATTGGGAGAGAGAGAGAGAGGTGAGAGAAATGAGACTGGGACCACTTTTAATAAGTTTAGCATCTTTGGTGGAGCTAAAGTGATAATGAGTCCTAAACTTTAACATATTACTTTTAACCAGCCAGTTTGGTTCCCCCGTGAGATAAACTTTAGCAAAAAGTGCAAATAAACGGGGCCTTAATAATACCTCTCATTTAGTAAGGGCAGCCGGGCAGTTTTGGGCTAGGCCCGCGGTTCTTGGAAGTAGCAGATGCGGGATAGGCCTAGGGACAATTGGTGCCTTGTTTGATTGAATGGAGATAGGAGGGGATTGAGATAAATCTCTTTCTATTTAATTTTGGCATGTCGCTCATATCTGCCATCTGACCATAAATCTGTTAGTACAATTAAAGTTATGAAAGTAAATAAATGGGGTTCATATATTTGACGGGTCTCCCATACGTACGTATGTCCTTGCGTGGATAATAAAATCATTGGTGATAAATTAATACTCGGTGCATATGAAAAACGCAGAAGACAGACAGGAGGCGGCGGGACAATGCAAGGATAGCTCGAACACATTCCGGCCGTCCCCGAGTTGTAGGTACGTACAGCAGGGACAGGGAGGCCGGCAGAGCCAAGCAGCAGTACGGTCCTGCCATCTCATCTGCTTACCAACAGCAGTGTATGTAATTAATGTCACAACAGTGATAACTCGAAATCTTACTGCGAGCGAGCGAGCGAGAGAGATGTACTGGCTACATTTGCATGCATGGAGATGGAGTAGCTTGTAGTTGTGGTGGTAAATAATACAAACTGGATCATCTGGCGATCTGATTCGATTCTGACTTGTGATGGGCGCAGCTAGTACTAGTCCCTGCCTACGTTACGTGGTCCTGCACCTGCAGTGCAGCTGCCCAGCGCTGCGATTATTATATATATGCTGGGGGCATGTCGGGACGTGAGGTACGTACGCGACGCGCGCGCACACAGGATCCTGCTGCTATCACCTAGCATGCATTAGCCGGCCCCCAGGCCATGAATGGGAATGGCTGCAATGCCAATCCTGCTGCTAGCTGAGGGAGTAGCTGATGCACGGCACAGCCTCGGCAGGCCGGCGCCAGCGCTGTTGGCCGGCCGGACTGTCTGGACCACACAGGATCTCGCCGATCTTCCTCCCCCCATCCGATTCATATGCCATGCCATGTTTTGGGCACGCCATATCTCCAATAACCGGACAATTCGCGATTCTTTTCTCACGGCCACCTAGTGCTCCAAGCCTCCAACATGGCCTATAGTTATACGTTAGACTAATGGAAAATACCGTTACAAAATTAGACATTTTCATTGGCATCTTAATCGAGAAAAATACGATATGCTTAACATGCTTACTGCAAATACAATACAAGAGAAGCACAACTGAAAACTATTAAAAAGAAGAACACCATGCCCACGTCTCGCACGACCGTCGTCGCCGCTGGAGCCACCCATGCTTAGCGTGGCAACCAGCGCCGAAGACAGTCGTGCCTCGTGCGACAGCCGGAGGGGGCCTCACTGCTGTGCGCGCATGGAGAGACGTCGCTGCCTCACGAGCGTCTGGCCGCTCGCACCTAGCTGGGCCGCGGCTGGTTCTCGCTTCTCCGGGGCCATCGTACCACTGCGCGTGCCTCCGGGGTCGTCATCCCGCTCGCACCTCGGGTAACCGCCACCACCGCGCGAGGGGGGCACCGTCGCTCGTGCGTCATGATGGGAGCGTCAAAAAATGGACCCTAGCGGTCTAGGACTCCTTTTATAGATGATGGGACCTGGTGTGTGAACTAGATGGCTCCAATTGGTTAGGCTTCCTCTGGTTATTGGAAGCCTAGAGATTTAAATATATAAAATATATATATGGAGGGGATATTGGGGATCAAATCTACCTTAACTTGACTGAATCTATGGAACACTAAACTTACCAAATAACAACACACTACTGTAATTTATGATCAAATCTACCTTAAATCCGTTACTAAACTATGGAGATCAAATCTGCCTAAACTTTGTAATTTTATTTCGGTAATTTCAATTTCATTTCATTTTTGTAACCTCTTTGAACTATTTTCTTTTAATATGTTGTTCATTCAAAAAAAAATCTCGCCCCTACTGTTCATTCAAAAAAATGAAGTATTCGAACAAAACATGTTGTTGACAGCTAAAAATGTATGATCATAAAAAATGTGGGTATCTAATATAAAAGTTACACGTGTGTCATAAGTCGACAAAACAGCCCAGGGATAATGCATAAAAACCTTCTATTGTTAGCGTAAACTAGCACTAGAGAAAAAAAGTGAACCAACGTATCAAAATATCATGAACAACTATTGACATTAGAGTAAAAACTATATACATGGTATCATAAATGGTACGCCGTAACATAGAGTGTTGTTATTTGGTAAATTCATTGTTCCATAGAACCATATCGAAGCATGGATAACTCTGATGCGTTGTATTTATGATCATAAAAATCCAAGGTTAAACGTAAATAGTATTAGATATAGAGTAAATGTTGGTTCACTCCCAAACAACAGCCCCCACGTCCATGCGGCTACCATAAATAAAGGAATTTGATTATGGGAACTGATTAGGGAATTTGATCATGGGAGTTGATTTTTTATGGCAGTTAAAAATACCATAAATCAAGGGATTCTCTTTTCACTGTGCATGCAGAAAATATGGCAGCAAGACATTGGTGGGTGCAACCCCCCTTTGAGCATAAAAATCTCTATTTTTAGGCGTAAATAGTGACAAATATCGCATAATTGTTGTCAAAATGGTCAACGAGATGGTATGCCCCCCGTGTACGTAACAGGTGTGCGAGAATCAGGTAGTTACCGTAAAACATAAGCCAATATGCAGACGTGGATATCTTTGTAATGTTGTATTCACGATCGTAAAATTCTCAAGTTTGAGCGTAAATAGTGTTAAATATAGTGTAAATGTTGTTACAGAAAGCCTTGGTTGGCTATCCCCCATCGCCCCATTTCCCACACCTAGATCACGCCATAAATCACCGTAAATATTGAGCCAATTAACGTGAGAGATGTGGATATCTATTGAACTTTGTATTCATGATAGTAAAATCCTTAAATTTGATTGTAAATAGTGCCAGATATAGCGTAAATCTTGTTACAATGGTGTGAAATACCGAGCCAAAATATAAGCCCAATCATCCATTGTAGAATCATACATTTCGTATAAACTAGCATAAAATGTTTCTGTGTAGTACATAAAAAGTGATTTATGAGAGGCCCGATTGAAGTTCATGTCTTCAGTCAGTAGCCTGTACTAGGTTCATGGCGACGTCAGAATCGCCAGCTTCTATACCATGCTTCTCTCGTCCTCATCTTTCAAGTCGCCATTCACTGGTCACCATTCCGCCTAGATTTATAGGCAATTGTAAGAAATATCATTCAGTCGGTGACGGATTGTCAATCTCAGACACAGAAAAAACAAACAAAAAAGAGTGGACACCTCATCGATCTTATAGGTGAGGGATTTTCCACGGAGGAGAAGGTCAACCTCAGAGCGATTTCAACGGCGGCGATGTCGTCGAAGTCCACGCTCTCACAGGCAAGTGCGATGGCGGCATCACCGACCGGATCTTCTTCACATATGGCGATGGACGCCGCTGCAGAGGCCGGTATAGCACCCGCTGCTACATTGATTTGTTGTACACCACAAGCGTGAGGCTTTGGCGGCTCGCGTGGGAGAGTAGATCGACGTCGGGCGGGGTTGGGTTTGGCGGCTGACTGCGTTTAGGCCTAGAACAGGCAAGGAGGGAACATTTAGAACCGATTCAGGCCAAGAAGTCAAGAACACGTATTAAAGGCTCATCTTTGGTATCGGGTCATGCAATCTGGACTATCTTTAGTACCGGGTTAGGCAATCCGGAATATGTTTAGTATTGGGTCATGCAGTCGGAACTAAAGATTGACACTTTTGTTAGTCCTGTTGCTCAAATGATACTCATTGCTCGTTCTCCAATAGTGCAGATCTATCATATTCATATATATTGGAGTATTTTCTGATCTAATAACCACCGGCCACTAGCACATGCCAAGATAGGTAAATGGGAGTTTTTCTACTAACAGAGACAATGTACTTGCTCAGCGCCGGGGAGTTTCTGATGTCTAGTATGGCAGCATGGTCACCATGACGCTGCTCGTTTCCGCCTACCCTGAGTACACACTTCTCTCTCGTGTATAAATGCCATTCAATGCATCCCTCTCTCTCACACTGAACGTACTTACGTACATGTGCCATTGTACTCTGTGTGTATAGAGAGAGAGAGACACGTACTCCTCCATTGTCTTGCCAAGTCTACAAGAGACCTTCATTTGTAGAACCACGTAGGAGTACGTACTTGTGTCCTCCCACACACTGGGGCCGAGGTCCTGTGTATCGTGCCGTGCATGACTGCATAGCATCGAGCCAATGGTCAACTGGTATATGGTACATTAGATTCATCATTAATTACACTAGCAAGATCTTCTTTTTTTCAAACCTCCGATTTTTTGGATGCTAAATTGTGTCAAGTACAGTGTTCAGAAAAATGATGTGTACATAGTACTGTTTCTGTATAAATTTAAATATTTATACACCTAATAATAGAAAAAAAAAGTCACACAAACTCTTGGTGGAGATTAGACAAGAATCAGTCTTCATTTGGATTTGGTCCTGTGAGCTAAAAGAAACGTGCTCAACACAGTTTTCACCATGCAGTGCCCACCTGCAGAAATGCAGAATCAATTTCAACCTGCTCTCTACCTTGCTTACCCATCAGAATAACTCTTTCAGTAATCCAAAGGAAATCAAGGAGCTGGAGCGTTAAGAATTAGTATGGACCGGAGTTCATCCAAACAACAAGCATGACGCTGGATGGACAATTATGAAGTTATTATTATCATTATATGAACATGCCTAACATTGGAGGCCAATTACCAGCCAAACTAGCCATCAACACTACAATTGCAAGACGAACGAGTCACTGTTTGGTTAACAGCACCGTCTTGTCTTAGACCACCATATGCGTTGACTCTGTCTAAGCTTATGTTTGTTTGCCTGTACACAGAAGACTCAAGCTGCATGAGCGTATGCAAAACAAACTATTTTATAGCAATTTGGCTGCATCCGCTGGTACGCAGGAACTACCGTATGCGTATGCGGTCAGCCAGGGCCACCGGAGCCTACGCGTCCGGACACAGGCATCCAATCATGCGCCTAGAGACCATACCCACTGCTTTCCGAATCACGACTCACGAACCACTCGAAAAAGGGCACCCCAGAGGCCAGAGCAAGAGATCTCTGGGTACTGTTGCGATTTTGATGGGCGGTGGCGGCGAGTACCTGGCGAGCGCGAGGACACAGGCAGGAAGCTCCCTAGCAAGGAACGCGAGCTCCGGGTGGAACAGCTGCTCGACACTGTTCTGCGTCAGCCACATGCGGTGGGAGACTGGAGGCGGACGGGGGCACGGCAGCCCGAGATGACGGAGTTGGCGGAGTCGCAGAGGTAGGGTTGGAAACGAGCCGAGCTGAGTTCGGCTCGGCTCGGTGTGGCTCGCTCAGTGGCCGAGCTCGGCTCGGCTTGCCTACTCACGGAGCTGTAAAATGAGGCTCGGCTCGATACCGGCTCGCGAGCCGGCTCGGCTCTAAGCTACACCTGGAAAACTAATATTGCATTATATAGTAAATTAATAGTCTATAAATGTGAAATAAATAATCATAACATGATATTTCAAGTAATCTAAATTATAATTGTCATATATCCATCATTAAAGACTAAGAAACGAGTCAGATATCTACAAAATTACCTAATATCCACCATTAGTGTGTAGGCTGATTAATTTTGTGTAGCTCGTGAGCCGACTCGCGAGCCAGAGCGGCTCGGCTCGACTCGGCTCGTTGCATCAACGAGCTCGAAAACCTGGCTCGGCTCGCTCGAGCCTCGTGAGCCGCTCCGAGCTCGAGCTAGCTCGCGAGCTTCGAGCTCTTTTTCCAGCCCTAGGCAGAGGCTCGGCATCGGCAACTTGCTCGACACTCAGTGAATGTGTGGTCGCGTGGAATAGGATAGAGTTAGGGATTAGTTTTTCTTTCGATGTTGATCTTTTCTCGGGCTGAATCAAGGTATTGCTTGAGCAACACCAATCTATATTGGGTCCTCCGCCTCTGCCTAATATATAGCTGGAACTTTCTTATGTTCAATTTCTGCGTGATTGATTGTCGTGCCAATATAGCCAGGATAGACTCAGTCCGCGCAGATTCAGCCTGACTCCGAAGCCAAGCCCACCCGCTGCGTATGATCTCAGCCTGGCTGAGGGCTAATTTTGTCTTCGTGCGACTTGGCCCAGCAGCTGGTGCGGCCATCAAAACACAGGTTGCATGCATCCGCGGAGCCTGGTTCGACGCGTATATATCACCAATGGTGTATATATCGTACTGTCATACATAGAACCACGTACTAGTATTTATCAACGTACGTGTAAGGTACCGTTAGAACCATGTATACTAAGGCTGCCTCCAACAAGAGCCGCTAAAGGCTCCTGTTCGCTAAACGTAGGGGGCGGTCAGGTCCCATACACCTCCAACAAGGTCCTCTAAAGCGTGCCCTAAAGTATAGAGGATGTGCCAGATACTCTAAATGTGGAGGCTGCCCACCGTGCGCTATTCGCGCGACGGATCCACCAGCCGCCGCGAGGAAACTTCTGCCTCCTCCTACCGCGCGCTGGCGACTGCATCTCCTGGGGCCGAGCCCTCGATCCGGCATGCTTCGCCGCTGGCATCGAGGCAGTTGGGAGAGAAGAGGGCTTGCGCGGGCGGGTCTGGCGCTGTAGAGGTGACTGCTCTTGCAACCGACGAGTCGCGCCCACCGCAACCGAAGTTGGAAGCTAGGTTCCCCCAGCTCGTCGCCGGAGAGTCGCCATCGGCAAACGCCTTCATCGCCCGCCGAGTTCGTCCAAGCTTGGCGACAAAAGGAAGCGAAGCTCGTCGCCGTCGTCGTCTTCCTCTTCGATTCGCTCCACCGAACCAGATCCGAGAAGAACGAGGTTCGATCTACAAATATCCATTGCGTATACTTCCGATTGATGACCGTAATTTGTATTGTGATGTGTTTTGTATACCGGATTAGGGTTTTCGGGGTATGTTCTCCTAGATCCGGAGCATTCCTTTTGATAAACATTCACTTGATCCATGAAAACCTAATTTTTTTGTCTGTTCTCCCAGATCCCGAGCCCTTTTTCATGAACACGGTCTATAATATGTATTTGAAAACAGCTGGACATTTAAGATAATTTTCTGCACACAGATACATAGAAATTGGATGTGTCCACATTGTGTTCTCCCTGATTTGTGTTCTGTTTATTGTACTGCCAGGTGGTATGTACATGCATGGTTTTAGGGTTCATCAAAACTGTGTAGTCATGGGGTATATGCACAAGTTTGTTTAAGATAGTTCAACATTAATTTGTAGGCCGTGTTAACTAATAGAAGACTGTGTTTCATGTAGCCATGGAATCGGAGAACGAAAAGCTCCGTAAAGCACTGGCTACTTTGCTCAGAGTTGTTCAAAAGCATAGTTGTGACATCGTTGATGTCGTGAAATCAGCCTTCCAGCCTTTCAACTCACCTTTGTTGGATGAAATGAACCGAGCATTAGTTGAGATTGATGACCTCGCCAAGGATCTTGAAGACGTAGCAGTGCAAACCCAGTGGGAGGTAGACAATATGCATAACTGTCAAGAAAACGAAATTATGTGACAAGAGGAGCCAATAGAGGAGCTTCTGATAGAAGATGCTTCAGAAGACGAGCTTCTAATAGAAGAAGAGTCACCAATTAACTATGACAAACTTGTCAGCTACGACGATGGTCGTGACTACTCAACCGACGACACATATCCCTACTAGTATCTAGGTTTTACTTGACTACAAGTAATTTAGTATGTATGGTAGCCACGTCTGTATGACGAAAACTTCAAATGGTGCCATGGTTTGTATGATCATGCTTTTGTGGGTTTCGAGTATTGTGTTCGTTGTAAACTCAAACCGTTTGAACTACTACAATTATTATTTAGTTATGTTTGAGTATGTTTGCGTTAATTCATTAGCAATTGTTCAGTTCATTGATGTCATGTTTGTTCTGCTTCTGTTGCATAGAATGGGAAGTGATTGGAACCAGGTCATGTCTCAATAACACTGTCGATGTGGATGCAGATAAATCTGTACCAACTAGCTTCACATCAAAGAGGCCACTTGGTCGAGATTCCTCGAAGGAAAAGGCAAAGCGAACAAAATCTGTGGTCACATCTTCATCAGATTCGGAGTTCATGACACGGATGGGAGATCTATCTTTGGAGCGCCTTTCTGTGTATAAAACAGCTGTTACAACTAAGGAAAAGAAGTTGGAGTCAATGAACAAAAACGAGAGGCAAAAACTGCTCCTAGAAAAGAAGAAGTTGAACCTAGAGAAATTAAGGCTGGAAAGGCAGAAACTGAAGGAGGACAAGGAAGAGGAGGTCATGATCTTAAGCATGGATCTCAGTAAATGTAACCCTCTTCTCCGCACGTACTATGAAGCCAAGCAACAAGAGATATTGGCAAGGGTTACTAGCTCATCCTCATCGAGCAAGTGAGGATCAATTTTTCAATTTAGTTTTTATCGTTTCTGAATGAGGCATACTCGGACTACTTTGTGTGAGGATGTTGTTATCAGACCGGTTTCTGGTTTGTACCAGAATTTTTTTTTTATGCTTGGTTGCTGTCATCATAATGCTTTGTGTGATATTATTTGTTTGAACTATTTGTTTGAAGACTACTTAATGTGAGAATGATGTATTTTATTTTAACATTTTCACACACATCTGTATGCATGACAATATTACTTCATCTTATTGAATTGAAGGAGCAGTTACATCAGACACTAAGACAGACACTAAGACAGAAGACAGTAAGACCGACACTAACACAAGAGAAACTAACAAACATGACACATAACAGACATGACACAGCTGCGTTGTTTGCCTCCTATGCAACTCCGGATCCAAGACGCGCCTAGTGATGGTGGATAAGATCAACCTGAAGCTGAGTATATTTGTTGTGGTCTTTGAGTTGGTTATACCTTTGATTGACGAACTCGTTGCGCTCTTCCATTGAACCTTGACTAGTGTCAGCCACCACTCCGATGTTTTTAAAAGTTGTGTTCAACGCCAATGGACCTTCGTCTTCTACTATCATGTTGTGCAATATTATGCAAGTTTTCATGATGTCCCCAATGTGTTAAGGACTCCAATAGTAAGCAGGGCCACAGACCACACCCCATTGTCGTGGATTCACCAATGCGTACGTATTCGTCGACGGCATCAGCGGGAATACCATAAGCAAGGATTCGAATAGCAACAACAACTTTTTGCAGAGCAGAAAGACCAATCTCACCCGCACAGTTTGGGCGCTGAATAAAGTATGGATCCACTTGTTGCACAACATCAACCAGGCGCTCAAACACATGGTGACGCATACGGAACCTACCATAAAATAAATGTGTCATAAAACAAATGTGTCTCAAAGAAAGGGGCGATCAAGTTAAGTACATGTGAAAATGAATGTGGGCATGAAATATATGAAATACCTCCTACGGAATTGAGCATCCGTGTACACGGGTTGCGCTCCAAAGTAGTCTGCTCGGATTCTTGCATCGCCGCTCATGTGATCACGATGAATCCGAACACGCCAGGAATGGAACCACCGTGATGACGCTCGTTGCGTGCACGGCGCCTCCTAATAAGCATGTGCCTCGCCAACTGCAACTCTTCTTCTTCCTGTTCCATTTCTTCCATTAACCTAACAAGAAAATTCGATTCTAAGTAGGGGTTCATTGTTCTGGAGATTTGAAAGCCAAGTTTGAGTGAAGTATGCAAGCATCACTCGCTATTTATAAAAGAAGTAGGCTTCGGAGACAAGCCATCCTCTTGTCGTGCAGACGAAGCTAGTCGATGGCTTGTCGAAGAAGTATTGTGGCTTATGGTGGAAGCATGTGAATTTGAAAATATATTTTCATACCGATAAAATACTATGCGACGTTCTATCGACAACAATTACACACAAAATAACAGCCAATGTTAATTAATTTTGACAATTCGAAATTATTAATTCGAAAATTAATAAATACACTTTTTTGCGCATCATTTGTATAGCGTGAATTGGGAAGAAAACAAAGAAAACAGAAAAAGAAATGGAAAAAAGGAATCTGTTAACATTGTAGCTTTAGGAGACTGAATTTAGGGGACGCTGCTGGAGACAGTCTAAAATGGGACAAGGAATATTCCTTTAGGCGATGGAATTTAGTGGACGCTGCTGGAAACAGTCTAAAATGCGACATCACCTCTCTATATATAGAGAGAGAGGACCAGCTCTGCAAACCAGTGCATTGTTTCTAGTCCCGCATATATGTCTGGAGATATTTGATTTGTTTTTTTTCACAGACGAACCGGCAATACTAAGGGCCCGTTTGGCACAGCTCCAGCTCCTGATTCTAAGCGAGGATCTAGAGGAGTCGTGCCAAACGGGTATTTTTTTAAACTGATTCTCGTGTGGAGCCGAAAGATCGGGAGTCGTTTTTGTGAAGAAAGGTGTGATCTAAAAAAACCTGCTCCACCCTCCCTTAAAACAGCTCCTCAACCAACCAAATATGGACCTCCCCTTAAATTTTGATCGAAATTACCCGCAATTGCCATTGGACAAAAACATAACGAGCCAATTTATGAATTAAATATTTGAGACCATTTTATGCACTACTATGATGAGAATATTTTATACGTTATTGGTTTGTAACAAAGTTGAACTGCAAAGGTAAAACAGACAATCGCCACAGACCACCAACTTTCAGAAGATAAGAATCAGTTTACTTGCCAAACAGTTTTAAAAATGATTCTGATTCTCTAGGAGAATCAGGAGGATCAACTCCTCACGAGGATCAGGATCTGGAGCTAAAGAAGCAGGAGCTGGAGCTTTGCCAAACGGGCCCTAATTTGGAACTGTGAGAGCTGTACGAAACAACTCAAAACCGTTGGAGGAATTTCGCTAGCTCCCACTGATTTGATTTGTTCATTCAATGTGCTCTCAAGTAGATATACATGGCAATCAAACAAAAGCTCTCAAGTAACGACGCTTCAGTCGTTCTGATGAATTTGTCTCACGACGTACGCACCAACAACCGGAATTCTCCTGAAAGTCAAATGTTACGAGCTGACGTGCATTTATTGTAGGCTACGGCTGTAGCATTTCGTGCGGGTTCACGAGTTTAATGATACTACATCCGTTCAAAAATATATGAAATCGTCGACTTTTTCCGAAAATACTTTTACCACTCATCTTATTCAAAATATTTATTTAAAAATATAAAAGTTTAAGTTAAACACAAACTACATTAAATAATAAAACAAATCACAAAAAATAAATGATAACTTATTATTTTTTTGAATAAGATGAGTGGTCAAAGTTTTTTTATAAAAATCAACTGTGTCATATCTACTACTACTCTATAACGATGCAACGAGGGCGTCCACCACGGCTTCACCACGTCTCCGCACGACTCTCTTCGCCCACGCTCAGGCCCCGGCTCTCCTATCTCCCCGCCACCACGCAATCCCCGCTCGATGCTTTCCATGGAGAGCAGAGCGTCGGCCTTCCGAAATCTTCGCCCAGGACCACGCCTTCCGCTCCCCGACGCCCGATCCACACGAGGCCCACAGTCCCTGTGCCTTCCCGATCGGCTTCGCCCACTCAATCCACGTCCGCGCACACCCGCACGACCGCGCCATCCATGCTCTCTGTTGTCCATGGAGAGCACCCTAAAAACCCTAAACCCTCAGCTCCCACCCGCGCCACGGCCATGTCTCCCGCCGTGACCCCGCCCCCGCCATCTTCGCCCCTCACCCCGCTCTCCGTCGATGGAAGGGTCGCTACCGCCCTGCCCTCGCCCCCACGTGAAGCTTTCTCCGTTTTGGATCTCCTTCAATTGTCATTTTCTACCGTGTGTTTCGCTCTCTGTGATCCTACGACTTTGTTTTCGGTGCGTTACTTTTTTGTCTCATTTTTTCCGTAGCGGGCGTAGATTCTGCTTATCCAGTTCAATGCCCATGTATTGAATTGTTTTCTCCAGAATCCATTTCCTTAATCCCCTCTTTCCTCCTCCTCTGTTTGCTCGACTTTGTGGTTTTACTGTTTGTGTTATCTGTCGGTGAGATCCATCAGAAAGAAATTAATCTTTTTTGCCCTCATATTTTCTATTGGCGGCTGCAGATTATGCTTATCCAATTCGTTGGCCCGTGTCTTCAATCGTTTTCGCCAGAATCCCTTTCCTTAACCTCCCTCGTTTTCTCCTCTGTTTGCTTAGCATTGTGCTTCAATCAAGAACGTGTGTATTTTTGTTTTGTTTTGTACTGTTTCAGCGCTCCCCTCTTTTATTTTCTTTCTTTGGGGAAAAATCTCATGCCTCCTTGGTTTTAAACTTGCAGTATGCACATTCTAATCCTCTTTCCAGCAGACAAAATAGGTTGACATGCAAGGAGCAAGTAGCATTTTGATACACGGAGGTAAGCCAATTTCCTAGCACGCACTTCCTATAGCCTGCGAAGAACAGGTAAGGAACATGCTTCACCTTCACCAATTTTTTTGTTACGTATTTTGCTTCAACAGTCTCTCAAGGGTCGTCGCCTGCATTTGTGGGATCTAATTCAGATTGTCTGAGTCTTGTGTGACGCCCTACGCATCAGAACAACGACTACTCGCGAGATGAAGCATGAAGCCCGCCTCCACAGCGGGAACCATTGGTGAGCGATTTGTTCCCGGTGATCCTACTATTTTTATTATCCATTTTTCTAACTTGAATTCATACTTACAGGAGCTACCGTTAATTTTTTGAGGCATATGAAGAGTTTAGAATCGTGGATTTTCCTCCCCATGCAAACACTAGATTATTTTTTTGGATTGGTTAACTAACCGTTCTCGACGATTATTTGCTACAGACACTGTTGTTTTCTTTATCGTTTTTTCCTTTTGTCTGAGTCTTGTGCGACGCCCTACGCATCAGAACAACGACTACGCGCGAGATGAAGCATCAAGCCCGCCTCCACAGCGGGAACCATTGGTGAGCGATTTGTTCCCGGTGATCCTACTATTTTTTATTATCCATTTTTCTAACTTGAATTCATACTTACTGTAGCTGCCGTTAATTTTTTGAGGCATCTGAAGAGTTTAGAATCGTGGATTTTCCTCCCCGTGCAAACACTAGATTATTTTTTGGATTGGTTAACTAACAGTTCTCGACGATTGTTTGATGCAGACAATTGTTTTCTTTTTCTTTTTTTCCTTTTGTCTGAGTCTTGTGCGATGCCCTACACATCAGAACAACGACTACGCGCGAGATGAAGCATCAAGCCCGCCTCCACAGCGGGAACCATTGGTGAGAGATTTGTTCCTGGTGATCCTACTATTTTTATTATCCATTTTTCTAACTTGAATTTATACTTACCGGAGCTGCCGTTAATTTTTTGAGGCATCTGAAGAGTTTAGAATCGTGGATTTTCCTCCCCGTGCAAACACTAGATTATTTTTTGGATTGGTTAACTAACAGTTCTCGACGATTATTTGCTGCAGACATTGTTGATTTCTTTTTCTTTTTTTCCTTTTGTCTGAGTCTTGTGCGACGCCCTACGCATCAGAACAACGACTACGCGCGAGATGAAGCATCAAGCCCGCCTCCACAGCGGGAACCATTGGTGAGCGATTTATTCCCAGTGATCCTTCTATTTTTATTATCCATTTTTCGAACTTGAATTCATACTTACCGTAGCTGCCGTTAATTTTTTGAGGCATATGAAGAGTTTAGAATCGTGGATTTTCCTCCCCGTGCAAACATTAGATTATTTTTTTGGATTGGTTAACTAACAGTTCTCGACGATTATTTGTTGCAGACACTGTTGTTTTCTTTTTCTTTTTTTCCTTTTGTCTGAGTCTTGTGCGACGCCCTATGCATCAGAACAACGACTACACGCGAGATGAAGCATCAAGCCCGCCGCCACAGCGGGAACAATTAGTGAGCGATTTGTTCCCGGTGGTCCTACTATTTTTTATTATCCATTTTTCTAACTTGAATTCATACTTATCGGAGCTGCCGTTAATCTTTTGAGGCATCTAAAGAGTTTAGAATTGTGGATTTTCCTCCCCGTGCAAACACTAGATTATTTTTTGGATTGGTTAACTAACAGTTCTCGACGATTATTTGTTGTAGACACTGTTGTTTTCTTTTTCTTCCTTTTATTTACTCGATTCAAGGATTACCAGTGGCCAAAGGGCACTAGCACCTTCTTTTGCTTTTATGATTATTATTACTTCGAACATGGCTAGAATACAATGGTTCAACTTAATCCATGAAAGGTATGGGGATGGATTGTTCTCATCTATTGATCGATTAATCCTGCAGCACGTCCTTTGCTACCTATTGTGTTTCAATGGAGAAGGATGGTGGTGATACAGTGAGCATGAAAGTCATTATTATTTTAGCCTTGGCACTATATGTTTGTTAGCAGTGGTTACATGATTCTTCTTTCGGAATAGACAGCAAAATGAGAGCCTTCACTATTGTTTATATTCTTCACGTAACCAAACCTTGCTTTCTCTCAAACTGGTTTGTTGTGTGCTTCTTGCACTATCGATGCAATTGTTAAAATTTCTAATTTAAGATAAGGTCAACTACATTTGGTGACTATTTCTGCTTCATATATATTCTATCCCCTTTGTTTGTCCCTTGTTGGGCATTGTTGTTGTTAGATAATGTCATTAGCCTTTTCTATGCAAGACTGACATGACCCCTTCATGTAACTATATATATTTTTTGTGGATAGATAACTTGCTGATTTGGTTAAGAATTAGTATAGATTGAGTGGAAATATTGTGTAGACATTGTATGTGCAAATTGCATTATAAATATCTTACTATTTACACTTCGACTTCGGTTCTGGTTTTGTGAGGTTTATATAGCTGACATAGTAGATTGCAGTAGCTATTGATGCGTGATATAGCTTTTCTGTGCACCGAAATGAGCCAGCCACTATTTGAAACATAGATTGAGTGGATGTCCAGCCATTGTTTTTCATCAAGTTTGGAAATTGGAGAATACGACTAACACTGTCATGCATTCTGCAGTGCAGTTTTTGTTTATCAAGAAATAGGAGTTTTGATGTTACAATAACTGGATTTGTATTATTTAGTTGAATGTTAAATGTTCTTTAATGTTTTGTTTTATATTTGGATCAAGGTTAAATAAGCTAAAGGATGTCCTCTTTTTGTATTCAGATACACCACAAGTATTAGTAATATAATGTAGATTCTTCAAAGTTTATAGAGCTCTTCTGACTTTGCATGTGCCTGTTTGGTGGTACAAAAGATTTAATTTTACAATAATGGAGGTGACTTTTAAATTTTTTTATGCCATCTATATGATGTATTAATATGATTTTGCAAAAAGAATTTCCTATTAGTCTTATGCTTACCTTTTGCTGGGTAACTATCATCAACATAATAGCAGTAAGACTACTTGATGATAGTGTTGGGAAAATATTAATTTGCAGATACAAAGGTGTGGATGGTGCGTCATATAATTACTCAGGTTTCACATGTCCTTTGTTTTGCATGTATTCATCAGGTAAGTGATTCTGAAATTGATATCTCATCAATTTGAAATATCTATCGTAAGGATATCTATGCAGTGGAGATGCTAATTATTTGCATGTACTGACTGTAGGAACGGACATAGGTGTTCGAACAAAAACATATCAAAATGTTATCTCCCAAAATACTTTTCTGTGCAAAAGCAGGAGCTAAAGATGTCTATGCGGTTAATTGGCAAACTTTTATTCTTGTGTTTCATTTCACTATTATGGTGACTTAGATCATGCATAAGTTATTTAGTGGATACATCTTGATACAGTAAATTATCAAGCATTGTCTATAGTGTGCCACAACGCCATACATTCTTGTTGAGCCTCATGTCCTAATTACCATGCAGACCACAACTATATATGATCTGAATATGAAATGAAATAGAAGTTACCTAACCTATTTATATATACTTTAACTAATGATAAGAACAGAATTGGATCTAAGTTCTGTTATCTTGGTATGATGCGACTGTTTTTTACTTTGATCCTTCTATTTTGCTCCTGTTCTGAACTGTTCCTAACCACTGTTCTTCTATTATCTTGATATCTTATGATGGTGCTTTTAACTCAAATAAATTTCTTTTACCAAGATATAATGGTATATTCTTACTTCTACAGGTCGAATGTTCCCAAATGGCAGTCATGGTAAAGAAAATTGTGAAATCAAATGGATATTCTAATGGTAAATTCCTATCATTGTATTCATGTCTATTCTCTTTCTACATATAATGCTTATTTGGCTATGATGTATCCTTACAATTATTTTTATATGTGCAATCATAACTATAATAAAAGGGAAAGTGGAAGTACACAAACTATTAGGAGCAACAAGTGAACCATAACTGAAGTACAAAAATTGCTGGATAATATACCCAATAAAGCCAGCACAATGATGTATGTTCAACTTGTTCTTTTGCAACTGTTTTGTATCAAATGCGTCCATATGGTCCAAAATCTGCTTCTATTGTTGTCCCAGATAAATAAATGCCTGGATAATCTTTCATGTGTGCAGCAATGTTGTGATCAGAAATGTGACTATCTATCTCTGCATGACTCCCCCAAGACGGATGGAATTGATTCAGGTACATATGTTTATTCCCTCCTAGTCAAAATCCAGATGCACATATATATTCTGTTCTCAATCTTAAAGCTAGAGCAAGGGTCCAAAAAATTTAGGTTCCAGCGGCAACATTTGCATCGAGAATTGCTAAGGGTGGGCGATGCAGCTGGTGGCCGTGATGTGCCTCTTCTTGGCTACCAAGATGGAGGAGACCCTCGTGCCCTCCCTCTTGGACCTACAGGCAAGGCAATTATGACACTACTTGCCATGCATACATGCCACTATGGCTATATGTTTAGTCCCAATAATAATCATGCCTGAAAGTCGCCTAGAGGGGGGTGAATAGGCGGAAACTGAAATTTACAAACTTTAAGCGAGTGACACGGTGATTTGTTTTACTGAGGTTCGGTTCTTGCAAACCTAGTCCCCGTTGAGGTGGTCACAAAGACCGGGTCTCTTTCAACCCTTTCCCTCTCTCAAACGGTCACCTAGACCGACTGAGCTTTCTCCTTAATCAAACAGGTCACTTAGACCCCTCACAAGGACCACCACAACTTGGTGTCTCTTGCTTTGATTACAAGTGTCTTGAGAACAAGAATGGGAAGAAGAAAGCGATCCAAGAACAAGAGCTCAAAGAACACGAGCAAAACTCTCTCTCTAGTCACTAAGTGTTTGGAGTGTAATTGTGACTTGGAGAGGCTTTGATTCTTTTGAATTGTGTCTTGTATTGATTGCACTAGCTCTTGTATTAAATGAGATGTCTGAAAAACTTGGATGCTTGGAGTGGTGGTGGTTGGGGGGTATTTATAGCCCCAACCACCAAACCAACCGTTGGGGAGGTTGTCTGTCGATGGGTGCACCGGACAATCCGGTGCGCCACCGGACACTGTCCGGTGTGCCAGCCATGTCACCCAACCGTTAGGGTTCTGACGGTTTCAACCGTTGGAGCTCTGACATCTTGGGCCACCGGACAGTCCGGTGCCGCACCGGACAGGTTCTGTTCACTGTCCGGTGCACCTTCTGGCGCTGCTCTGACTCTGCGCGAACTGTCCACGCACTGTTCACGTTAGAGTCGACCGTTGCGCTCGCTAGCCGTTGCTTCGCTGGCACACCGGACAGTCCGATAAATTATAGCGGAGCGGCGTCTTAGAAACCCGAATGTGAAGAGTTCAGACTGTACAACCCCTGGCGCACCAGACACTGTCCGGTGGCACACCGGACATTCCGGTGCGCCAGACCAGGGTTCGCTTCGGTTTCTTTTGCTCCTGTCTTTTGAACCCGAACTTGGATCTTTTTATTGGTTTGTGTTGAACCTTTGGCACCTGTAGAATACATAGTCTAGAGCAAACTAGTTAGTCCAATTATTTGTGTTGGGCATTTCAACCACCAAAATCATTTAGGAAAAGGTTTGACCCTATGTCCCTTTCAATCTCCCCCTTTTTGGTGATTGATGCCAACACAAACCAACGCAAATATATAAGTGCAAAATTGAACTAGTTTGCATAAGGCAAGTGCAAAGGTTGTTTGAAATTAAACCAATTTTTACTTTCACTAGTTATGCATGGATTGTTTTCTTTCTTTTAACATTTTGGACCACACTTGCACCACTTGTTTTATTTTTGCAAATTCTTTTGGAAAGTCTTTTCAAAGTCCTTTTGCAAATAGTCAAAGGTATATGAATAAGATTGTGAGAACCATTTTCATGATTTGAAATTTTCTCCCCCTATTTCAAATGCTTTTCCTTTGACTTAAACAAAACTTCCCCTTGATGAAATTCTCCTCTTAGTGTTCAAGAGGGTTTTACAAATTGAAATACGATCAAATATTTTTAGATACCAATTTGAAAAATACTAATCAATTGAAAAATATACCAATTTTGAAATATATCAATTAAAATATTTCATCATAAGATACCAATTTAAAATATAAACATAAATCATCATTTCGAAAAGTTTGGTGGTGCGGTCCTTTTGCTTTGGTCTTAATATTTCTCCCCTTTTGGCATTAATCGCCAAAAATGGAGTCTTTTGAGAGCCCTTTTACTTTCTCCCCAATGGTACAAATGAATATGAGTGAAGATTCTACCAAAGTGGAGAGCGGTGCGGAGTGACGGCGAAGGGTAAATAATACCGATAGAGTGGAGTGGAAACCTTGTCTTCGTCAAAGACTACATTTCCCTTTCAATCTATGACTTAGCATAGGGTGACACTTGAAAACACATTAGTCATAGACATAAAAGAGATATGATCAAAGGTATATAAATGAGCTATGTGTGCAAAGTGTCAATCAAAGTTCCGAGAATCAAGAATATTTAGCTCATTCCTAAGTTTGGTAAAGGTTTTCTCATATAATGGCTTGGTAAAGATATCGGCTAGTTGTTCTTTGGTGCTAACATAAGCTATCTCGATATCCCCCTTTGTTGGTGATCCCTCAAAAAGTGATACCGAATGGCTATGTGCTTAGTGCGGCCGTGTTCAACGGGATTATCCTCCATGCGGATTGCACTCTCATTATCACATAGGAGAGGGACTTTGCTCAATTTATAGCCATAGTCCTTGAGGGTTTGCCTCATCCAAAGCAATTGCGCACAACAATGTCCTGCGGTAATATACTCGGCTTCGGCGGTAGAAAGAGCTACTGAATTTTGTTTCTTTGAAGCCCAAGACACCAGGGATCTTCCCAAAAACTGACAAGTCCCTGATGTGCTCTTCCTATCAATTTTACACTGTGCCCAATCAGCATCTGAATATCCTATTAAATCAAAGGTGGATCCCTTGGGGTACCAAAGACCAAACTTAGGTGTATAAACTAAATATCTCATGATTCTTTTCACGGCCCTAAGGTGAACTTCCTTAGGATCGGCTTGGAACCTTGCACACATGCATACGGAAAGCATAATGTCCGGTCGAGATGCACATAAATAGAGTAAAGATCTTATCATCGACCGGTATACCTTTTGATCTATGGATTTACCTCCCGTGTCGAGATCGAGGTACCCATTGGTTCCCATGGGTGTCTTGATGGGCTTGGCATCCTTCATTCCAAACTTGGTAAGTATGTCTTGAATATACTTAGTTTGGCTGATGAAGGTTCCCTATTGGAGTTGCTTCACTTGAAATCCTAGGAAATACTTCAACTCCCCCATTATAGACATCTCGAATTTTTGAATCATGATTCTACTAAACTTATCTTCAAAGCCGGGAGGTTGCTCAACATAGACCTCTTCCTTGATTGGTCCATTGAGGAAGGCACTTTTCACGTCCATTTGGTAAAGCTTAAAGCCATGGTAAGTAGCATAGGCAAGTAATATGCGAATTGACTCAAGCCTAGCTATGGGTGCATAGGTTCCACCGAAATTCAAACCTTCGACTTGTGAATATCCCTTGGCCACAAGTCGGGCTTTGTTCCTTGTTACCACACCATGCGCATCCTGCTTGTTGTGGAATACCCACTTGGTTCCTACAACATTTTGGTTAGGACGTGGAACTAAATGCCATACCTCATTCCTCGTGAAGTTGTTGAGCTCCTCTTGCATTGCCAACACCCAATCCGAGTCTCTTAATGCATCTTCCACCATGTATGGCTCAATAGAAGACACAAAAGAGTAATGTTCACAAAAATGTGCGACACGAGATCGAGTTGTTACCCCCTTATGAATATCGCCGAGGATGGAGTTCACAGGGTGATCTCGTTGTATCGCTTGGTGGACTCTTGGGTGATTCGGTCTTTGACCCTGTTCTTCTTGATCATCTTCCTTGTCTTGATCATTATCATCTTCCCCTTAACCATTGTCCTCTTCTTGAGGTGGCTCATCTTCTTGATATTCTTCTCCATTATCTTGAGCCTGATCCTCATCTTGGGTTGGTGGAGATGCTTGCATGGAAGAAGATGGTTGATCTTGTGCTTGTGGAGGCTCTTCGGATTCCTTAGGACACACATCCCCAATGGACATGTTCCTTAGCGCGACGCACAGAGCCTCTTCATCATCTAGCTCATCAAGATCAACTTGCTCTACTTGCGAGCCATTAGTCTCATCAAACACAATGTTACAAGAAACCTCAACTAATCCAGTGGATTTGTTGAAGACTCTATATGCCCTTGTGTTTGAGTCATAACCAAGTAAAAAGCCTTCTACAGCCTTAGGAGCAAATTTAGATTTTCTACCTCTTTTAACAAGAATAAAGCATGTGCTACCAAAGACTCTAAAATATGAAACATTGGGCTTTTTACCGATGAGGAGTTCATATGATGTCTTCTTGAGGATTCGGTGAAGGTAGAGCCGGTTGATGGAGTAGCAGGCGGTGTTAATCGCCTCAGCCCAAAACCGGTCCGGAGTCTTGTACTCATCAAGCATGGTCCTTGCCATGTCTAGTAGAGTTCTATTCTTCCTCTCCACTACACCATTTGTTGAGGTGTGTAGGGAGAAGAGAACTCATGCTTGATGCCCTCATCCTCAAGAAAGCCTTCTATTTGTGAGTTCTTGAACTCCGTCCCGTTGTCGCTTCTTATTTTCTTGATCCTTAATCCGAACTCATTTTGAGTTCGCCTCAAGAATCCTTTTAAGGTCTCTTGGGTTTGCGATTTTTCCTGCAAAAAGAATACCCAAGTGAAGCGAGAATAATCATCCACAATTACAAGACAATACTTACTCCCGCCGATGCTTATGTAAGCGATCGGGCCGAATAAATCCATGTGGAGCAGCTCAAGCGGCCTGTCGGTCGTCATGATGTTCTTGTGAGGATGATGGGTACCAACTTGCTTCCCTGCTTGACATGCGCTACAAACCCTGTCTTTCTCAAAATGAACATTTGTTAGTCCCAAAATGTGTTCTCCCTTTAGAAGTTTGTGAAGATTCTTCATCCCAACATGGGCTAGTCGGCGATCAACCCATATTAGTCTTAGCAATTAAGCAAGTATCGAGTTCAGCTCTATTAAAATCAACTAAGTATAGCTGACCCTCTAATACCCCCTTAAATGCTATTGAATCATCACTTCTTCTAAAGACAGTAACACCTAAATCTGTAAAAAGACAGTTGTAACCCATTTTGCATAATTGAGAAACTGAAAGCAAGTTATAATCTAAAGAATCTACAAGAAAAACATTGGAAATGGAATGGTCAGGTGATATAGCAATTTTACCAAGTCCTTTGATCAAACCTTGATTTCCATCCCCGAATGTGATAGCTCTTTGGGGATCTTCGTTTTTCTCGTAGGAGAACATCTTTTTCTCCCCTGTCATGTGGTTTGTGCATCCGCTATCAATGACCCAACTTGAGCCCCTGGATGCATAAACCTACAAAACAAGTTTAGGCCTTTTTCTTAGGTACCCAAACGGTCTTGGGTCCTTTCACATTAGAAACAAGTATCGTGGGTACCCAAACACAAGTCTTGGAGCCCTTGTGTCTGCCCCCAACATATTTGGCAACTACTTTGCCTGATTTGTTAGTAAGCACATAAGATGCATCAAAAGTTTTAAATGAAACATTAGAATTATTTGATGCAGTAGGAGTTTTCTTTTTAGGCATTTTAATATGAGTGGTATGCCTAGAGCTAGAAGCCTCATTCTTATACATAAAAGCATGGTGAGGAACAGAATGAGACTTCTTTGCATTAATTCTCCTAATTTTGTGCTCAGGATAACCAGAAGGATATAAAATGTAACCCTCGTTATCCTGAGCCATGGGAGCCTTGCCCTTTACAAAGTTAGACAATCTTTTGGGGGCATTAAGCTTGACATTGCTTCCCTGTTGGAAACCAATGCCATCCTTAATGCCAGGGCGTCTCCCATTATAGAGCATGCTCCTAGCAAATTTAAATTTTTCATTTCTATCTCACGCTCATTAATTTTACTAGTTAGTTGTGCTATGTGATCATTTTGTTGTTTAATTAAAGCTAGGTGATCATGAATAGCATCAACATTAATGTCTCTACATCTAGTACAAATAGTAACATGATCAACACTAGATGTAGAGGGTTTGCAAGCATTTAATTCATCAATCTTAGCAAATAATCTACCGTTCTCATTCCTAAAGTTGGAAATGGTGGCATGGCAAATGCTAAGCTCTTTAGTCAAATTTTCATTCTTTTCTACTTCCTGAGCATAAGCATTCTTTACCTTAACATGCTTTTTATTTTCCTTAATAAGGAATTCCTCTTGGCTATCCAAGAGTTCATCCTTCTCATGAATATCACCTATCAATTCATTTAGTTTTACCTTTTGTTGCATGTTAAGGTTGGAAAAAAGACTAAGCAAGTCATCCTCATCTTCACCAGAACTATCCTCATCACTAGATGTTGTATATTTAGTGGAGGCTCTAGATTTTACCTTCTTCTTTTTGTCGTCCTTCGCCATGAGGCACTTGTGGCCGACATTGGGGAAGAGGAGGCCTTTGGTGATGGTGATGTTGGCGGCATCCTCGTCGGAGGAGGAGTTGGTGGTGCTTTCGTCGGAATCCCATTCTTGACACACGTGGGCATCGCCACCCTTCTTCTTGTAATATCTCTTCTTCTCTTTCTTCTTCCCCCTCTTGTCGTTGTCCCTATCACTATCACTAGATATAGGACATTTAGCAATAAAGTGATCGGGCTTACCACATTTGTAGCACACCTTCTTGGAGCGGGGTTTGTAATCCTTCCCCTCCTTTGCTTGAGGATTTGGCGGAAGCTCTTGATGATGAGCGCCATTTCCTCGTTGTCGAGCTTGGAGGCATCGATGGGGAGCCTACTTGATGTAGACTCTTCTTTCTTTTCTTCCGTCACTTTGAATGCGGCGGGTTGCACCTCGGGTGTGGAGGTGCCGCCTTGCTCGACGATTTGTTTAGAGCCTTTGATCATCAACTCAAAGCTCACAAACTTTCCTATAACCTCCTCGGGAGACATTAGCTTATATCTAGGATCACCACGAATTAGTTGAACTTGTGTAGGATTTCGAAAAACAAGTGATCTTAGAATAACCTTGACCATTTTGTGGTCATTCCATTTTGTGCTCCTGAGGTTGCGCACTTGGTTGACCAAGGTTTTGAGCCGATTGTACGTTGCTTGTGGCTCCTCTCCTTGGTTGAGGACGAATCGACCGAGCTCCCCCTCGATCGTCTCCCGCTTGGTTATCTTGGTCACCTCATCCCCTTCGTGCGCGGTCTTTAGCACGTCCCAAATCTCTTTGGCACTCTTCAACCCTTGCACCTTATTATACTCCTCTCCACATAGAGAGGCGAGGAGTATAGTAGTGGCTTGGGAGTTGAAGTGCCGGATTTGGGCGACCTCGTCCGAGTCGTAGCCTTCATCCCCCACGGATGGTACCTGCGCTCCAAACTCAACAATGTCCCAAATGCTAGTGTGGAGTGAGGTTAGATGATGCCTCATTTTATCACTCCACATACAATAATCTTCTCCGTAAAAAACCGGTGGTTTGCCTAATGGGACGGAAAGTAAAGGAGTGTGTTTAGAAATGCGAGGATAGCGTAGGGGGATCTTACTAAACTTCTTGCGCTCATGGCGCTTAGAAGTGACGGACGGCGTGTCGGAGCCGGAGGTGGAGGGCGACGAAGAATCGGTCTCGTAGTAGACCACTTTCTTCATCTTCTTCTTCTTGTCGCCACTCCGGTGCGGCTTGACGCGGGGGGTGATTCCTCCCTTCCTTTGGCACCGGACTCCCTTGATGGAGCCTTCCCATGGCTTGTGGCCGTTTCCATCTCCCTCTTGGCAGATCCTCCCGACATCACTTTGAGTGGTTAGACTCTAATGAAGTACCGGGCTCTGATACCAATTGAAAGTCGCCTAGAGGGGAGTGAATAGGCGGAAACTAAAATTTACAAACTTTAAGCACACTTCAAACCGGGGTTAGATAGAATAAAATCGAAGTCCGGAAGAGAGGGCGAAAATAAATCAACCAAGAAATAAAGCGAGTGACACAGTGATTTGTTTTACCGAGGTTCGGTTCTTGCAAACCTAGTCCCGTTGAGGTGGTCACAAAGACCGGGTCTCTTTCAACCCTTTCCCTCTCTCAAACGGTCACCTAGACCGAGTGAGCTTTCTCCTTAATCAAACGGGTCACTTAGACTCCTCACAAGGACCACCACAACTTGGTGTCTCTTGCTTTGATTACAAGTGTCTTGAGAACAAGAATGGGAAGATGAAAGCGATCCAAGAACAAGAGCTCAAAGAACACGAGCAAAACTCTCTCTCTAGTCACTAAGTGTTTGGAGTGTAATTGTGACTTGGAGAGGCTTTGATTCTTTTGAATTGTATCTTGTATTGATTGCACTTGCTCTTGTATTGAATGAGATGTCTGAAAAACTTGGATGCTTGGAGTGGTGGTGGTTGGGGGGTATTTATAGCCCCAACCACCAAACCAACCGTTGGGGAGGCTGTCTGTCGATGGGCGCACCGGACAGTCCGGTGCGCCACCGGACACTGTCCGGTGCGCCAGCCACGTCACCCAACCGTTAGGGTTCTGACGGTTTCGACCGTTGGAGCTCTGACATCTTAGGCCACCGGACAGTCCGGTGCCGCACCGGACAGGTACTGTTCACTGTCCGGTGCGCCTTCTGGCGCTGCTCTGACTCTGCACGAACTGTCCGCGCACTGTTCACGTTGGAGTCGACTGCTGCGCTCGCTAGTCGTTGCTCCGTTGGCACACCGGACAGTCCGGTGAATTATAGCGGAGCGGGGTATGAGAAACCTGAAGGTGAAGAGTTCATACTGTACAACCCCTGGTGCACCGGACACTGTCCGGTGGCACACCGGACAGTCCGGTGCGCCAGACCAGGGTTCTCTTCGGTTTCTTTTGCTTCTTTCTTTTGAACCCGAACTTGGATCTTTTTATTGGTTTGTGTTGAACCTTTGGCGCCTGTAGAATACATAATCTAGAGCAAACTAGTTAGTCCAATTATTTGTGTTGGGCATTTGAACCACCAAAATCATTTAGAAAAAGGTTTGACCCTATTTCCTTTTCAATGCCTCTCGTGAGTTCTTTCTTAGCTGATGAACATTGATTGATTATTGTTGATTGCACATCATTGCAGGTTGACGACACTAGCAGATACAACTGCTTCGAGCCTGGGATGGTCGTATTATGGACCTCATCAACCTGATGGTGCTCAACTGGTGGCCCTGGTCGTATTCGATTGTTAATGCATTCAATAAACAAAATATGCAACTCTTACAAATTTGTACACTTAGTTTACATTTTCTTTTTTGGTGGGGGACAATTTTGTTTAGGGTCTAGGGTATTTTTGCTTCAGTGCAATTCCTGGGAGATTTGAGCAATGCAAGTCCTTCGAATTTTTGCATTCATCATTATTAAAGGTCTACCATGAGATATATGAAGATCGTTGCAACGCACGGGCATGACCCTAGTATATAAATTACATGTTCCGAGCTATGCTCGTACGGATGTATTTGTATGGACGGACACATATATAAAATATCCATTGCAAAACGAATGAAGACACTGTTTTCCATTATTGTCATGAAAGATACAGGGTATGTTTGGTTGGCCGCCGCCCACGCCACAGCGCGCCACAGATTTGCCGCCGCTGCTTAGGCAGGGTGTGGTAGCTTCGGCGCCACCCCAAACAGGCCCATAGTGAATATTTGCAGTATTGTGCGTGCAAATGTTTTCAAAAGTATTGAAGCGAGAGCAGAGCAAGTTCTCTTTTATTTAATTTTCAAAAACATCGTGCGTACAAACGTTTTAAGAAATCTAAATCAATTATACTTACTTCCTCCATCTCAGAGTAAATGCGCGTCTCGTTACTTGCTTCACGAGTAGTTAAAATTTATAAAATTTAACCAAATTTATATAAAATATATTAATACTTATGATTTATACTAAGTATTAGTATAATGTCCATGCGCTACGATAGCTCACAGTTTATATTTGATACTCATAAAAAATAAATTTAATATTAAAGTGAACTTATAGTCCACGTATCATATATTAAACTAATAAAACAAATATTACATTTTATCTTATTAGCCAAAAGACCTAAAAGAGAAATATGCCCTTGGAACATTTCTAGTTGTTTTGGTGATACACCACCACATTGAACTAACTATCTAGGTATGAGCATGAGCACAGGTGTAGCAAAAGCAAATTGAAGATTGCAAGTCTAGATGAGTTGAATTTGAAGTCCAAAAGGGAAAATTTGGGTAAAGCTACAAAAACATGAGGTTTAAGTAATTGAATAAGTTGTACATACTTTATACTATATTTTTTGCACCTTTGTTCGGCTGCTAACTCATTTGTGTAAGAAAAGTTGAATTTGGACTCAATTTTGGACATATAGGAAATCCTAGAGAAAAGGATTGAAAGAGATATGATCCCAACACAGTAAATTGTTTTTGTTGCTAAATATGTTTGTCTAAGTGCCAGGAAGCCTCTCAAGAAGAGCCAAAATAAGTTGGAGAAGTTTGGCTCAAAAGAGACAAACTTGGTCAAGTCTGGGACCCACCGGACTGTCCGGTGACACGTATGGCCGAAGACGCTGCTCTTGGAAATTTTAATTATAAAATTCATGGGACAGTGAATAGTGTATTGTCCAGTGCATCGCACATCAACTCCAACGACTCTCTTCGAATGCGAGCGCTAATCGCCAACGAGCTGACGTGGCCGCTGTCCGGTGGCGCACCGGACTGTCCGATGCCATGTCGCAAAAGGAAACCGGCCAATCAGATCACCCGACGATTGTTGCTGGCCGAATATCCATTGGTGCACTAGATTGTCTGGTGACCCCACGACAGGGAAGTTTTCCAACTTCCTTGTGGAGAAGGAAACGACTGCTAGACCTATTGGGGCTATAAAAGGAGCCCCTAGGCGCCCTCTCCTAATACTCAAGCATACTAAGAGCGCACTAGAACTCCGAGACTCAACGACCACACTGTTCAGTGACTTGAGAGAGATTTGAGCATGATTTCTAAGCTGTAACTCTGTCGTTTTGTTCTTGCGCCCTTGTCTTTGCTTTGTGTGCGTGTGTTGTTACGTTGTGCTATTGTGTGCGTGTTCTTACTCCCTCCCTTAATCTAAGTGTCGGCGTTTCGAAACCCGGGGGGTCCCTGGACCGACGAGTAAATTGTCGCCGCGTGCCCCAGCCCAGATGGGTCGGCGCGAGATGGAGCGCGAAGGGGGGAGGAAGCCGGAGGGAGACGGGCGTGAGAGGTGGAATCCCGCGGCCTTCGTGTTTGTCCCGCGCCCAGGTCGGGTGCGCTTGCAGTAGGGGGTTACAAGCGTCCACGCGGGAGGGAGCGAGCGGCCTCACGCGAGCGTCGTCCCGTCCTTCCCCGCGCGGCCAACCCTCTGTAAGAGGGCCCTGGTCCTTCCTTTTATAGGCGCAAGGAGAGGATCCAGGTGTACAATGGGGGGTGTAGCAGTGTGCTAACGTGTCTAGCGGAGGAGAGCTAGCGCCCTAAGTACATGCCATCGTGGCAGTCGGAGAGGTTTTGGCACCCGGTTCGTGTGGTGTCGTGGCCGTCGGAGGAGCGCTGGAGCCTAGCGGAAGGACAGCTGTCGGGGCTGTCGAGTCCTTGCTGACGTCCTCTTGCTTCCGTAAGGGGGCTGAGAGCCACCATCGTCATAGAGCGTGTGGGGCGCCATCATTACTTGTCTGGCGGAGCGAGCCAGATGGGACGCCGGTCTTGTTCCCCGTAGCCTGAGTCAGCTTGGGGCAGGGTAATGATGGCGCCTCCTGTTGACGTGGTCGGTCCGTGCCCTAGTTTGGGCGAGGTGGAGGCTCCTCCGAGGTTGAGGTCGAGTCTGTCTTCCAAGGTCGAGGTCGAGTCCGAGCCCCCGGGTCGGACGAGGCGGAGACCGTCGGCTGATGCCAGGGCTGAGTCCGAGCCCTGGGGTCGGGCGAAGCGGAGTTCGTCGTCCTTCGGGGCTAAGCCCGAGTCCGAGCCCTGGGGTCGGGCGAAGCGGAGTTCGTCGTCTTTCGGGGCTGAGCCCGAGTCCGAGCCCTGGGGTCGGGCGAAGCGGAGTTCGTCGTCTTCCGGGGCTGAGCCCGAGTCTGAGCCCTGGGGTCGGGCGGAGCGGAGTTCGTCGTCTTCCGGAGCTGAGCCCGAGTCCGAGCCCTGGGGTCGGGCGGAGCGGAGTTTGTCGTCTTCCGGGGCTGAGCCCGTCCGAGCCCTGGGGTCGGGCGAAGCGGAGTCCGTCGTCTTCCGGGGCTGAGCCCGAGTCCGAGCCCTGGGGTCGGGCGAAGCGGAGTTTCCCATGGCGCCTAGGGCCGGACTTGGCTGCTGTCAGCCTCACTCTGTCGAGTGGCTCAGCAGTCGGTGCGGCGCAGGCGGCGCTGTCCCCTTGTCAGACCGGTCAGTGGAGCGGCGAAGTGACTGCGGTCACTTCTGCTCTGTCGACTGGAGGGCGTGCGTCAGGATAAAGGTGTCAGGCCACCTTTGCATTAAATGCCCCTGCGATTTGGTCGGTTGGTGTGGCGATTTGGCCTAGGTTGCTTCTTGGTGAAGACTGGGCCTCGGGCGAGCCGAAGGTGTGCCCGTTGCCGGAGGGGGGCCTCGGGCGAGACGTAGATCCTCCGGGGTCGGCTGCCCTTGCCCGAGGCTGGGCTCGGGCGAGGCGTGATCGCGTCCCTCGAATGGACCGATCCTTGACTTAGTCGCACCCATCAGGCCTTTGTAGCTTTGTGCTGATGGGGGTTACCAGCTGAGATTTAGGAGCCTTGAGGGTACCCCTAATTATGGTCCCCGACAGTAGTCCCCGAGCCTCGAAGGGAGTGTTAATACTCGCTTGGAGGCTTTTGTCGCACTTTTTTGCAAGGGGACCAGCCTTTCTCGGTTGCGTCTTACTCCGGTGGGTGCGCGCGAGCACACCCGCCGGGTGTAGCCCCCGAGGCCTCGGAGGAGTGGTTTGACTCCTCCGAGGTCTTAATGCCTCGCGCAATGCTTCGGCTGGTCTGGTTGTTCCCTCATGCGAGCTGGCCGTAGCCCGGGTGCACGGTCGGGTCCCAAGTTCTCGGGCTGGTATGTTGACGCTGTCAACGGTTTGGCCGGAGCCGGGTTTGCTAGAGCAGCCCCCGAGCCTCTGCACAGGGCGAGAGGACGGTCAAGGACAGACTCGACTTTTTTACATACGCCCCTGCGTCGCCTTTCTGCAAGGAGGAGGGGGGAAAGCGCCATGTTGTCCTCGGAGGGCATCGAACATGGTGTCTCCGGTGAGCTGCTGGCGGGTAATCCGAGTGGACACCCGTGCCCCATTTGTTAGGAGTCGGCTAGAGGCCCGGAGGCGCGCTCCAAAAGTACCTGCGGGTGATCTGCCGGACCCGGTCCCCTTTCGACGGGGTCCGAGGACTCGATGCCTCCCTCTGATGGGATTTCGTTACAAGATCGTTCCCGCTGGTCTCGGAAATGTCCTAGGGTACCTCGGGAGCGTAGCCCGAGCCTCGGTTATGTATCGAACGTACCCAGGGTCATCCCTCGCTCTGTGTCTGAGGCGGCTGTGAACCCTTCGAGGGCCAGCCTACGAACCCCTGATCAGTAGTGGGCGCGGAGCCCGAGTGGCCTGAGGCGGCCGTTGAACCCTTCCGAGGGGCTGGCCTTCGAACCTCTGACTAGTAGTGGGCGCGGAACCCAAGCGCTCTGAGGCGGCTGTTGAATCCCTCCGAGGGGCCAGCCTTTGAACCTCTGATCAGTAGGGAGGCTCGGGGCCTGTTTCCTTCACGGAGAAGGATCCTTTTCGGGGTTTCCCCCTTTCCCGGTCCCTGTTGTAAGAGAGAGAAAGAGGAAAAGGAAAAGGATACGAAATCGAATGACGTGGCGTACCTTTTTGACGCGGTCATTATGGCGAAGGCGAAGCGTCGCTCGCTTCTCCTGCCAGAGGCGCCGCCTGTCCCGCCGTGGAGTTAATGCGACGGGGCGAGTGGTTCGCGAGGTGGCCGTTGCGCGTGCACGAGCCATTCGAGGAACGGAACACGGGCGCGCCGTCTTCACGCCGTGAGAGAGGGTTCTCTCGCTGCCCCTGGATGGGACGTAAGCTTGGCTGACGACGTGACCGCTGCTCCTACCCGCCTGCCACCGCCATTACTGCCGGCCCATTTTTGGTCGTATTGACCGCCGCGCCTGGCTGGCACTGCTGGGTCATACGCAGGGTTGCCTCGAGTCGCGGTACTGGTTCCGCAGTCGAGGAGGCGTGGTAGTGGTGCGAGTGGCGGTGCAGTTGCTTGCACGTAGCAACCGGCGCGCCGGTTGCATGACGCGTGGGCCTGGGCCTCCATGCTGGGTGCGTTGGAAGTCGGAGGGGTGCGCCCACTTGGCGTGGTTGCATGCCGCCTGCATGGCTGCCCACCCTTTCACCCGCTGGTCTGGGCGAAAGTGGAGGAACGCTCGTAACCGCTGGGCAGTTGCATGCATCACGCGTGGCGGTTTGGCTTCTTCTGCTCTGGGTTAGCTTGCATGACGCGTGGGACCCAGCCCCCGCGCCGTAGGGGGAGGATCTTGGAGTGTGTTGGAGAAGACTCAGCCCGCGACGGCTGGGGACGCAAGTAGGGAGAGTCGCCTTTAAAAAGGAGGGTGACCCCCTTGGAAGGCGACCATGTCTTTGCGCTCCCTTATGCATCGTGTATTTCCACCTTCCGAGCCCCTGGATGGGGAACACCCGCAATCCTTCCGCCTTGTCGTTGGAGGAACACAACTTCGTGGAAGTTGGTACCTCTCAGCCATCGTTCGGCTTCGAGGATTTTCATCATGCAGCCCGGCTGCACCCCCTCGCCGGCGGTCACCCAAGACGGTGACCTCCAGTTCGATGGCGGGGTAAAGCAAGCCAGGCTGCGGCCTCTGCCCCTCCCTCAGCTTCAAGGATTTTCATCATCAGTGCTGGGGAGGGGAGTGTGCCGAGTTGGGGTCGGTCCCTGCGTGGGCGGCGGCCCGCTCCTTCCCTTAGTGATTGGGGGGAAGGGTGTTCGCCGTTCGTGGCGTTGGCAGCTGCTGCGTGCCTGGCTCTCTGAGCCGAGTGGCTTCGGAGCCGCTCCCGGCGCCGCCTTCCGCCACGGCAGCTGGAAGAGGTTCCTCCGCCAACGAGATAGCCGGTGCCACCCACGGGCTGACCTCCAACTTTACGGCCTTCTGCCCGTCCTTGCCTCTCGAGTGAGGGCATGGGCGAGGGCCTCATGGCAGCAGCATCCGCCCTGAGGTCATCGCTGCTGCTGTTCGGCCCCCCGGAGCAGAAGTCGTTGTCGTCGCCGCTGCTGGAGCGGGCGACGGCGAGCCATCCGTCGGCCTTCTGTTGCTCCGCAGGCCCCCCCAATCGTGTGGGGTCGTTCGTACCTGCGGAGGTGGAACCGGAGTTCCGTTTGTAATGGCACCTTGAATGCCGGTGTTTTGTTCATTGTGGTTGTCTGGGCCTGAACATGTATGTATTTTCGGCGCGGAGCCGTGTTTTTTCCTCATTTTCGAGCACTATGACTCGCCTATTGGTTATCTGAACCGCTTCACCAAGTGTGAGTCGCCTCATGCGAAGGTGACGAGTGAGGTATTCGTATCCCGGAGGCGTAGGAGTCCCTCGGCTCGGTCGACCTTACTGTCCGAGGCTTCTCTTGCTTAGTTAAAGGAACCCCTCGGCCGCTCTTCGATGAGCCGAAGCCGGGGGTAGCGGTGTCAGCTCGAACAGAGGCAGAGTTGGCTTCGAAAAGAAGACTTGGTCGGCCGGAGCCTGGCCGGGTCGTCTGCTGGCTGGACCGACGACGGAGTTGAGTTGCCGAGGCCACAAACCGAGCCGATGTCTTCGGGAGGCAGCTGGCCGAGGCCTCGGGGTGGCCGACCGAGTCGTCTGCTCGAGCCGGATTCCTGGAGAAGACCCTGGCAGTGATGGCCCGGGCGTGGTGCTGATGTCGTCCTTCAGAGTGGAGATTCTCCGACTGCTTCGCCGTCCGAGGCTAGGTTGGACCTCGCCGAAGGTGTAGTTGATGCCGAGGGTGCTGCTGCTCCCTTCAACTGTCAAGATCCGAGCCTGCAGGATCGGATTATCTTGTAGTGTGTGTATGTTTTCTGCGGCCGCCGAGGCCCAAACACACCATCGTCGTGTTGTAAAGCTGCGTTTCTTTTCCTCTTGTTTCGAGTATCTGGACTTTTTTATCGGTAACAGAATTGTCTGTGCGAGCGAGAGTTGCTTTTCACGGAAGGCGATGAGTGAGGTATCCGTATCCCGGAGGCGTAGGAATCCCTCGGCTCGGTCGGCCTTGCCGCTTACGCGCGCTCTTACCCGTCCATAGGGTTCTGTCACCGACGCAGTCGAGAAGGCCCGAAGAATCGTTTCGGCAGAGGAGCTTTCGAGCGTGAAGACTTGTTCGGTCCGCGGAATCACTTATCCGAGCGCGAGTTACTTATCGCAGAAGGTGATGAGTGAGGTATCCGTATCCCGGAGGCGTAGGAGTCCCTCGGCTCGGTCAGCCTTGGCTGCTTACGTGTACTCCGTCGTTTTCAGGATCCACTTTCGAAGTAGTCGAGAAGCACGAAAGACATTCTGGCAGAAGAGATCTTTTTTCGAGGAAAATTTCGACGCAGAGGGGGTTCCCCCCTTTTAGCCCCCGAGGGAGGGTCGGGCTTTGCCGAGGCAAGGCTGACCCTTCCTTGATGACTAAACTTTGCGTGGGAACGAGGCATACGAACAACTTGAAAGCATCTTAAGGGTAGAAGCGACGTAGCTGTTGGATGTTCCAAGCGTTGTTGTAGACCTCGCCTTGACTGTTGGCCAGCTTGTACGTTCCGGGCTTCAGAACTTTGGCGATGACGAATGGCCCTTCCCAGGGAGGCGTGAGCTTGTGCCGCCCTCGGGTGTCCTATCGCAGCCGAAGCACCAGGTCGCCCACCTGGAGGTCTCGGGACCGAACCCCTCGGGCGTGGTAGCGTCGCAGGGACTGCTGGTACCGCGCCGAGTGTAGTAAGGCCATGTCCCGAGCCTCTTCCAGCTGGTCCAGCGAGTCTTCTCGATTAGCTTGATTGCTTTGGTCGGTGTAGGCCCTCGTCCTCGGGGAACCGTATTCTAAGTCTGTGGGCAAGATGGCCTCGGCCCCATAGACTAGAAAGAACGGTGTGAAGCCCGTGGCTCGGCTCGGTGTTGTCCTCAGACTCCAGATCACCGAGGGGAGTTCCTTCATCCACCGCTTGCCGAATTTGTTGAGGTCATTGTAGATTCGAGGCTTGAGTCCTTGTAGAATCATGCCGTTGGCACGCTCTACTTGCCCATTTGTCATGGGGTGGCCACGGCGGCCCAGTCCACCCGGATGTGGTGATCCTCGCAGAAGTCCAGGAACTTCCTGCCGGTGAACTGGGTGCCGTTGTCGGTGATGATGGAGTTCGGGACCCCAAAACGATGGATGATGTTGGTGAAGAATGCCACCACCTGTTCGGACCTGATACTGTTTAGGGGTCGGACCTCGATCCACTTGGAGAATTTGTCGATGGCGACCAACAGGTGCGTGTAGCCCCCGGGTGCCTTCTGCAAGGGGCCGACGAGGTCCAGACCACACACAGCAAAAGGCCAGGTGATGGGTATCGTCTGTAGGGCCTGAGCGGGCAGGTGGGTCTGCCTCGCGTAGAACTGACACCCTTCGCAGGTGCGGACAATTCTAGTGGCGTCGGCCAGTAGAAACCTTGTCGGAAGGCGTTTCCAACAAGGGTTCGAGGTGCTGCGTGATGGCCGCAAGCCCCCGAGTGTATCTCTTGTAGGAGCTCCTGACCTTCGGCGATGGGAATGCATCGCTGGAGGATGCCTGAGGGGCTGCGGTGGTAGAGCTCCTTCCTGTCTCCCAGCAAGACGAACGACTTGGCGCGCCGCGCCAACTGCCGAGCTTCGGCTTGGTCGAGGGGTAGCTCTCCTCGGTAGAGATATTGCAGGTACGGGGTCTGCCAGTTTCGATCAGGCGTGACCCCGCTCCGCTCCTCCTCGACGCGCAGTGCCTCACCCTCGGGGGCCGAGGGTACCTCGGGCCGAGCCGAGGGTGCCTCGGGCCGAGCCGAGGGTGCCTCGGGCTGGGTCGAGGGTGCCTCGGACTGGGCCGAGGGTGCCTCGGGCTCGGGCGAGTCGTCGATCTTGATGGAGGGTCGGTGCAGGTCTCGGGAGAAGACGTTCGGGGGAACCGTTGTTCGCCCCGAGGCTATTTTAGCCAGCTCGTCCGCAGTCTCATTGTAGCGCCGGGCGATGTGGTTGAGCTCGAGCCCGTAGAACTTGTCTTCCAAGCACCGAACCTCATCGCAGTAGGCTTCCATCTTTGGGTCGCGGCAGTGGGAGTTCTTCATGACTTGGTCGATGACGAGTTGTGAGTCACCGCGAGCGTCGAGGCGTCGGACCCCTAGCTCGATGGCGATGCGCAACCCGTTGACTAGAGCCTCGTACTCGGCCACATTGTTGGATGCCGGGAAGTGGAGGCGTAGCACGTAGCGCAGGTGCTTCCCGAGGGGCGAGATGAAGAGCAGGCCTGCGCCCGCTCCTGTCTTCATCAGCGACCCATCGAAGAACATGGTCCAAAGTTCCGGTTGGATCGGAGCTGTTGGGAGCTGGGTGTCGACCCATTCAGCCACGAAGTCCGCCAAGACCTGGGACTTGATGGCCTTCCGAGGGGCGAACGAGATCGTTTTGCCCATGATTTCCACCGCCCACTTTGCAATTCTACCCGAGGCCTCTCGGCACTGGATGATCTCCCCCAGGGGGAAGGATGACACCACAGTTACCGGATGAGACTCGAAGTAGTGTCGCAACTTCCGCCGCGTCAGGATCACTGTGTACAGCAGCTTCTGAATTTGTGGGTAGCGGATCTTGGTCTCGGACAGTACCTCACTGATGAAGTAGACTGGCCTCTGGACGGGCAATGTATGCCCCTCTTCTCGTCTCTCAACCACAATCGCGGCGCTAACCACCTGAGTGGTCGCGGCGACGTAGATCAAGAGGGCTTCTCCGGCAGCGGGGGGCACCAAGATGGGCGCGTTCGTGAGGAGCGCCTTCAGATTCCCGAGGGCTTCCTCGGCCTCAGGGGTCCAAGTGAAGCACTCGGCCTTCCTTAAGAGGCGGTACAGAGGTAGGCCTCTTTCGCCGAGGCGCGAGATGAAGCGGCTCAGAGCCGCAAGGCATCCCATGACTCTCTGTACGCCTTTCAAGTTCTTGATGGGCCCCATGCTGGTGATGGCCGCGATCTTCTCCGGGTTGGCCTCGATGCCCCGCTCGGAGACGATGAACCCCAAGAGCATGCCTCGGGGAACCCTGAAGACACACTTCTCGGGATTGAGCTTCACGCCTTTCGCCTTGAGACATCGGAATGTCACTTCAAGGTCGGAAAGGAGGTCGGAGGCTTTCCTCGTCTTGACTACGATGTCATCGACGTAAGCCTCGACCGTTCGGCCAATGTGTTGTCCGAACACATGGTTCATGCACCGTTGGTACGTCGCACCCGCATTCCTCAAACCAAACGGCATGGTGACATAGCAGTACATGTCAAAGGGTGTGATGAAAGAAGTCGCGAGCTGGTCGGACTCTTTCATCCTAATTTGGTGTTACCCTGAGTAGGCATCGAGGAAAGACAGGGTTTCACACCCATCAGTGGAATCCACGATTTGGTCGATGCGAGGGAGAGGGTAGGGAACTGAAAGGGAATTAGGCTTACACCTATTTCCTAAATGATTTTGGTGGTTGAATTGCCCAACACAAATGATTGGACTAACTAGTTTGCTCTAGTGTATAAGTTATACAGGTGCCAAAGGTTCACACTTAGCCAAGAAAAAGACCAAGTATTGGGTTCAACAAAAGAGCAAAGGGACAACCGAAGGCACCTCTGGTCTGGCGCACCGGACTGTCCGGTGCACCACCGGACAGTGTCCGGTGCACCACCGGACAGTGTCCGGTGCACCACCGGACAGTGTCTGGTGCACCAGAGGACTCCAAGTCAAACTCGTCACCTTCGGGAAAATCCAGAGGCGCTCCGCTATAATTCACCGGACTGTCCGGTGTACACCAGACAGTGTCCGGTGCTCCAAGGAAGAGCGGCTCCGGAACTCGCCAGCTTCGGGAATTCGCAACGGCTAGTCCGCTATAATTCACCGGACATGTCCGGTGTACACCGGATTGTCTGGTGTGACAACGGAGCAACGGATACTTCGGCGCCAACTGCTACCTGCAGCGCATTAAATGCGCGCCAGCGCGCGCAGAAGTCAGGCACGCCCATACTGGCGCACCGGACACTCTACAGTACATGTCTGGTGCGCCACCGGACATCCAGGCGGGCCCAGAAGACAGAGCTCCAATGGTCGGAACCCAACGGCTTTGGTGACGTGGCTGGCGCACCGGACATGTCCGGTGTACACCGGACTGTCCAGTGTACACCGGACTGTCCGGTGCACCATACGACAGACAGCCCCACCAAACGGCTAGTTTGGTGGTTGGGGCTATAAATACCCCCAACCACCCCACATTCAAGGCATCCAAGTTTTCACACTTCCAACCACTTACAAGAGCTAGGCATTCAATTCTAGACACACTCAAGAGATCAAATCCTCTCCCAAATTCCACACAACGCCCTAGTGCTTAGAGAGAGAGATTTGCTTGTGTTCTTTCGAGCTCTTGTGCTTGGATTGCTTTCTTCTTTCTTGATTCTTTATTGCAATCAAACTCACTTGTAAATTGAGGCAAGAGACACCAATCTTGTGGTGGTCCTTGTAGGAACTTTGTGCTCCAAGTGATTGAGAAGAGAAAGCTCACTCGGTCCGAGGGACCATTTGAGAGAGGGAAAGGGTTGAAAGAGACCCGGTCTTTGTGACCACCTCAACAGGGAGTAGGTTTGCGAGAACCGAACCTCGGTAAAACAAATCCATGTGTCACACTCTTTATTCGCTTGCGATTTGTTTTGCACCCTCTCTCGCGGACTTGATTATATTTCTAACGCTAACCCGGCTTGTAGTTGTGATTATTTTGAGAATTTCAGTTTCGCCCTATTCACCCCCCTCTAGGCGACTTTCAATTGGTATCAAAACCCGGTGCTTCATTAGAGCCTAACCGCTCGAAGTGATGTCGGGAGAACTCGCCAAGAAGGAGATGGAGACCGGCGACAAGCCCTCTACAAGCCACGGGAAGGCTTCATCAGAAGAGTCCCGCAACAAGGAGAAGAGGGAGGAGAAGAAGGAAAAGAAGACTTCTTCTCACAAGTCGCGTCGGAGTGGCGACAAAATAAAGAAGATGAGGAAGGTGGTCTACTACGAGACCGACACTTCATCGCCATCTACCTCCGGCTCCGACGCGCCCTCCATAACTTCTAAGCGCCATGAGCGCAAGAAGTTTAGTAAGATCCCCTTACATTATCCTCGTACCTCTAGACATACTCCATTACTTTCCGTTCCATTAGGCAAACCGCCAACCTTTGACGGTGAAGATTATGCTAGGTGGAGTGATTTAATGAAATTTCATCTAACCTCACTCCACAAAAGTATATGGAATGTTGTTGAGTTTGGAGCACATGTACCATCCGTAGGGGATGAGGATTATGATGAGGACGAGGTGGCCCAAATCGAGCACTTCAACTCCCAAGCCACAACAATACTCCTCGCCTCTCTAAGTAGGGAGGAGTACAACAAGGTGTAAGGATTGAAGAGCGCCAAGGAAGTTTGGGACGTGCTCAAAACCGCGCACGAGGGTGATGAACTCACCAAGATCACCAAGTGGGAAACGATCGAGGGGGAGCTCGGTAGCTTCCGTCTACGCGAAGGGGAGGAGCCACAAGACATGTACAACCGGCTCAAAACCTTGGTGAACCAAGTGCGCAACCTCGGGAGCAAGAAATGGGATGACCACGAGGTGGTTAAGGTTATTTTAAGATCTCTTATTTTCCTTAACCCTACTCAAGTACAATTAATTCGTGGCAACCCAAGATATACACTAATGACCCCCGAGGAAGTAATCAGGAATTTTGTGAGCTTTGAATTTATGATCAAGGGCTCACGAAAGATCAACGAGCTTGATGGTCCCTCCACGTTCGAAGCTCAACCGGTTGCATTCAAGGCGACGGAGGAGAAGAAGGAGGAGTCTACACCAAGTAGACAACCAATCGACGCCTCCAAGCTCGACAATGAGGAAATGGCGCTCGTCATCAAGAGCTTCCGCCAAATCCTCAAACAAAGGAGGGGGAAAGATTACAAGCCCCGCTCCAAGAAGGTTTGTTACAAATGTGGTAAACCAGGTCACTTTATAGCTAAATGTCCTATCTCTAGTGACAGTGACAGGGGTGATGACAAGAAGGGGAGAAGAAAGGAGAAGAAGAGGTACTACAAGAAGAAGGGCGGCGATGCCCATGTTTGTCGGGAGTGGGACTCCGACGAAAGCTCTAGCGACTCCTCTGACGATGAGGACGCCGCCAACATCGCCGTCACCAAGGGACTTCTCTTCCCCAACGTCGGCCACAAGTGCCTCATGGCAAAGGACGGCAAAAAGAAGAAGGTTAAATCTAAATCCTCCACTAGATATGAGTCCTCTAGTGATGATAATGCTAGTGATGAGGAAGATAATTTGCGTACTCTTTTGCCAATTTATTCATGCAACAAAAAGAGAAATTAAATGAATTGATTAGTGCCATCCATGAGAAGGATGATCTCTTGGACTCCCAAGAGGACTTCCTAATCAAGGAAAACAAAAAGCATGTTAAAGTAAAAAATGCTTATGCTCTAGAAGTTGAGAAATGTGAAAAATTATCTAGTGAGCTAAGCACTTGCCATGAGACAATAGACAACCTTAGAAATGAAAATTCAAATTTGTTAGCTAAGGTTGATTCTATTGCTTGTAATGTTTCAATTCCCAATCTTACGAATGATAATGATAATTTGCTTGCTAAGATTGAAGAATTGAACTTATCTCTTGTTAGCCTTAGGAATGAAAATGAAAAATTAATTGCTAAGGCTAAAGATTTTGATGTTTGCAATGCTACTATTTCCGACCTTAGAACTAAGAATGATATATTGCATGCTAAGGTTATAGAATTAAAATCTTGCAAACCCTCTACATCTACCGTTGAGCACACTTCTATTTGTACTAGATGTAGAGATGTTGATGTTAATGCTATACATAATCACATGGCTTTAATTAAACAACAAAATGATCATATAGCAAAATTAGATGCTAAAATTGCCGAGCATAACTTAGAAAATGAAAAATTTAAATTTGCTAGAAGTATGCTCTATAGTGGGAGACGCCCTGGCATCAAGGATGGCATTGGCTTCCAACAGGGAGGCAATGTCAAACTTAATGCTCCTCCTAAGAAATTGTCCAACTTTGTTAAGGGCAAGGCTCCCATGCCTCAGGATAATGAGAGTTACATTTTATACCCTGCCGGTTATCCCGAGGACAAAATTAGGAGAATTCATTCTAGAAAGTCTCACTCTGGCCCTAACCATGCTTTCATGTATAAGGGTGAGACATCTAGCTCTAGGCAACCAACCTGTGCTAAGTTGCCTAAGAAGAAAACTCCTAGTGCATCAAATGAACATAACTTTTCATTTAAAACTTTTGATGCATCTTATGTTTTAACTAACAAATCCGGCAAGGTAGTTGCCAAATATATTGGGGGCAAGCACAAGGGGTCAAAGACTTGTGTTTGGGTACCCAAAGTTCTTGTATCTAATGCCAAAGGACCCAAAACCATTTGGGTACCTAAAGTGAAGAACTAAACTTGTTTTGTAGGTTTATGCATCCGGGGGTTCAAGTTGGATCATCGACAGCGGGTGCACAAACCACATGACAGGGGAGAAGAAGATGTTCTCCTCCTACGAGAAAAACCAAGATCCCCAACGAGCTATCACATTCGGGGATGGAAATCAAGGTTTGGTCAAAGGATTGGGTAAAATTGCTATATCACCTGACCATTCCATTTCCAATGTTTTTCTTGTAGATTCTTTAGATTACAATTTGCTTTCTGTTTCTCAATTATGTCAAATGGGATACAACTGTCTATTTACTGATGTAGGTGTTACTGTCTTTAGAAGAAGTGATGATTCAATAGCATTTAAGGGTGTGTTAGAGGGTCAGCTATACTTGGTAGATTTTGATAGAGCTGAACTTGACACATGCTTAATTGCTAAGACTAACATGGGTTGGCTGTGGCACCACCGACTAGCCCATGTTGGGATGAAGAATCTTCACAAGCTTCTAAAGGGAGAACACATTTTAGGACTAACAAATGTTCATTTTGAGAAAGACAGGATTTGTAGCGCATGCCAAGCAGGAAAGCAAGTTGGTGCCCATCATCCACACAAAAACATAATGACAACCGACAGGCCACTGGAGCTCCTACACATGGATCTATTCGGCCCGATTGCTTACATAAGCATCGGCGGGAGTAAGTACTGTCTAGTAATTGTGGATGATTATTCTCGCTTCACTTGGGTATTCTTTTTGCAGGAAAAATCTCAAACCCAAGAGACCTTAAAGGGATTCTTAAGACGGGCTCAAAATGAATTCGGCTTAAGGATCAAGAAAATTAGAAGCGACAACGGGACGGAGTTCAAGAACTCACAAATTGAAGGCTTCCTTGAGGAGGAGGGCATCAAGCATGAGTTTTCTTCTCCCTACACCCCACAACAAAATGGTGTAGTGGAGAGAAAGAATCAAACTCTATTGGACATGGCAAGAACCATGCTTGATGAGTACAAGACTTCGGATCGGTTTTGGGCCGAGGCGGTCAACACCGCCTGCTACGCCATCAACCGGTTATATCTACACCGAATCCTCAAGAAGACATCTTATGAACTCCTAACCGGTAAAAAGCCCAACATTTCATATTTTAGAGTCTTTGGTAGCAAATGCTTTATTCTTGTTAAAAGAGGTAGAAAATCTAAATTTGCTCCTAAGACTGTAGAAGGCTTTTTACTAGGATATGATTCAAACACAAGGGCATATAGAGTCTTTAACAAGTCCTCTGGGCAAGTTGAAGTTTCTTGTGACATTGTGTTTGATGAGACTAACGGCTCTCAAGTAGAGCAAGTTGATCTTGATGAGATAGGTATTGAAGAGGCTCCATGCATCGCGCTAAGGAACATGTCCATTGGGGATGTGTGTCCTAAGGAATCCGAAGAGCCTCCAAATGCACAAGATCAACCATCCTCCTCCACGCAAGTCTCTCCACCGACTCAAAATGAGGATGAAGCTCAAGTTGATGAAATAGAAGATCAAGCAAATGAGCCACCTCAAGATGACGGCAATGATCAAGGGGGAGATGCAAATGATCAAGACAAGGAGGATGAAGAACAAAGGCCGCCACACCCAAGAGTCCACCAAGCAATCCAACGAGATCACCCCGTCGACACCATCCTCGGCGACATTCATAAGGGGGTAACCACTAGATCTCGTGTTGCACATTTTTGTGAGCATTACTCTTTTGTTTCCTCTATTGAGCCACACAGGGTAGAGGAAGCACCACAAGATTCGGATTGGGTGGTGGCAATGCAAGAGGAGCTCAACAACTTCACTAGGAATGAGGTATGGCATTTAGTTCCACGTCCTAATCAAAATGTTGTAGGAACCAAATGGGTCTTCCGCAACAAGCAAGATGAGCATGGTGTGGTGACAAGGAACAAAGCTCGACTTGTGGCCAAGGGATACTCTCAAGTCGAAGGTTTGGATTTCGGTGAAACCTATGCACCCGTAGCTAGGCTTGAGTCAATTCGTATTTTATTGGCCTATGCTACTTACCATGGCTTTAAGCTTTATCAAATGGACGTGAAAAGTGCCTTCCTCAATGGACCAATCAAGGAATAGGTCTATGTTGAGCAACCTCCCGGCTTTGAAGATAGTGAGTACCCTAATCATGTCTATAAACTCTCTAAGGCGCTTTATGGGCTCAAGCAAGCCCCAAGAGCATGGTATGAATGCCTTAGAGATTTTCTCATAACAAATGGATTCAAAGTCGGAAAAGCCGATCCTACTTTATTCACTAAAACTCTTGAAAATGACTTGTTCGTATGCCAAATTTACGTTGATGATATTATATTTGGGTCTACTAACGAGTCCACATGTGAAGAATTTAGTAGGATCATGACACAAAAGTTCGAGATGTCTATGATGGGGGAGTTGAAGTATTTCTTAGGATTTCAAGTGAAGCAACTCCAAGAGGGCACCTTCCTAAGCCAAACGAAGTATACTCAAGATATTCTAAGCAAGTTTGGAATGAAGGATGCCAAACCCATCAAGACACCGATGGGAACCAATGGACATCTCGACCTCGACGAAGGAGGTAAATCCGTCGATCAAAAGGTATACCGGTCGATGATAGGTTCTTTACTTTATTTATGTGCATCACGACCGGATATTATGCTTTCCGTATGCATGTGTGCAAGATTCCAAGCCGACCCTAAGGAAGCTCACCTTACGGCCGTAAAACGAATCTTGAGATATTTGGTTTATACTCCTAAGTTTGGGCTTTGGTATCCTAGGGGATCCACATTTGATTTGATTGGTTATTCGGATGCCGATTGGGCGAGGTGTAAAATCAATAGAAAGAGCACATCGGGGACTTGCCAGTTCTTGGAAAGATCCTTGGTGTCTTGGGCTTCAAAGAAGCAAAATTCCGTAGCTCTTTCTACCGCCGAAGCCGAGTACATTGCCGCAGGACATTGTTGCGCGCAACTACTTTGGATGAGGCAAACCCTTAGGGACTACGGTTACAAATTAACCAAAGTTCCTCTTCTATGTGATAATGAGAGTGCAATCCGCATGGCGGATAATCCCGTTGAGCATAGCCGCACTAAACACATAGCCATTCGGTATCACTTTTTAAGGGATCACCAACAAAAGGGAGATATCGAGATTTCTTACATTAATACTAAAGATCAATTAGCCGATATCTTTACCAAGCCACTTGATGAACAAACTTTTAACAAACTTAGGCATGAGCTAAATATTCTTGACTCTAGGAACTTCTTTTGTTGATTTGCACACATAGCTAATTTATATATCTTTGATCATGTCTCTTTCATGTGCTATGACTAATGTGTTTTCAAGTGAATTTCAAACCAAGTCATAGGTGTATTGAAAGGGAATTGGAGTCTTCGGCGAAGACAAAAGGCTTCCACTCCGCAACTCATCCTTCGCCGTCGCTCCACGCATCTCTCCGTCTTTTGGGGAGAATCCAAAGCAAAAGGACTTCGTCTTTGGTATAATCTTCACTCATTTACTTATGACCAAAGGGGGAGAGAGTAATTTAAAGGGCTCTAATGATTCCGTTTTTGGCGATTCATGCCAAAGGGGGAGAGAGTATAAGCCCAAAGCAAAAGGACCGCACCACCACCAATTTCTAAACTTTTAGTTTTTCAAAGAGTAATTTCAAATTGGTATACCCTCTTCAAAATTAATATCAAAACCCTCTTGAACACTAAGAGGAGGATTTCATTAAGGGGGAGTTTTGTTTAGTCAAAGGAAAAGCATTTGAAACAGGGGGAGAAAATTTCAAATCTTGAAGATGCTTTACAAAATCTAATTCATTTGCCTTTGACTATTTGCAAAAGAACTTTGAAAAGGATTTACAAAAGAATTTGCAAAAAACAAAACATGTGGTGCAAGCGTGGTCCAAAATGTTAAAAATAAAGAAACAATCCATGCATATCTTATAAATGTTCATATTGGCTCAATTCCAAGCAACCTTTGCACTTACATTATGCAAACTAGTTCAATTATGCACTTCTATATTTGCTTTGGTTTGTGTTGGCATCAATCACCAAAAAGGGGGAGATTGAAAGGGAATTAGGCTTACACCTATTTCCTAAATGATTTTGGTGGTTGAATTGCCCAACACAAATGATTGGACTAACTAGTTTGCTCTAGTGTATAAGTTATACAGGTGCCAAAGGTTCACACTTAGCCAAGAAAAAGACCAAGTATTGGGTTCAACAAAAGAGCAAAGGGACAACCGAAGGCACCTCTGGTCTGGCGCACCGGACTGTCCGGTGTGCCACCGGACAGTGTCCGTTGCACCAGAGGACTCCAAGTCAAACTCGTCACCTTCGGAAAAATCCAGAGGCGCTCCGCTATAATTCACCGGACTGTCCGGTGTACACCGGACAGTGTCCGGTGCTCCAAGGAAGAGCGGCTCCGGAACTCGCCAGCTTCGGGAATTCGCAACGGCTAGTCCGCTATAATTCACCGGACATGTCCGGTGTACACCGGACTGTCCGGTGTGACAACGGAGCAACGGATACTTCGGCGCCAACGGCTACCTACAGCGCATTAAATGCGCGCCAGCACACGCAGAAGTCAGGCACGCCCATACTGGCGCACCGGACACTCTACAGTACATGTCCGGTGCGCCACCGGACATCCAGGCGGGCCCAGAAGACAGAGCTCCAACGGTCGGAACCCAACGGCTTTGGTGACGTGGCTGGCGCACCGGACATGTCCGGTGTACACCGGACTGTCCGGTGCACCATACGACAGACAGCCCCACCAAACGGCTAGTTTGGTGGTTGGGGCTGTAAATACCCCCAACCACCCCACATTCAAGGCATCCAAGTTTTCACACTTCCAACCACTTACAAGAGCTAGGCATTCAATTCTAGACACACTCAAGAGATCAAATCCTCTCCCAAATTCCACACAAAGCCCTAGTGCTTAGAGAGAGAGATTTGCTTGTGTTCTTTCGATCTCTTGCGCTTGGATTGCTTTCTTCTTTCTTGATTCTTTATTGCAATCAAACTCACTTGTAAATTGAGGCAAGAGACACCAATCTTGTGGTGGTCCTTGTAGGAACTTTGTGTTCCAAGTGATTGAGAAGAGAAAGCTCACTCGGTCCGAGGGACCTTTTGAGAGAGGGAAAGGGTTGAAAGAGACCCGGTCTTTGTGACCACCTCAACGGGGAGTAGGTTTGCGAGAACAGAACCTCGGTAAAACAAATCCACGTGTCACACTCTTTATTCGCTTGCGATTTGTTTTGCACCCTCTCTCGCGGACTTGATTATATTTCTAACGCTAACCCGGCTTGTAGTTGTGATTATTTTGAGAATTTCAGTTTCGCCCTATTCACCCCCCTCTAGGCGACTTTCAGTGCGGCACAGGCGGCGCTGTCCCCTTGTCAGACCGGTCAGTGGAGCGGCGAAGTGACTGCGGTCACTTTGGCTCTGTCGACTAGAGGGCGTGCGTCAGGATAAAGGTGTCAGGCCACCTTTGCATTAAATGCCCCTGCGATTTGGTCGGTTGGCGTGGCGATTTGGCCTAGATTGCTTCTTGGTGAAGACTGGGCCTCGGGCGAGCCGAAGGTGTGTCCGTTGCTGGAGGGGGGCCTCGGGCGAGACGTAGATCCTCCGGGGTCGGCTGCCCTTGCCCGAGGCTGGGCTCGGGCGAGGCGTGATCACGTCCCTCGAATGGACCGATCCTTGACTTAGTCGCACCCATCAGGCCTTTGCAGCTTTGTGCTGATGGGGGTTACCAGCTGAGATTTAGGAGCCTTGAGGGTACCCCTAATTATGGTCCCCGACACTAAGTTTTATTGTGATCATTTTTGTAAGCCCGTGAGAGACTCCAATCATGTGGACATTCATCACAAACGGGTTAAGATATAAGGAAGAATATTGTGGCACTCAAGTTTGATCTTTGGATCACTTGAGAGGGGTTGAGTGCAACTCTTGACCAAAGGAGGTCACTACACGTGGAGTAGGCTTTGGCCGAACCACGGGAAAATCGTTGTGTCTCTTGTCCACTTCACTTTACTACGATTTCTGTCTTCCTTAGTGCTTAAACTTCAATAACATATTGCTCCTACTTTGATACACATCCCAAGAGAGCAATCAAGTGAAGAGTCTATTTTTCTCTCATCTTCTCATCCAAACTTGGTTTTAGTTTGCTCTAACACCTTTTATAGACCAATGCAGGATCACCTATTCACCCCCTCTAGGTGCTCTCAATTTGTATCGGACTCATTCTCTTCATCATGGGACTAACTGCCCGAAGAGATGGATCCTAAAGGGAAGGTGAAGGTGACCGAGGATAAGGAGATCCTCTCTGTTGGCACACCCAAGGGAGGAGAGACCGTCGACTTTGGGTACATCTGGTTAATGATGAACTTTCAAAGACTCGACGTGCAACTCGTAACGGTGTTTGCATTGTAAGTGTCACTCATACTTCCACATATATGTTTTATTATTAGTGAGTTGTATAAATTTTCAATATCTGACATGCACGTCTGCCTTGCAGAATGCAACATGATCAGTAGGAGATCCTTTACAGTCCCAATCCCGATGCTAGTGCCGGTAAAAGGGTCAGGTACCTCAACCCAATATAGATATCTGAGCAAAATCACACTTTCATAATCGGGAAAGGCAACAAAGAATTACGGGGAAAGACAAACGAAGAGTTAAGAAGCATATACAAGATATGAAGAAATATTTTGAAGCTCGATACGCCACCTACATAGGACACACAATGCTTCAATTTCAAGACACGTAAGCCATAGTGGCCCCGTACATCTTTAAGTAAGTGTGAATTTTGCATAACTAAAATTAATAATTTAAATACACATGCATCACAAATTTGATTCGTACAGGGACTACTGGATATGCTTCCTCATTTTATTTCGAGATTGGAAAGGTGTTGGTGCTTGAATCCTTGGATTACGACTCTTCAACCTACGCAAAATTCCTCAACAACTTAGAGTTGTAAGCCTTTTCTATGCATGCATACTTTTATCGATGAAAATTTGAGAATAATATGGTGATTCTATTTGAGATCACAGGGCTTTTAGATTCTATAAGATGAGAGATGGAAAGTACGATACGTTGAAACAACGTGTGCCACTTGACATCCACTATAAATGGCCGGTAAGTATGTGAATTTATGAATACATACCATACATGTATGTACATAGGACAATGTTACCACTAAATAACCAATCTCCCCTTACGTAGTGCCACAGGCAACCACCCGGATCGGTCCTATGTGGGTTCTATGTGTGCGAGTTCATGAGACAGAATGGACGATCCATCACGAACCCTGGCCAGGTATTATTAGTAACAGTCATGTATGTATTTATGACATTAAAGATGCAAATGTGTTATCGAGTGTAAATATATGATGTTTATGAGGAAAGACGGAGAACATGATCGAAGGTGCATTGTATGTCATAATTGAGGATCTATGCACATTTATATTGAAAGAAGTCATTTCCGTTGAAGGAAAATATCACGATGGAGACGGTACCTTAGCTAGGCCAAAATGTAGAGTACTAATAGAAATTAGTAGACTATATTTTAGCCAAGATAGTTATTAGAGCTTAGGTGAAAACTTTAATGTATAGAATGTGTGATGCTTATATGGTTGTACTAAACATAAGACTTTGATGTATATAAATGTATGATATAATTTAATTCCATATTGCTTTCAATTTATTATATTATTTTAATAGACCGTGTAAAATATTGTTTTATACTGTATATTATATTGTTTATAAAGTGGAGTTTAAAATAAAGAGTGAGATAGGACGAGAGAGTCTGCTAGAGATCGTCCGCTAGTGGACGTACGTTCGTCGTCTGGAGAGACCTAGCGGTCATGTTTGCTTATCCGCGCCTAATTACGCCTCTCTCTCTCTCGCCTGGAGTGCACGTACGCTACCATGAGTACTCCTTATTTGTACACAAAATTAAAGAAAGAAAAAAAAATCAAGTACTCGTACTCTAACGTGTTCACTATTTGGAAGTATGGGCTTCAGCTGCTGCTGCTGCTGCGCGTCGTGTTCCATCGCAAAAGCAGGAGAGAGAGAGAGAGAGAGAGAGAGAGAGAGAGAGAGAGAGAGAGAGAGAGAGAGAGAGAGAGAGAGAGAGAGAGAGAGAGAGCGCAAAGGCACGCATCCATGAGGAGAATTCACGGTGTTGCCGATCGTTGGTGTGGTGTGGTGTGTTCTGCTTCTGCCTGCTGCCGAGAACATGGGAGTGATCTGCTGCCGTCTGATGACTTGCCTTGGCGGCAACCACCCTTTCTCAGTCCGTCTCACACACGGCATGCCAGAGGCGCACGCAGCCAGCTAGCAGCGGCAGCTCAGCGAGCTGACTGACACACATGGGCTGGCTGGCTGGCTGGCCGGCTGCACTGCAGCAGCAAGTGATGGAGCGCTGCACTGCCTCTCGTCTCGCATCGCGAAGCAGACCCATGATAGGGAGAGAACGGCAATCGAATTCTGCTGCATTTGCTCTCTCGCCAGCCAAGTGAAGTGAAGAGACAAACAAAAGAAGCGGGGCATGATGCCTCTGCCCTGTGGCCTGTGCTGACCAAAGCCTCCTGCGCGATCATTTCGTCATGGGTTACTTACCTTGCCTAGTTTCATTTATTTCTTCTGGGTTTTGGTCTCAACTTTCGACCATAAAACTTGCTACGCACTACACATGCATGTTGTGTGGTACAGTACAGCACTGTAAAAATGAGTTGCGTGGCCAATCCTTAGAAAGCTTTTTTTTTCTTTGTGATATATATATAAATGTAATGGACTACCCCTTTTCATACACCTTGATCTAGATGGCTTCTGGCTAGCTAAAAGTGTAGTAACGTTTACTATCATGCATGTGTGTGCGTGTGTTGTTGGCAGTGTTTCAGCAGCGCCATGATTAAAGAGATCCCATGCCTGTCTCTGTTCACCGTGGTGCATGAGATAATAATAGTGGGACGTGACACCCCGCAGCAAGTATGCTAAAGTTTTGTTTGGCTGTTCTCGGCGGTCTTTTAGCTGCATGCATGCATGCATGTTCGGCAGGAGCACTATACAAGGGAGGGGCTTGGCTTGGCTTTCCCATCGCTAGCTGTGTAGGCAGCGCAACCACACAGGTCTTTATTTATTAATGGAAGCCCAGAGTTTTCGATAGGCAGGGGAAGCTCCAACTAGGTTAGTGGTCACGCGGGTGGTCAGGTCGGGTCAGTGGGCCGCGTGCGTCCGTGCGATTGTGGGGCACGTCTATGCATGTGTAAATATGTGTTATGTTTTGCGTAAACATAAGGTGCGCATGTGGTGGGATGGACGAAGGTGGTCCAGCGTCGTGTTCGCTGGTCGGGTAGTTGGTTCCTACCCATGTTTATGCTAGAATATTTAATGGTTCAGACTTGCACAACATGAGAGCGGCAACAAACCTTTCATTGGTCCGTTCAGGTGGGTCCACACACCACCGTGATTAGCGTGCCTACGAAGCTGGAAGTTACCGTATATATCGGAACAGAAGATATGGAGCCAATCGTGCGTGAGAGCTCAGGCGGATTTCAGCGTAAAATACGAAACAACGTAAATTGGTATGAATTTTAGTGTAAATCATCGATCTATTTCATAATGAAAACATGTATGGAAACAAAAAAAATCTGATTTAAATGTTTTATTTCTTCCATAAATGTAGGATCTCTCCAACATTCATGCATCAAGGCTCGTTAGAACTAGTTTATGATATATAATGATACTAATTATGCTACACGGTGAAGTTATTTATGCACTACGGCAGACTGCGTAAAAAATATGTTTTCTACTGCATGTGCACAAATTTAGGATGACAAGCATGTGAGTTGAAAAGGAAATGGATCGGCATAAGCGAGATTTATGGAATCATGACAAATGACCTCATTTCTTAGAGCAGTTACCTTTTTCTAAATTTCTATTTTGTTGAGTAAATGTGTGGGTCGTAAATATATCTTATACATATGACATAAATGATAGGAACCCAATACACACTGGATTAAGTAAACGAGATAATGCATAAAATCAATAAATCGTTTGTGTAAAATGTGAATAGAAATATCATAAACAGACAAATAGATGGAAGCAGAGCCATGAACTGAAATATAGGTCGTAAAAATCTAATGACATTGGCATAAATATGTATACAAAATAGCATAAAATAGAACCGCCGCCACGCATCTGGATGCACCACCACTTCGTGCCTAGGGGAGGTTGCCGTTGTCGCTCGCGCCTAGGAAGTCCGCCATCGTCGCTCCCAGCTTGGATGGCATCACAGTCATATGCGCTCAAGGGTCGACCCTCGTGCGCGTGCATCCCAAGAACCGTCGAATCAGCCGCTCCCACCTCATCGCCATGCACTCCTTAGGGGTGCCATCGTTGCTCACGTGCCCCTGAGATCCGACGTCGCGCCGCCGCAGCCGCTCCCACCTCACCGCTTTACTGGCTGACCTTACAGGAAAACATCGCCGCCTGCGCTGTTCCGACTGCTGTGCCACCTGTCAGGGTGAGGCTGACAGCCGCCAAGACCGGCCTCAGGTGCCATAGGAAGCTCCGCCTTGCCCGACCCACAGGGCTCGGGCTCAACCTCGACCTCGGAAGACGGACTCCGCCTCGCCCGACCCCTGAGCTCGGACTCAGCCTCGACTCCGGAAGACGGTCTCCGCCTCGCCCGACCCCAGGGCTCGGACTCCAGCCTCGACTCTGGAAGACGATCTCCGCCTCGCCTGACCCCAGGGGCTCGGACTCAACCTCAACCTCGGACGACGATCTCCGCCTCGCCCGACCCCCGGGCCCGGACTCAGCCTCGACCTCGGAGGAGCCTCCGCCTCGCCCGACCTCGGGCTCGGACCGACCACGTCACAGGGGGGCCATCATTACCCTACCCCTAGCTAGCTCAGGCTACGGGGAACAAGACCGGCGTCCCATCCGGCTCGCCCCGGTAAGCAAGTAATAATGGCACCCCGCGTGCTCCATGACGATGACGACTCTCAGCCCCTTACGGAAGCAAGGAGACATCAGCAAGGATCCGACAGCCCCGACAGCTGTACTTCCACGGGGCTCAAGCGCTGCTCCGACGGCCACGACATCACATGAACAGGGCGCCAAAACCTCTCCGACAGCCACGACGGCACGTACATAGGGCTCTGGCTCCCCTTTGCTAGACACGTTAGCACATTGCTACACCCCCCATTGTACACCTGGGCCCTCTCCTTACGTCTATAAAAGGAAGGTCCAGGGCTCTCGTACGAGAAGGTTGGCGCGCGCGGGATAACGGGCCGGCGCACAAGGCTCTCTCTCTCTCTTCCACGCGAACGCTTGTAACCCTCTACTGCAAGCGCATCCGCCCTGGGCGCAGGACAACACGAAGGCCGCGGTTTCCCCTTACTCTTTCCCCCCTTTGTGTTCCATCTCGCGCCGACCCATCTGGGCTGGGACACGCAGCGACAATTTACTCGTCGGTCCAGGGACCCCCCGGGGTCGAAACGCCGACACAACCTCTCATATTGGCTCGGTATTTACGCTTATAACTGAGGGGTTTTATGCTCAAAACTTAAGATTTTTACGCTCGAACCTGAAGATGCGTCCACCAGTGAACCACATGCTAGAATTTTTTACGCAGTGTACAACGTTGTATAAATATCTACATCGTGTAACATAATTTGTATAAGTATATACCATAAACTGGTTCTAACGAGTCTAGTCGCATGGCTGTTGGAGCGATCATATATTTATGGAGAAAATAAAGCATTAAATACGATTTTTTGTTTCCATGCATGCCAATCTATTTCATTTCATCGTACATTTTTGCCATCCTAATTTTGTGTGTATGCAGCAGGTAACAGATTTTTACGCAGTGTACCGGATTGCATAAATATCTACACCGTGTACCATAATTACTATTAGTATATATCATAAACTGATCCTGACGAGCCTAGCTACATGGCTGTTGGAGCAATCCTATATTTATGGAGAAAATAAAGCATTAAATATGATTTTTTTTATTTCCATACATGTCAGTTCATTTCCTTTCATCATACATTTTTGTCATCTTAATTTTGTGCATGCAGCATGTAACAGATTTTTACGTAGTGTACTGAATTGCATAAATATCTACACTATTTATCATAATTAGTATCAATATATATCATAAATTGGTCCTGACGAGTCTAGTTGCATGTATGTTGCAGCGATCCTATAATTATGAAGGAAATCAAACATTTAAAAAAATATAAACAGCCACACATCTCTTTTATAAATTTACGCGCATGCAGAGAAACGTGTTTGGCTCATGCATGTCTTCCTTTTTTTGCATGCAAAGACGTGAGGTGGGGGGCGCACCCGACAGCCTGGCTTGACGAGTGGGTGCAGTAGACGCGCCGGGCTGGACCAGGTCGCAGGTGTGGTCGGGCTGATCTTCCTCTAACTAGGGTAAGCCCATGGCTCCTAATATACCCCTATATATAGTATATGTATTTAGAGCTCTGGGCTCTGTTTAACTACAGGAAGCCCTGACCACGTACCGACCAGGTGCGCAGACCGCACCGAACCCTTTTTGGCGTATTGTACCTAACTACTTACGCCAAATTATAATACGAGTTATGCTGATGTGTGTATCAGTTTATGCAAATATAGTCTGCACACGATCTGGGTATCCGGGCCCACGAGAAGATTGTGCTCCCGCAATCTGGGCATCCGTACTAGTCCCCACATAAATATTGGTATTACGATGTTATATGTTTCAGTTTACGAAACAATAATGCATGTGTCGGTCTATGGTACATCGCGTAGATTTCGTCCCGTATATTACGTGCATCGGGCCCACGATCCCACCCACGCGCTCGCAATTATCCAGTCCCACATCGCCACTATAAAAACACCTCCACGCCGCCAGGGATTAGGTTTTAGCGGCGGCGACGGTTCCCTCGGACGTGCGAGCGGCGGTGATCCTAGGGGCCAGCAGCGGTGCCGCCCCGAGGCAGGTGACCGACGGTGGCGCTCCACTAGGAACGAGCGACGACGACGCTCCCGAGGCGGGTGGGCAAGAGGTGACGGCGCTCTCGAAGCGAACGGATGGCGACAGCTAGGCCCGGTGGCAACGATGGTTGTCCTGTCCGTCTCTGCGATGGCCACCACTGCTCCAGCGTCTGTGGCGCCGTCCCCTGCGCCCAAGGCCAACGACAGCAGGAAGGCGGTGGTGCCCATGGACGCGTCAGAGCTAGAGAAGCACGTGCTGGCGGTGGACGACAGCTTCGTGGACCACGCCGTGATCGCCAGGATCCTGCGCGGCTCTAGGTACAGGGTGACCGTCGTGGAGTTGCTCGCGCTGGGCCTGCTCCCCGACGTCAGCTTGATCATCACCGACTACTGGATGCCTGGGATGACCGGGTGCGAGCTGCTCGAGCGCGTCAAGGAGTCAGCGGCTGCTCAAGCGCGTCAAGGATTAATTTATATATAGAATTTGTTGTGGTCGTGTATGATCTAATTTATATTTTGGCATACTATGCACAAAAACAAGTGACTTCTATGACCATCGTGATTTATACATTTCAAACAAAATTTTACGATACCTCTTATTTCATTTTACGCTTCCACTAAAAAGCAAGTGCCACATTCGTCGTTACAAAACATATCGTTGATTTACGCTGAAATTCGTATTGATTTACGCTGTTTCGGATCATGTTTTACGCTTAAATCCACCTGAGCTAGAACCCGAGCACGATCGGAGCGCGCGATTTTCACGTCGCAATTTAGACATCATTCGTCGTTACGAAATAGATTGATGATGTACGCTAAAATATGTACCTATTTTACGTTGTTTTGGTTCACGTTTTAAGCTGAAATTTGACCGAGCCAGAATCCGTGCACGATCGAATGTGCGGAATTTTTCCAGCGCTCGTACATCGTAGCTTGGTAGGAATACTTTCTATTCTTAATAATGAAATATATATAATAAAAAAACCATCAGCTAGCACAAAACAGAGATTTGATTCTCAGTGGAACTCGCTTCACGGATGGAAACACAAAACGTGTTGTTGTGAAACGAAACGAACCTGCCTCTGTCTTTGCAAGTACACCTTTTGTAGCGACGCGGCGTTGCAGACGAAGCAAAAACAGAAGAGACGTGGGCGCGCCGCGCGCACGTCGTGATCGTGACACGACACCACCGTGGGCGCGGCGGACAAAGGATGCACGGGCGTCCCCTCTCTTCAAAGTACACAACACAATCGCTTGAGCACGTAGGGCTCTGCTCTACAGCCTACCAGGCCCTCTCTTTCCTATAGGCCGTGGTTGCCACTTGCTTTAACACACTCATGCAACTCAAGGTTTATAAAACCGACCGGTTTTGGCAGTAACCCATCGGTTTACCGAAACCGACGGGACACGGTTTCGGGACACGGTTTCAGTTAACCCCGGTTTTTTTTAAAATTCACCACAATATTCATAAAAATGAAAACCATCGGTAAACCATTTTTGACCGGTAAACCATCATTTTAAATCGGTAAACCACATATTTTGTTGGGAAACCAGATTTAATGCCAAGATTGAGATCCAGTTTATGCATTTAGTGGTCAATTTAGGTATATTAGTCTTGTTTATTGTTATATGCTATATATGAAGATGTTATATGCCATGTGTAAAGATGAGTTAGTATTGTTATATATGCCATGGCTTATGGTTTATGTATTAGTTATTGATAAATGTGTTATGGCTTAAGGTTTAGTTAGTATTGGCCCCAAATGAGCTATTTTTTAGTTATTGTTATATGACTCGAGATGAATATATGAGTATTGTAAAACAAGTTGACCTATGTGTCGTTGGAGAGCTGTAAAAGAACTTGTATCTGAGTATTGCGAAGTTTGTTGGTTGTTTGTTGCATGAGAACTGGAGTTTGTGGTTACATATGTATGTTGTATGTTATTTTGGTGAACATATGTCGTGTGGATCAATTAATATTTACTTTGCAATGTGAATTGAGCATATTACAAATAAATCTCTTTCAAAATTTTCCATTTTTTCTGTAAAAAACAGCAAAAACGGGTTTGTTTCGTGGAAAAACGGCGGTTTAGAGCGGTTTACCGCTGGTTTTTCGTCGGTAAACCGGTACAAATTCAAATTGGTTTGGATTGTCCAAACCAGGTGGTTTTTATCGGTTTTCACCGGTTTACCGGCGATAAACAGTTACTGGCAGGTACCGGTTTTCCCACCTAAAACGGTTTGTAAACCGTGACACTCGTCACATTTCTTTTTACTTGTCGCTGGATAGATGAATTTTACACTAACAAACAACAAGTAAAAAAAGATCAGAGGTAGTACAACTCTTGAATTGTCTGTCAACCGAGAGTAAGAGATGTCGAACTTGGTAGGAGGTGTTATTTGGATTCCCGAATTAAAAAAAAAACATAAAAACAAATCATAAACTTGGTCGACCCGTGTAAAATGAGTAAAACGTATCAGCGGTACTCAAACTTTGCATAAACCGAGTGCTGATTCCAGCGAAATTTCCACGGACAAGGAGCATCTCCCCGTCCTCCGCGAGTTTCCGATGGCAAGAAACAGAAGAATGTCAGCACGTGTGTCCAAGAAACCCCTCCTGTGCTGCGGGGAGCATACTACTGCTACTACTACACAGCATGCGTTCGTTTTTTTTTTCAGTTCCCCCTCCCATCTCTTTGGTTTCCCTAGCCCCTCCTCCCTCGAAGAAACAGCAGGAGTAGCCCCGCCGGCCAACCACCAAGGAATTTACTCGCCGCTGGCTGGGGAGATTCTTCGGTGGCCACATGCTCCCCTGCCCCCCTGCACGCCCACACATGATGGATTGGTCTGGACGAGATGGGATTGGCTGGTTTGCAGGCGGTGGTCCGTCTGGTTGCACGACGCGCTTGCATCTGTAATTTGCGAGCGCCCCAAAAACCAACCCCCCACTCTAAAACCAACACACAAATCGGGTTAGGCTATCCCACCAGCTGCTCTCTATCATCCCCTATCTTCTTATCCCTCGTTTCAAACTTTTGTGAAAAATTAAGGATCCTTTTCCTGGTTTTTAAGTTCGGTGACCTAAGTAACAAAGCGTGCCAAGTTCAAAGACTGCGGATGTATTTTACTTAGCTAAAAATACTAGTTTCTTCAAGCTCTCACTGTTATCTTCTTTTTTGTGAAAATGTTTTACAAACGTGTTTTTTTAAATAGTTTTAAATTTTACCGGTGAAACTGCTTTATGAAATCCAAGCTCAAAAACTGTTTCACTGATGAAACCAAGTAGTAGCTAATAGGCTCTTTATGATTCTTGGTCCTGCTGATATGAGACCAAGCACTAAGATCACATACAACATGTTTGGTTGGCTTCTCTCCGTAGCCTGGCTGCATGAGTCAGGCCGGCGGGAGCCTGCCTGCAGAGATGCGATCAATTCACTCGTGTCTGCAGAACCTGACCAGGATGCTTTGAATATCGTGCGAGCCTGGCTCCACATCTGCACGCAAGTAACCAAACACACACCTCGCACGAGTAGAGACTAGTTGACAACAACCAAACACCAGCTCATTGCATCCCACGATATAAGCACCAGCAAATACAGACAACCAAACACACGGATAGAGTAGACAATACATAAGGATCATCTGATAACATTGCCATCACTAGTTTGTAGCCATCGAAATTACGATGATAGAACATTAAATCGGATGGACTAATTAAAAGACTAAAATTTAGTCTGCACCTCAACTAACACTTGTTTTATTAAGTCAGGACCTGTTTGGATGTATTAGCACTAAAAGTTAGCTAGCTAATAGCTAATTTTTAGATGAAGGTTGTGTAGATCCACTTGTTAATAGGGGTTGGACGGTGAGTGTATACGAAACGAACTTTTAGGGTCTATTATCGACTCTAAACTTGCTATTGGAACCTCTAGCTAATAATGAGTAGATTTTGTTAGCAGCGTGTCTGTTTGAATCGATAGTATCAATTTTAGCTGCTAATTTTTATGCTAATAGTTCAAACAGACCTTTAATGAGCTAAAGTGAACTAATAGCAACTAGTTCTAAATTATAAGGGTTTTTTTTCTACATTTATAGCTTTTACTATTTAGATATACACTATATCTAGGTACTATATAATAAAAATAATATTCTAAAAATTCAAAATATTTCATAATTCAGTACTAGGAGTAGGAGCAGCGTACAAAGAACTAAACTTTGATGATCTAGCGGTTGAATTCTACTAACAATTTTTAGTCACTAACTATTAGCTCTAGTGCATTCAAAAACCCCCTTAGGTCCTATTTGGATCCTCCTACTAGTTATTGACTAGTGGCTAATAATTAGCTGACAAACAATTATCTAGAATATATATGTAGTCCTGGCTAATAGATGTTTAAAATATAATAAATAGTCGGCAAACAAATAGGCACAAAAGAAAGAAATGAAACCAACTAAGGCATGAATCGTCTTTTTATCTTTTTATGATGTATTAACACTTATTAGTAAAGATTAAATGGCTAATCTGCAAACAAATTATCAAGCCTCTAGCTAACAATTAGCCAATTTATGAGCAACCTATTTTGAGCCTAATGTGCTAAAATTAGCTTTCAAAATATTTGCATGCAGGCCCTTAGCAACCAGTACACTGGCATCTGGCAACTAGTCATATGGGATCATGCGGGACCGCCATATGCAGATGCAGAGTATGGATGATCTCGACGCTACGCTGGCATCTAAAATCAATGGCACAAGAGCAAACAGTGATCCTGAACCCTCGCTCTGCCGCGTCATGCCATCATGCACGCACACAATTCCAAATCCCCGGCACAGAACTCAACGAAAAGATGTTGTCCATAACGACACCTCAATTCGTCTTCATCCCCCAATTTCGATCAACGATGAAATAGAGTAAGAGGTCAGCAGCCAAGAAAATGAATACTAACACATAACATAAATGGAGGATAGATACTAGTAGGATATTTAGTTTTCTTCACCATCAGGAAAAAAAATTGGAAGGAAATCAGTCCAGTCCAGTCGAAATCAGCTACTACTATCATGCATGCTTGGTTGCTTGCTCCCCTACCTTGTGACAAAGCAACGAGCACCGGAAAAGGGAAGGAAAAAAAAGAGACGATAATAACCTGGACTTTGTTCGTTTTGTTGTTTCAAGAAAAGTTCATCACCCACTTCTCTCCCTGCTTGGACGACGACGGTAGATAGATCACTTGGGAAGGAATGGACTAATGGAACAGTGAAATAGCCATCGATGCGGTCCGTCGGTCTGCTAGCTAGCTAGTTTACCACTTACCACCAGGACGGATCAACGGCCACCAATGGTGGTCACCCTCTTCTTGTTTTTTGTCAGGTTGTCGGTGGTCACTCGAGCTTGAGCGGCAGCGGGGAGCCGGGACCGCCGCGGTGACAGGACGACCCGGCCTGCGGCGGCGGCGGCGGCGGCGGCATGACTCCAGCGGGCATCTGCAGAGGCAAGTGCAGCTGTGGGGGTGGCGGCGGCGGCGGCGGCGACGCCATGCCCGCCATCGCCTGCTCCTGCGCCGGCGAGGCCTCGAGGCGCTTGGTGGCGAGGTTGTGCTTGTTGTTGTGCATCCACACCTTGAGCACGCGCCGCTTCACGCCGATCTCCTGGCAGAAGGCCTGCACCATGCCGTCGTCCAGCTTCTGGAGGCGCCACCCCACGCGCTCCGCGAACTCCAGCATGCGCGCCTTCTGCTCCGGGGTGAACTTGGTGCGGAACCGCTTCCTGGACGACGACGACCCGCCGCTGCCGCGCGCCGCGTCCCCGCAGCCGCCGCGGCCGCCCTCCATGTCGTCGGACTCCGAGGTGTGCATCATGTTCAGCGGCATCACGTACTGGTGGTGGTGGTGGGCGTGCCCTGGCGGCGGCGGCAGCGCCGGAGGGAGCGCGCGCGCCGACGCGTAGGCGGCGTAGGGGTCGGCCCCGGAGATCAGGAGCCCCCCGCCGCCGCTCTTGTGGTGCGGGTGCGCCATGGCGGGGGCCAGGAGGCGGCGGGCGGCACGGTGGCCGTGGCCGTGCCCGAGGCCGAGGCCGAGACCGAGGCCGCTGAAGCCTTCGGCGGCGCCGTACATGTCGTCGTCCTCGTCGTCCACCTCCTTGCGGTGGAAATTGCGGTGGCAGCCGCAGGCGGAGCACTTGAGCGCCTCCAACGAGCCCTCCTCGCCGCTTGGCATGAACTCGCCACACCCGTCGGTGGCGTTCCCGCCGATGGCCGCCGCGTGATTCTTGAGGCACTCCCGGTACTTCACCGTGGAGCTGCCCCCGCCGCCGCCGGCCCCGGCTGCCGGACCGCGCTTCTTCGCCGAGCTCTCCGTCTCCTCCGCCGCGGCAGGCGGTGGTGGCAGCGGCGGCGCCGGAGACTGGCCGTTGTTGCTGCCGTGGTCACGGTGCAGCTGCAGGACATGGCCGCCGACGCCGGCTCCGTAGGGCGACGCGACGTTGGCGTGCATTGGGATCGCGAGCTCGCCCTGCGTGCCAGATAGATCCATGCCTCCTGGTCCCGATCCGTCGTCCTCTTCTCGGAGGCGCCGCTCCAGAGAGAAGATGCTTCTTGCTGGTGCTGCTGACGCTTCTGTTCTCTGCAGCGGCACAATGGAAACCATGATGAGAGAGCGAGCAAGAAAAGGCCAATGGCGCCCAGAGAGCTCCTAGCTCCCCTCACTCTCAAGGGTAGATGCAACAAAATTCTCAGTGCTTCTTGGGACTCTCAACACAGGCAGAAGGCACTGAAGGAAAGAGAGAGAGACTGTGAGAGAGAGAGAGAGAGGAGGAGGAGGAGGAGGGATCAGAGAGAACAAAAAGGGTGCTCCTGCGGTGAGGTGCTTGGTGGGGGATCTTGGGACCTTATCAACAAGATACTAGTTGCAATTGCAAACCCCAGGAGGGAGGTTGTAAGCAAGCTGCTAAATTTTGAGGCCATAGAATAATGCATATTGTTATCTGTGCTTGCTGCCATGCCCTATACTACATATCTATCTTGCCAGCTTCTTTCTTCTTCTTCTGCTACTTTCTTGGGCTCTTCCCCATGCAATGCAATGCAATGCGCACAAGATTACATTACATACAAGTTGGAAGCAAGGGAGGACGGAAGGAAGGAGAAAGCTACTCGGCTATAGTGGAAGGAAGAAGGATGAACAGTGAGGATGTTGTTCTTACCAAAAGGCAGCAAGGTTACTTTGATGATCTCTCCTGGTCCTGGTTACTGCTGGGTCCAAGTATTTACTGGTTACTGATATACTGCACCTACTCTTATACTCTTCTGTTTTCCTCCCCCACTAGATGTGTATATGTATGAGCTATATGGACGAGCCTCTGACACCTCCCCTTCTCTCTCTCTCTCTAATCCTAGGCTTTACAACACACCACTTCACTCTTAACTCCCTCTCCTTGAACGAGACACGGACTAAATTAAAGCTATTGAGGAGGAAGAGGAGGAGCTCTCATGCTGCTGCAGATGTTTTGTGTTTAAGCCTAGTGCAGTGTTTGTTTTTTTGTTTGTTTGTGTGTGAGTCTCGGAAGCCACAAGAGGTTTTCCACTAGCAGGCTGCTCTGTGCTCTCCCTGTCTGAACAGCGGAGGAGGAGGAGAGAGAAAGGGAGATAGAGAGAGAGACCAAGAGACCAAAAGCCAACCAACCTTGTTGCGTCAAGGGCTAATCGAGAGGACAAAGGAGCAGGGGGGCAAGGGCTTCAGCCTTTGCAGCTTCCACCATTGCAGTGAGGTGAGGTGACTAGAGGGCCTCGCTAGGGCACGCTAGCTGCTGCGATGTGGCGATAAAAGAAAGCCGGAGAGAGGAAAAGAGGGAGACGCACTTATGGATGAGGGGGTTATCTGTTTTCCAGTAGGAATTATATGAAGAGAAATATCAGTAGTGTTTGGTGCTCGCTTTGCTTTGCTTTGCTTGCACTGTCAGATATTCAAAGTTATTTCAGAGAGAAGATGGATGAGAGGGGGGAGGAGTCTCTCAGCGGCCTGTCAGAGAAGAGAAGAGAGAGAGGAAAAATAGCCAGGCACTGACATTTTTACCCTCCTCCTCTCTCTCTCTCTCAGATTCTCTCTCAAAGGGAAAAAATGCTGCTAAGCACTCAATTAATGCCTCAAGGGCCATTTCACACAACCCCTGTGCTCACGTCCGTATTTATTTCTCATGCGTGATAGAGGGATAATATCAATTCGGTTGTCGGAGCCTATTCACGTCCGTATTTATTTCTCTTTCTTCGATTTGTTTATTCTGTATAATTCGAGATTATAATATACATGCAGGTATACTGTTTTTTTACCATGTATATAGAAAAAAAGGCTAAAATGATTTACAATTTAAAATGGCAAGAGTAGACATTTTTCTTATTTAGGATTATGATAAGTAGAAGAATAGTTTGATGAGTCACAAAGCCCACATGCATGGCAGGGCTTCCCTATCTCCCAGACTCCCACACTACTTTTCCAACGGAAACATATCACAAACCAGCACAAAAGAACGACACACACAGTGATAAACTAATCTTTGGTGGCCCGAAGAATACCGAGCAATTGCTAGTTTGACACTGCTTGGAATGGCTCTAAGTGTCTAACCTTGATTCATCAATCTAATCTAAATAATAATACAAACCGCAACAGCAGCAACAACAACAACAAAAACAACAACAACAATAACAGAATAAGGAAACCAAAAACAATATTCTAAATGTTATTAAAGATCACACAAATAATTATTATTTAATACTAGTTCTATATCATGCTTAATTGCCAAAAAAAATTTGCTACCAGCTTGCAAATGTTTAAGGCTCCAATTATAGTGATATATAAGTAACAGTATTAACAACAAGCATATATGTTTCAGCAATCAGACTGTATTTTTTTTTACATAATGTGAGCTAAGAGACTGTAGCAGAGCATGTATAGTGGGTTTGTCTGTATCACACAGAGAAGCGTATCATTGTGCCCTGAGAGTTGACCGTGCCCCCCCCCCCCCCCCCCCCCCCCCCCCCCCCACGCACGTCCTAATGCATGGTATACCCCACAATGACCACACCACTTCATTCTACAGGGAAGGAGAAAAAAAAACAATGACCACGCCACTAACCAATCAAATCCCCCTTGGGCCTCCTTAGAAATGCGCAACACACAGCATGAGGTCTGCAGTTTGCAGCCCCCAAGGCTGGGGGAGGAGGGGTCAAAACGGCATGTACTCTAGCATAAAAGCAGTGGCGCTAGCAATCAACAAAGTTCAGATTAGGGGACATGGTTAGATTGACACACTTTCTGTTTTGGTCAGAGCCACTGGTTAGACTAGTTACATATATATGATTATTATTATACCCTGATCAAGACAAATCCTACACTCATTTTTTCTTTTAAAAAATAAAACCTAGTTCAGTTCAGACAACAGACATGGAGCGAGCATGTGCTCATAGATGAGAGTGAGTACAAGATGTCATCTCAAAGATTCTCATAATTGGGCAGTGGCATGATTTGAGTTAGCACCTACTGCATCACGCCTTACCTTGGGGTGTGCAAAGGGGTATATGCATTCCTGCCGTCCTTATAGGCCCACTTAACCCAAATCTTTGGATCCTGCAACTTTTCCTCTCTCTCTCTCTCTCTCTCTCTCTCAATCTCTCTCTCTCTCTCTCTCTCTCTCTCTCTCTCTCTCTCTCCTTCAATTCGCTGGGCCTGTGCATGGCTACGTACGTCGTCTATATATGCCTAGTCACACTAGTGGATGGATGATCAGTGGGTGCTCTTCTTCTCCTTCGCTGCACAAACATTGCCCCTCTGACTGCCTCGAAAGAAAAGCTAAAATTGCCAAGTCTTTCTTTAACAGCAACCACAAGTCGCACTTAGCTATAGGTCACACGCATGATGGAATCATCTGCGGCTATATATTATATATCACCTTGCTGCATGGGAATTAGATTCCCCACACACCCCCCTTTTTTTCCGTGTGGGAGGGAGAAAGGTCCTAATCACTTCTTTTGGTGGTGAATATTATAAAGTGCCGCCTAAGCATGCAAAGCGCACGCAGAATGATCTTTAGGGTACATACAAGACGCCCTACTTTTTCTTTCTATCAACTGAATGTCCCCCCATAGATCACAAGGAATGTCCATTCTTTCCTCCATGAGATCTTTAGAACAATATATAAGGCTGGATGATCCAGGAATATCTGTCTCCCAAGGGGAAAAGCTTAAAGGCACACAACCTTAGCTTTCTCTGTATTATTATTATTATTATTATTATTATTATTATTATTATTATTATTATTATTATTATTATTATTATTATTATTATTATTATTATTATTATTATTATTATTATTATTATTATTATTATTATAAAAGAAATAAATTTCCTTTCCTTTTCCCCTCCCTTGTTTTCATGCATGCCTGGCTCGTTCCTAGCCTCGGCAGGCTCAGCTCTCGTACGTAATGCAATAATCACTAGTACAGAGAAGCTCTATACTGACGGTCCTAAACATATTTACAGTGACGTTTTTCGTAACCGCCAGTGCTAGAGGTCAGTAGAAATCATCATTTTTACAGGCGGGTAACTGAAGACCGCCAGTGAAAATCGATTTTCACTGGCGGTCGACGTAATAAAACCGCCAGTGAAAATCGATTTTCACTGGCGGTCGACATAATAAAACCGCCAGTGCAAATCGTTTCCAGAAAACATAAAACAGATTTTAAAAATAGTAAAAAAATTTATAGTCGCAAGTCGCGACATTTTTCGCGCAAAATTCGCGCGCTACGCGGTTGTTAGGAATCGAACCGTAGACCTCACCCTTGCGCGTACCCTCCACTACCACTCCGTCTATGACATGACTTGTGTCTAGTTTGTAGTTGTTTTCTCCACATATTACAACCATTTGAGTGTAAATTGCTTATTTGAGACCCTAAACGAATTCAAATAAAAAAGTTGTCAACTACAAAGATAAATAACTTTTGAAGTTCTACAACTTTTATTTTGACACTTTTTTCATCCGAGGTAGTTTGCAAAATTTGAATTTTAAATTTGACATACTTAGATTCAATTTTTGAGAACCGAAATGAGTTCAAATAAAAAAGTTGTCAACTACAAAGTTTCATAACTTTTAGAGATCTACAACTTTTATTTTGGTGGTTTTATCATACGAGGTCGTTTGAAAAACTCGAAAAATTAAGGATAAAAATGATTTCTAGTGGCGGTTCCTTAAGAAAACCGCCACTAGAAATCGTATTTTTACTGGCGGTTCCTTAAGAAAACCGCCACTACAAATCATGGATTTCTACTAGCGGTTTTCTTAAGGAACCGCCAGTAGAAATACGATTTCTAGTGGCGGTTTTCTTAAGGAACCGCCACTAAAAATAGCACAGTCGGTGGATAACCGGATCCGCCTGTAAAAATATATGGGTGCCGCAGGCTTTGAGCCTTTTTGTACTAGTGAATGGGCATTTTTGCCTGGCCTTTCGTTTTTCTCCCACTGGCCTTGCATATCCCTATCACTTTATTCCTCGATATCCAGCTGCTTTATTCTCACTTAAACCTCGCTCATTCTAGCTACTTTTGCAGACCTTCGATCTGTGCATCTTTGTTTTGCTTGATAATTTTCCTTTTGTTTGTTGGCACTATGTCTGTCTGATGTTATTTCACTGAGTATTTAATTACTGAAAAGTGTCAGCGAAATTCTACTGTGCCTGCAGTATATGTTAAGAATATATATGACGCTTTCTTAGATAATGGAAGGACATCAAGCATCATCACCACAAGTGAGAAAACCAGACCAATGCAAAATTATTATTACAGGGCATAAAAGCTTAAAACAAAAACAGTGTCATATATGTATTCATATTTTATTTATTTATGCGTGATGTGCATTGCATACCAACGGGGACAAATTTATTTATGTATGGATCCCTTTTGTGTATCTAAATACTCCCTCCGTTTTATTCTACTGTTCGTTTTAGCACCAAATTTTTGTGTCTATATTCAAATAGATGAAAATAAATCTAGACACATATATAAAATATATACATTAAATATTTTACGAATTTACTAACACCTTAAAATGAATATTATTTTGGGACGGAGGGAGTAAATTTTAGGTTGCTGAATTCAGGATTGAAGAGTTGTCATGTCAATGACAAACATATGTTGTTGTATTTCCCAAGTGATATTTAACTCCCACTTTAGAATTTCTGAATCTGCTTGGGTTCATGCCAAGTTGAAGTTGGGCCCGTATGGGCTCCGATTATGATCGTTTTGGGCAAGGACTGGGTAGGTGCTACAGCTGAGAATCACGCCGGTTGAATGTTTCAACCTACGTGCCATTTCAACCCTAGTCACAGGGGCGAAGCCAGGATTCGAAGGCAGAGGGGGCAGGCTTAGCCTCTAAGCGACTAAATTAGAAAGGACACAATATAAAAATGGCAAGGGAACCAACCATAATATATATATTGATATATAATCTTCATTAAAAACAGTATAATAAAACAACATCTATTTTGTCAAACAAAATAAAATTACATCTCAGTTATTTTGAATTTAGCTCTACGTGTATTAGCTAGATCATAGACCTTGATAATATCATCAGAACAAATCATTGCCGCTAATTCCCTTTCAATATAAACGACCAGATAATCTCGTAAATAAGCATCTCCCATTTTGCTTCGAAGACGTGTCTTCACAAATTTCATAGCTGAAAAGGCTCTCTTTGTGGTCGCAGTTGACACATGAAGAGTTAAGAGTAATCTCAATAATTTATCTACCATCGGATAAGAAGAATCTTTACCCAGCTTAACTAATCCACTTGTTAAATCAGCCAAAGATGATAAACCCTTTAGTTCTGGATAGTTGCAAACATCAAGTTGAAAATGTGGCAATTGGCACTCTAATTGCATTCTTTTTTTATTTGAGAAATCTGTAGGATAATACTTTTCCATTAGAGAGCATACCTTTTCCATGTCAAAAGAGCCAAGTACTAGATTAAAGGAAGCACAAAGTGATAAAAGGTCCGTCGTGTGTTGATGGAAAAATTAAGGGTTTCAGGCTACTAAATAATAAACTGCCAGTAAGATAATAGGCTATAGGATACATTAATCTGACTTGGGGGTGCCATGCCCACTCCGGCACCCCTGGTGGCTTCGCCACTGCCTAGTCATTAACCGATCTAATTGGCGCAACAACTGTCATATTGTGCATATTCGTTTGGATTTAATCCATATCGTCTTCTACTGCTTCTATAACAATATTTTTGTCAATATAAATTACAGCTACAACAATTCCAATAACTGACTTTAATCTGAAGCGAACAACGCGAAATGGTGGGGTCAAATAATGAGGGGCTACATGCGGATGCTGAAGAGCGGAGTTCGTGAGATCGGGTGTGGACTGTGGAGCACCGCAGCGCGGCCTTGGATCTGGCCTTGTTAATTGTCATATGGGTCAAGGGCTCAAGGCAAGGGCTGAAGCTTAAAGGTTGTCATATGGATTTTGGACTCGGTTGATCTCTCTGGGAATTAGGCCCACGGGGAGCCCAGGCAGCCCCCTTGGATCTGGCCTTGTTAATTGTTCATTGTTTCGTTCTTAACATTTTAATTTGGTTTATAAAATATATGTGTTGCTTCGTGCAAGAAAATCTTTATAAAATACATTTTTTATTTCCGAATACCATAGATTTCAATTACTGGAGTTTTTCTTTGTTTATCTCGATATATATTTTAAATAATGGAGCATGACGACATTTCCTTTATACTCCATTCATCAGCCAAAAGTTTTTATTCCAGGATTCAAATTTTGTCCCACGTATATAAACTCGACTGTATATACCTTTTCTCTATTTGACCGATCCCACATATGCATGCAAACTTTTTAACTATAGCTGCATGCACAAATAACTAAGGTCAAAGGCAATTAACCATCTAACAAGTAACAAGCCATCTTTAATTCTTTATATAGAAAATGTCTAATAAATAAGGATAACATATTAACATGGTAATTTGAGTCCCACGCTAATCTGTTTGAGACTGTCTTGAATTGTATGGTTTTTAGGAGTGGTAGTATAATATTAACTAAATGTCTTCTTGATAACACTTCATTCCTAAGACGAAATTTTTTCCTAATTATTATGGTTTTGTTATGATAGTATAAATTCCTCGAAGGTTATATAATTTGAAGTGGACCCAAGCGCAATCAACATTCTGCAATTGTTTGGATCAACTCGCTAAAATTTAGTTCCTACACAATCCTTTTAGTTGTTCCAACCTAGTTAAACTCAACTAAAACATGAGTAATGACTAAATTACCCTTCTGTTTTTTCATGTCCATATAATTGCGCTAAATACAAATAAGGAGAACGCGATAAATAAACATCAATTAAGTAAAGAATCCAAACGACCCCAACTAAACATTAGCTGGTCAAATTAGTTTATTAAAGTTTACCTAGACTGAATCTAAATATGACCTTTGTTAGGATATAGAGTTTTATGTGGGTTAAAGGATACTCCTAGTCAAACCTTTAAAATTGATTTTTATTGATGTTTTCGATAAATGAAGCTCTATTAATCTTAGACAATTATATCAAGATGATACAAGATTACTAAGATTACTCCGGGCCTCTACACACTAAGGTGTACACAGCCAAACAAAGAGAGAGAGAAAAGAAAAAAAAGGAGAAACATACTCATCTCAAAGCGAGCTAACACTCACAACATAATCTTGAAGCCAACTACTAACCAGGCAAAACAAGAACTGAGATTGAGGCTCTCTTAGCAACGTCTTTAGGAAGAATAAGACATACGTTTTTCGATGACCCAACCAAAAAATGTCAGATCAAAGGTTTTCAATCAAGAGAAAAGACTCTCGATACTTTAGACAATGCCTTCATCAAGGTCAATGCTAAGCACAACCAACTAACATTAGACCTAGAGATTTATCCTCAAAGTCGACGAGCCTGGCACCCAAAAGTCCCACCAAAATCAAAGATCACTAGCCTTGCCTCCACCTTCTTTCCATGCTCATGCCGGTATACCACCAAATCTTGGCTTATATCAAACGACCATGAGCTCTATGACAACATCCAATTTTTAGGTAGACCGTCCTATGAAGACAGAGTTGCGAACTAGCCAATAAGCACACAAACAGAGTCCATATGTTGCATCTAAAAATAGAATGTGTCCCTCGAGCAAAGGATTTTGTGAATCAACTCCAAGATGACTCGAGCCCTAGGTTTGTATGGATGGTACGCACAAGATATGAAGATAAAGAAGCGAGATATAGTCACATCTGCCACGAGCTGGATACCATCCGTCACACCAAAGGTGGTGGCGCCATAGGGCCAGCTCCAGGAACCACCGAAGCCAAAACCCTAGGGGCATAAACACCATGATAAATCCATTGATGGTCGCTGAACACGAGACACCTAACCCGAGCATGAAGCCATTGGATATGGCCGCCATCTCATAGGGCGTGTTGTCTCGCCACGGTCAAATGAGCACCACAATAGGGGCAGGGTGGGAGGGATGATTACAATATGTGGGGCACCAAATCCAGCCACCGAATATAAATGTAGCCACAATACCGAGTCACCATGCCGCACAAGGTGAGAGGGGGGACACTGGACCACAGGCCACGTGACGAGGCACCACCGTCAACGGCAATAGGATGAGCCCCCACCATTGCCAGTGACGAGATGAGCCCCTCCTCACCCCCGCCGCCATAGTACGCAGGACAAACCACCTCATTCACAGGCTACACGATGAGCACCCGCTGTCGCCACATGCCACAGATCGAGTTGTTGCCCTCGCCGTTGACTAAGCCGATGAAGACATGTCGAGTTGTTCCTAGTGGGCTGATGGCAGCCTTGAGCTCGTCTAGAGTGCAAACGAGCAGCGCCATAGACTCTAGCATCCGGGAGAGGTCCTGAGTCAACAACGACTGCAAGAACGCCGTGCGCAAACGCCTCAACGATGACAACCCGGCGCAGCCGTCTGCTGGCCGACCACGTCGCCATGGACTCGCGCCCCAGCACCTGGAACATCGCCACTCCTGAAGCATTCAACAACCACCCTCACAACACCCTAGCAGCCAAAAGAGGAAGAAGCCCCTTGCTGCTGTCTTTCTTGGGGTCTGCACAGTGTCTAGCAGCCTCCTATGGCGACAGTGAGGGGGAGAAGGAAGATGTAGAGGTGGTGGCAGGTAGGGTTTGAGGGAGGAGGGAGATGGAGAGGCGGCCTGATTTATATTGATTCATAATTATTATATCGAGTCGATATAGTGACCGTGAACGCATTTCAACCTCATAGAAGCACATAGCCTAAATAGAGATAAATGAGAGCCTGGTACTCTAGTGACTTTAAAATTGATGCTGTCACAACATATGCGCTCAAGTGCACTGACACCTTTGACCCTGAGATGATGATGACTGGCCTATGCGTTTGGTCCACGGATAGTAAGTTCATCGGGCATCGGTTGCTCCCGCACGCAAGCAGAATGGGTTTGCAGGCCATTTTTCTCGTAATGGGACCTTTCACGATCGTCTGGCGCCACATGAACCAAATGTTGGAACTTGCTAATCTGGGGACATCAAATTTTGACGGTAAGAGAATGAAAAAATAGTTTGATGTCGCTAAACACAAAGCGTTGGGGCAACAATGTTTTTTTCTATCCCCGATAATGGCACATTGCGGGAGTATTTATAGGTAACTGATGGACCACCCGGCCCTGCCAAGGACAATTAGTCCCTCAGTTACCTAGTTTATTCCTAGAATATTCCCTCACGGGGGGTTACAGTGTGTCATTATAGCATGCTTTATTACAGACATGGCCCGACCCGCTCTGCCCACACGGCGGCCTGCGGGCAGGGCCCTACAATATGGGCCGGATTGTACATGGGACCCTTTTTACATCGAGGGAGGTCAAGACGTAGGGTCTTCGAAGTCTTGATCATCCGAGCCCCGAAGCCTTTAATGGTCTTCGCTCCAGCTCATCGGGGCGAAGGGAGCGCTTGAGCCTTCGCATGGGCGTCGTCCTCGGGCCCGGCTTGCGGGGCTATCTTTGGGGCCTTCAGTCTTTGATATGTTGATGTGAGAATCGACGAGCGAGGGGGACGTGTTCGCCTTCGTCCCAACAATTGCCCTCCGAGGGGCCAGTTCGACTAAGTCAGCTGGTACCGAAGACTGTCGTAAGATGGTGAAGACGCTGTCCTCGCTCAAAATGGTCCCGCGGGGTTTTTGAAATGTGACCGTTGATGGGATGTGTTACTGTGGGACTACTGGTTACCCGAGGCACCGTTCCGCGCCTATAAAAAGGTAAGCTCGGCTGAGGCTTTTTACCTGCTCGAGTTCGCGCTGTCAAAATCCTAGTTTTTCATCTGCTCGCCTGCCCTCTCTGCTCTCGCTCCACCGGTGATCTGGCTCGCATCAAGAAAACCGCGTGCCACCGCCGACGGTACGTGACCATGCCATCCTCTTCTTTGTCCACTACGAGCACATCGCCGACCATGCTGTCGTCTGAGAAGACGTTGAGCGATTCGGTGGTGGTAGAACTGCAGCCCGGCCACACAGTCGAGTTCGGGACCTCGAGGATATTTTTGGGCTGTGTGCTGGAGATGCAACGACTAGGTTATTTTGGGAATGGCATCAGGCGAGCTCCAGGGGCTGAAGATGTCCCTGAGCCGGAGTGTGAATTGGTCATTTTTGAAGCTTTTTTCGCTGCTGGTCTTCGCCTGCCGGCGCATCGGTTTGTAGTCGAGGTTCTTCAGAGATTCAAAGTACAACTTCACCAGTTGACACCAAATTCCATAGTGGCGCTCGCGAAGTATGCCTGGGCTGTCTCCTCATACGAGGGGCATCCATCTGTAGTGGTCTTCGCGAAGAATTACTGTCTGCGCTGGCAAAAAAGGAAAATAGGTTATAAGATTGCTCAGTTTGGATCATGCACTTTCACAACGAGGACTGGGAAGACCTCGGCTAAAGTTATCGAGATTGTCCCATGTGCCAGAAATAAGTGGGGCAATTGGTGGGAATTTTGGTTTTATGTGGCTCCCAGAAATGTCGAAGGGTTGCCGAGTTTGCCCCCTGCCATCCTGTGCTCGCATTGCTATGTGACATTTCCACATTTTGAGGTGGCAGAAGAAGATCAAGATGAGGGGCCCTTCGATATGCAGTCCGCTTGAGTAGTGGATGTGATTTAGACGAAGAGTTTATTGCCTGCGATGTGTGGCCCCTGGCGCATGGTTGGGCACTGGGCGACGTTACCCCCCGTCGAATGCTGACATTGGGTGGCCAATTGGTGCGAAGTCCGGCCTTTGTCGTGGACCTGCGCGGCCGAGATGCGACTGCTTTTGTGCACGAAGTCGAGGCTGAAGCCGTCAAGATTGTCGGTAAATACGCGCCGAGGACAGAAACATTGAGGAGTTGGGATATCCGTGGTTCCAGCGCCAGGTTGAACCGTGTGTTTGAGCTAAATAATTTGCCTTATGGTTCTTACCCGAAGGGAGACTCTGCCGACACCGCTGATCGCCTGAGGGAAGCAAGTGAGGCCCTCGGCTGATGAAGGTCCCTCAAGGGATAGGGCTCCAGGTGCGGCTTTCAGAAAGAGAAAATTAGGTACGACGGCTGTAGAGTCGGTGCTGAGGGCAATTGGTCATTTTGTTGAGGAATTGCTAGAGACCTGCGCGTCTCCCGAGGAATTGATGTCTTCGCTCGAGCTCTGAGAAACCTCTTTGCGAATGTTGAAGGTTATCGGGGGTCGATGGCCTAGTAATGATCCGATACCCCAGGCAGCTGGCGAAGATTTTTTTACGTCTCGATTAGCTCGTGACCTAAAGTTTTTCCTTACGGAAGGAATATTAGTGTTGTTGTGTCGACAGTGATGGAGAAAGACCGTCAGGATGCGCAACGGAAGAAACACCGGGCCCCCGTCAAGTTGGTGGACCCGCGCCAGGAAGTGAAGCTGGCGCGACCCAGTGCGAAGGCCACCGCGCCAGGCGTCGTGATGCCTCCGCTCGTTGCGCCTGCTGTGGCGCCAAGACCCCCTTCACCACCGTGCGTTGCTGAGACGGTGGTGACGGGATCCGGTGGAGCCGCCACGGAGTTGTCCATAGACGACTACCTGGTGGGTGGGGTCACCATGTTCAATGCCTAGACGGGGTTGCCGCCTTCTAGTGAGTTGTCTTGGTTTTTCGTTGGTTAAGGGGGTCCATGTTTCTGACTTGGTTGTGATGTAGAGGCAAGAGTCTGGCCAATTTACGGTTGTGCCGCCAGCGTCGGCTGCCGGCCTGGTGGTCGCGGCGAAGGGACCTACGGCGAAGGGTGACATGGGGACTTCGGAGGACCCATGGTTGAGGTTCTGTGTCGGGGGCGAGATCGCCTCCGCTTCCGCTGCTGCTGGTGTGGCCGTGTCAGTCGTGCAGCAGATGAAATTTGTGAGTGTGATTAGTGCTTGTAGGTGTATGGTTTTCCTTGCTCTGTTGTCTTGAATGTTGCATTTTTTTGGTGTCAGGTGCCTCCGCTGAGCGGGTTGCCTCGGGAGCGCTGACCTCAGAGTTTGCTTCCGAGAGGAGGCGGCTTGAGGGAAGGATTGAGCGCCTCTGCACGCAACATACGGAGGCGGTAAGGGACAAGTCGGTGGATGAGAACAAAAGCCGCAATCTCCTGGAGAAACTCTCAGTGGCAGAGAAAGAGAGGGAAGACCTCGGTCGCCGACTTGCCGAGGAAGGGAGGACGCTGAAAAAACCCATGCGGAGGCCTAGGACGCCCACGCCGAAGCCCAGGCCACCCACGCAGAAGCTCAGGCTGTCCACGCGGAGGCCGAAATCGCTCGCAAGGGCGCCGCTGACATGGAGTCGGAGCTAAGGAACATCCGCAACCGTTGCGAGAAGATGGAGGCCTCCACCCTTGTCGGGGTTAAGTGGGCGCACACACTTTTTGTGGAAGTGTACCGTGAGCTCGGTGCACAGACCGCTACCTTCGATAAATTGGGGGAGGAGGTGGGTCTTTGCTTCCTTGGGTGGCTACAGGAGGAGCTGGAGTCACTTTCGTCCATCGCAACGAGCCTTATGTCCTACGCATCCCTTGTTACTTGTGAGGGGGGCGGCGGATGCCTTGTCCCGAGTGGGATGTAGGCACTTCGAAGTCTTCGATCAGGCGAACGAGGACTTCGATTGTGGAGTTTTCCAGGTTGAAGATGATGTGCTAAAGCGGTCCGCAGGGGTGCTTTATGATAGGATGTGGGGTCCTCATGGTCGTGGCATCGTCCAGGAGAGGGCCGACCGAGCGCTGGCACAAGTATATTTTTTATTATATATGTATATTATTTATTTTTTATTTTTTATTTTTTTTTCGACTGTGAAATGCTGTGTTGTCTTCGCAGATGATGAATGAAGAAGAAGCTGATGACCTCGCCAGTCTTGAAAGCTCAGTGAACTGGGTGGGTGGCACGATGGAGGTAGGAGTTGAAGGGCTCTCAGCACCTCCAGGAGGTTCTGGCGAAGACCCTGCGGTGGCGGTAGCTCCGACGCAGGTTGAAGAGATGCATTAGGGGTTTAGGGTTGATGGTTTTGATTTTTGTGATACTGAAGGTCGGTTGCTGCGCAGGTTCCGGCATCCGGGCTCACGCAAGCAAACCCTGATAATGTTGAAATTAATGATATTTTGATGGATGCGAATGCAACTTTTCTTAGCGACAATGTGTCGAAGGGGTCTGGTTTTGGGTCGTGGTCTTCAGAGGAAGGGGAATTGGGGAGCCCTTTCTCGTGGGTTGACGAATCTTTTGAGGACAACTTAGATTATTTTGCAGCGTTGGATCTGGCTGCGTCGGAGTCTCTGTGATCCGTCCCTCACGAGGTGCTGGCGACCTCGATTGATGCGAGAGTAGGAGACTCGCGACGAAAAAGGATGGACGTGTCGAAACAAGGCATCGATGAGTCTTCGTGAAGTGGAAGAAGAGATCACCGAATGGGTATGGAGAGGACCCGTCTTCGAAGTGGTCCACGACCGGATCGGGGTACTCAGCGCGAGCTACTTTCATCGACGTCTGGGTGGTGCATCGGAGAAGGGGACCTGCAGGACCAGTTTGAGGGGGAAGAGTTGAGGTTGATGTTGTTCAATTTTCGAGAGGCATGTCTTATTTCAAAGGAGGAGCCTATGTGACAATTTGTTTCCTTCGCTATTCTGTTGCGATATTCTGTGAAAACGCTGCCCTCCCCCTCTTCGCAATAGAACTGTGATGTCCATGTTTGTGGGGTAAAAGTTGTATAGTGTGTACTATTGTGCTGTGCGATGGTGCCTTTGAGCCCGTCGCTTGTTTGTTCATTTGCTATTGCGCTATGTAATTTGTTGTGCCTATTGCGAGTTTGCTGCAAGTTTAGGCGATTTTGGTGTGGATGGACGTGTACATTTCGTAGGTGACTCCGCGCTTGATAGGTGACTACACATGTGTTGTACTTATCGAGCTGCACCCTTAGGCGACTTCTGCTCGGATGGTGGCTTATGTAGGGGAGATCGCACGCTGCGAGTGTTGTTACGTACTTTGGTTTTTCTGGCTGCACCCTTGGGAAACTTTTGCTCGGACGGTGTCTTTATGGAAGACTTCGCACCCTGTGGGTGGTGTCGCGCACTTATTGTTCTTTTTCTGGCTGCACCCTTTGGTGACTTTTGCTCGGACAGTGTCTTTGTGGAAGACTTCGCACCCTGTGGGTGGTGTCGCGCACTTATTGTGCTTTTTCCGGCTGCACCCTTAGGCGACTTTTGCTCGGACGGTGTCTTTGTGGAAGACTTCGCACCTTGTGGGTTGTGTTGCACACTTATTGTGCTTTTTTTTGGCTGCACCCTTAGGCGACTTTTGCTCGGACGATGTCTTCGTGGAAGACTTCGCACCCTATGGGTGGTGTCGCACACTTATTGTGCTTTTTCTGGCTGCACCCTCAAGCGAATTTTGCTCGAACGGTGTCGCACACAAAGGCTGTCTAGGCTACCTGTTGCGGTGACTGTTTATGCGTCGAATGCCTAAGACCGGTGTCGCGGTCTTTTTCGACACCTGCAACCATGGTGCCAGTTTGACCTTGTTTTCTTTGGGGGGGGGGCTTTTGTGGCAGTTTATTACACGGCTCCGCGTCGTTAAAAACCTCACCCCCTGGGACGCAAAGAGTGCAGGCCTGATTGACATTGTTTATAAGAATTACAAAGGTGCTCAGGCCTTGGGACTAGACAAAGAATTTGCGTAGGTTATCCACGTTCCACGAGTGTTCTAAGTCTTCGCCGGATGGTGAGGTGAGCCTGTAAGCATTCGGGGATGTTTTGGTCTTGACAATGTAGAGCCCCTCCCACTTGGGTTCAAGCTTGCCCCGAGACTCTGTTCTGATGGTTCTGGTGAGTACTAAGTCTCCTTCTTTGAACTCTGTTGGGATGACGGTGTTGTCGCGCCATGCCTTAGTCTGTGCTTGGTATTTGCTCAATGCCTCTAAAGCAAGGACACGGTCTCCGTCAATGATTTTTTAGAGGTAGGTTCGTCGACGTCAGGGGTGGCTGTGGGGCTTGCTCATGGGGATCCGTGCTTTAGCTCTTGCGACGTCATTGCTTCGGATCCGTACATCAAGCGAAAAGGTGTGAACCCAGTCACTCTGGATTATGTTATGTTTAATGCCCATATGACTTCGTTTAGTTGGTCTGCCCATTTGCCATTTTTGTCATCAAGTAGCCTTTTCTTGATTGCGCTGAAAATCTTGTCGTTGGCGTGCTCGACTACTCCGTTGGATTGCGGGTGGTTAACGGAGGCGAACACTGCCTTCGTGCCAATGGAGTTGCAAAATTCCCGGAAGTCTTGGTTGTCGAACTGCTTGGTGTTATCGACTTTTAATTCGGATGGGACTCTGAACCGACATACGATATTCTGCCAAAAATTTTTTTGTGCCGTTTTGGATGTTATTGTGGATACGGCCCTAGCCTCGATCCACTTGGTGAAGTATTCGTTAGCGACGAAGGTGAATTTGAGGTTGCCTTGAGTTATGGGCAGTGGTCCGACAATATCAAGCCCCCACCGCTGAAGTGGACAGGTATGGGCGATGAGCTTGGTGAATTGCGAAGGAGCGCCTGTTCGAGGCGAGAATTTCTGGCACGCTTTGCATGATTGGGTTACTCGATTGGTCGTGCATATGATTGCAGGCCAATAGAATCCCTAACATATGACTTTAGCTGCAAGGGCCCTCAGTCCTGAGTGTGATCCGCATGTACCGTTGTGGACCTCGCGGAGAAGCTCTATGCCTTCGGCTTCAGTTATGCATTTCAACATAGGCTGGCTGATTCCTTTCTTGTAGAGCTAGCCGTTGACGATTGCGAAGTCTTTGCTTCTATGTTTAAGCCTTTTGGCTTCATGGTGATCGGATGGGTGGTAGTGGCCTTGAAGGTAAAGGGTTATTGGAGCCCGCCAGTCTTCGGCCATTATGAGGTTGATGATCCGATGTCCATCGATGTCTTGCGTTATTTGCAGACCTTTAGGGTTTTCTGACGGCTGGTGTACCAACTATGTGATAAAATATGTTGGAGGACAGGGCTTCACCCTTCGCTGCTTCTTTAGCCAATGTGTTAGCCTCTTCGTTATTGTTTCTCTCGATGTGTTGTAGGGTGAAGCCCCTGAATTGTTTCTCGAGGCTTCGAATGGCAGCATGATACTACATTAGCACGTGCACTTTGGCTAAGTAGTCTTTTTCGATTTGGCCGGCGACAACCTTGGAGTCAGTTTTGATGATGGTGTTATACGGGTAGACCATGTCGACTATATCGAAGGTGACTTGTTCGCTTCGCGCATTGGGCGCCGTGCCGAATGACAACGGTAGCTCTATTTTGCCAACGGGGAAGGTGCCTTTGCCTCCAAAACCGTATAAGGGGTTGTCTGCGGGCTTGAGGAGGCTGTGGTTGATGCCCATGCGATCGAAGGCGTGCAGGAAAATGTTGTCGGCTTGGTTGCCATTATCGACCAATACTTTGATTAGATCCCAACCTGCCACCCTGCAATTGATCACCATGGCATCTGCGTGTGGTGCACTGCGTAAGTCGACATCTCTGGCATCGAAGGTGAGTGGGACATGGGACCACTTTGTTTGTACCACTGGGTCGGTGAGAGCTACGTGGTTGACACTGTGGTTAAAACTGCGACTTGTGCGTGATGAACTTCTTATAGTATTCTCGAAGAGTTTCCTTCTCTTGCTGCTTGCAGAGTGATAGCTCAGCCAAGGCATCTGTGCCTGGTCTGTACCCTTGGAAATTCAATAAGAACTTGTCACGAAGTCCCTTCCATGACTCGATTTATAGTGGCGACAGCCTAGTATACCAGGTTAGGGCTGGGCCTTTGAGCGCGATGATGAAGGACTTGGCCATGGTGGCGTTGTCCCCTCCAGATGATGCAACGACGACTTGGTAGCTCATGATGTATTGGGTCGGATCTGTGCTGCCGTTGTACTTGGGGTAAGTGTCGGCTCTAAAATTGGCAGGCCAAGGCGAAGCTTGGAGCTGCGGAGTGAGCGGGCTTCGCTTGTCGAGGTAACTAATTCCCTGGAAAGCGGCTGGAGGGATGAGGGGGCCACGCTGCGGGTATGGGCCTTCGCATTTTATATTTTGTTGGAAGGCATCCGGGGTCACGAGGGGGCCACGCTGCAGGTGGTAAGGGCCTTCGCCTTGTATATCTGCGATTTCTTGTTCTAGTTCCTGAGACTTTTGTTCCTCGTCCAATATCATTTGTCGAACTTTGGCTTGCATGGTGATGCGCTGGCGTTTGGCTTCGAGTATTTCTTTTTGCTTTTGAAGGTGGTTGTTCTTGATGCGCAGGGCTCGCAGCTTTAACTGATCTTCGGCCGAGATGCCATAATCGCACCGTCTTCTACGGTGTCTTCACCTTTTGGATGAGTGAAGCCTGGTGGGGGGTGCTCGTGGTGCCCCCTCGGAATTGCAGGTGCGCACAGTACCATCGGGCATAGGGTGGTTGTCCTGGCGTTGCCTCTTGCTGTTGACAGCGTCATCTTCGAAGGCCTCCTGAAGGATGTTGTCAGCAATGGGAGCCTTGCCTTTCTTCTCGGCTAGGAGCGCTGCCTTCGCTGCGTTGTCGACGGAAGCGGTGGCCTTCAAATTCGCTCTCTTGGGGGCCATCGCGGGGATGCTTTGTCGTAGCACGAATGGTGGGCACCAAATGTTGGAACTTGCTAATCCGGGGACAACAAATTCCGATGGTGAGAGAATGGAAAACAGTTTGATGCCTCTAAACACAAAGCGTTGGGGCAACAGTGTTTTTTTTCTGTCCCCGACAATGGCACAATACAGGGGTATTTATAGGTAACTAAGGGACCGCCCGGCCCTGCCAAGGACAATTAGACCCTCAGTTACCTAGTTTATCCCCAGAATATTTCCTCACGGGGGTTATAGCGTGTCATTACATCATGCTTTATTACAGACGTGGCCCGACCCGCTATGCCCACACGGCGGCCTGCGGGCGGAGCCCTATAATATGGGCCGAATTGTACACAGACCTCTTTTTACATGGATGGAGGTCAAGACGTAGGGTCTTCGAAGTCTTGATCATCCGAGCCCCGAAGCCTTTAATGGTCTTCGCTCCGGCTCACCGGGGCGAAGGGAGCGCTTGAGCCTTCGCATGGGCGTCGTCCTCGGGCCCGGCTTGCAGGGCTCATCTTCGGGGCCTTCAGTCTTTGATATGTTGATGTGGGAATCAGCGAGCGAGGGGGACACATTCGCCTTTGTCCCAACACCAAACATTGCAGCTAGGTCCCATTTCTTGATCGCATGGCTCTAAATGGATTCATGCATCCAATAAATCAAACACTCTATTGAAGAATCATTACAACATTTAAGAAAGAGACAAAAGTCTTCTTTCAATGCAGATGATATATAGAGGTTGGTGTAAGTTTGGTTACTTTTAGGAGATGTTTAGTTTAGCGCCTAAAGTGCCACAACGTGTCTAGCTTTTTTTGGCTAAGCTTAGTTTTTCAATTCAAACGACTAAGGTTAGGTGAACATCTTAGAAAGGTATGCATTAATTGGCGTAGCCTCTTTATTTTCCTTTTGCGTATTCATTAACGCGTGTGATTTTTTCTTTTGTTTTGTCAAGAAAAAATATTGCGGAGGACGGACACCGACCACAACACTGCCCCCTTGTACCCTATGAACTCTAGAAGATCAACAATAAGAGCATGTACCTAAAGGTTAGATTATTGAAATTAGACAGCTTGTCAGGTGATTAAAGAATATGGCTAGTGTTGTTCAACGATTACGTTTTGGTTTGTTGCAGGCCTTGCGGCTAGGTGTTATTGCACATTTGGAAAGAGGCTTGCGCCATCGGACGGGTGGTGGAGGACAACAATTAATTGCACCTTGTTGGTATTGAGAAGGTCCAAAACAAAGCGGTGAAGGTTCAAAGTGAGTTGGTTTACCCTAGATAGAGGTCTTTCTTTTTACCTTCCAACTATTAATTCCCTACAGGGGATGTTCAATTAAAGTCAGTTGTTTGGACTGCTGTAGCTGCAATTATAGTGATAAAACACGGTAGAAGTAGTAATTAAAACCGATATGGATTAAAGCCAAACGAATATGGTCTCCTCACGTAGGGAAAGAGAAAAAACTCTCACCATATATGGGGACTGGGATGTAAATGGTACGGATATTATCCGTCCATATTCGAATTCGATTCGTCTAAGAGGGCTAAGATCCGGTTCGTATCCGAGTTGAGGTATTTAGTATTCGATCTGTATCCGTATTCTCAAAGTTGAATATGTAAGATGCTGATATCCATTTAGATCTTATCCGACACAACATAATAATTTTCATATTCAATCCGAATTCGAAGAGAAAATACAAAAACAAATACGGAACATGTAATGATGAGGACATCCTTCACTATTACCCGTTGGCAAAGACGCAATTGGCCCAGTTGGCCCAATTGTAGTCGGACGGTGACCGTGTGGGCTTCAGAATTATCCCACCTTGCTTAACTTTGGAGGAGGAAGCCACTTTAAAAGGGAGAGCCACCCTTCCCCCATTGGACTATTCTTTTGGGGCGATTGGGCCTTTCCCTGAGTTGGGTGTGCATAATGAACTGTTGGGCTCCGGGCAACCCTAATTTGTTGAGCCTCGGCCAACCCCACCTAGGCTAGGTGTATCATCTGGTATCAGAGCTAGGGCCCATTTTAAGAAGGTGGGAATGATGAGGACATCCTCCACTATTATCCGTTGGTAAAGACACAATTGGCCCAGTTGGCCCAATTGTAGTCGGACAGTGACCGTATGAGCCTCAGAGTTATCCCACCTTGCTTAACTTGGGAGCAGGAAGCCACTTTAAAAGGGAGAGCCACCCTTCCCCCATTGGACTAGTATTTTGGGGCGATTGGGCCTTTCCCTGAGTTGGGTGTGCATAATGAACTGTTGGGCTCTGGGCAACCCTAATTTGTTGGGCCTCGGCCAACCCCACCTGGGCTGGGTGTATCACGTAATATCCGATAGTGTCCGATTCGATCACACCCCTAATAGGGGAGCACTATTGTCTCTTATACTTTAATTATGCTATTTCTTTGTGATATTAACTCTATTTAATATTTATAACATAATAATAATATGTATTATCGTAGTACAAATATTTTATGAATTATAAACTTCAAAAACTGATAAAAATGTTAAATAACTGAGTTTAGTCTATAAAGGAGCTAGATAAGGGGAATGGTCAGAGATGTCTCATATGTAAAATATAATAGAGAGTATAGATATGAGGACAAATATGGAAGAATGTTTGGAGTTAGTCTTAACGCAGTTGGAGAGGGGGTAGAGACTCTTGTAGCTATGAAGTCAGGATGAATGGCTAAAGGAGGATGGGAAGTGAGAGTGAGAGAGTTGGCGTTGTTCGTCAAAGAAAGAATAAAAGAGTAGGTTGAAAGAAGAAGGCAACCTATGCTCCATTAGATAAAAATAGATGGTTAAAATTGGTTGACCGGACAATATGCCCAAAACAACAATGGTCATAAAAATAGCATCAACCAACTTTTAGGATACCATTCATTTGTTGTTTTCACCATTATATATATATATATATATGTATATATATTGTGAATTATGTCGACCAAATATGAACATAACTGGGCACACATAATATCTTTTTCAGACATAATATATCAACTATTATATACCCACAAAATGATATAACACTACACAGAATACATAGAGTGATCTTCAAAACAATAATAATGATATGGATAAATTAAATAACAATTTTATATTTGGTTTGAGGGATGAGGCAATTTATCATGTTGGTTTTCATATTTTTGTTTGGTTTTAATCATATCATTGTCTCATTACTCATATCTAAATTATTAGTATAAACATGAGGGATATAGAGTAATCCCACATATATACATTCATAGAACAAACTCCTCAATTAACTACCGCCACATATAGGATGAAGTGATTCCTCAAACTAAGAAATTTCTTATATAATGAATGTTAAAGTGACACACCAATAGAAGAAGGTGAATCAAAACATTATAGAATTACATATTTTAAGGAAGTTGTGGTCCAAAGAACCATGTGATTGTTACCTTGAAACTTAAAACCGAGATATGTTACAACATCAGAGCATCACCTTGTCTCATCCTCCTAAAAGATGCAACAACAACCATGAGAAGACTATAAAACAAATACATGTGACAAAAAACTTGAAATTATCAAAAATGTACTCGGAGATGCATTACATATTTTGAGATGGTTTAAGTTGAACTCACATTGCTTGAATGTAATCAGACGTAGAAATATGAGAACGAGCCTTGCTTATATAGTGGCTTGGTTGTTGGTAAGGAATAATGAAGGCCAAAAAAAGATGAGGAAAGCAAGGGGTGAGTATAACTGACACTATTTCCTATGTTGACTAACACATTAATAGCTACTTGGTCCCACAAAAGAATAAGAGATGGAGCTCAACTAACATGAATAATGCGTCTCTATGCCTTTCGCCATGATATAAAAGAAACCATCCATAAAACTAGTGGCATATACCTTATTTAGAGAATTTTTTTTAAAATTGAATTCATGGCTTCACATCCAGATGTCATGTGTTCCTTCACATGCACAATATAGGTGACCCATAGAGAGAAACATGTGCCTACACATGTCAACTTAGAGGGTACATGTGTCCAACCAATATTAATTTCATAGAACACTATTGACTAATAGATATAGACAATTGTATATAGAAGGCTTATGTATTCAACCATAGAACCACAAGAGTATTAATTATAGTGGTGGTTGAATAAGTACATATATGACTCAAGCTAGTAAAGTGGTCAATAGTCAACACTAGTTATTCGCATGTCATGACAGTTGTTGTCATTTAAGATACTTACACACTTGCTCTTTATGTTTGACCATTCTTTTGGTTTAAACTTTATGGTGGTCCTGGTCCAACAGATTTTGACTTAGCATATATAGGTTTCACATTTTGGACAAACTATACTTTTGGTGGTGGACTGATATATTTGCCTTTATGACCCCCAAGATCTGCTACCTTGGTCACTCAAAAACATTCATAGGCGGAGGGAATGTGTTGTGTATGTTGGCGTGTATGTCTATACAATGTTTCCAAGAAAACATGTGCCACTACATGAAGAACAACTTTGTACATCTCTAAAGCCCTCGTCTCATCCCTAAAATTAGTGTACAACAAAACGAAAAATATTATGTACATTTTGTACTATTTTCTTTTATAAGTATACTTAAACTATTTCAATTTGCCAACTCCCCTTCTTCATTGAAAAGCCTTACATGGTTCCTTGAAACTCCCTATTGAGATTTCTAACATGCTTTGGCCGAGTCACACCACTTGTTGATGTGGGCTTCACCTTTCTTCTTTCTGTAGAACTTCTTCTTCTCTACTTTCTTCCCCTTTTTCTCCTTATTCTAGTCATCAATTATCTGGACAGTTAGCAATAAAGTGACTAGTCTTACCACATATGAAGCTGGCGCGCTTCCCCCTTGGTTTGGTGTCGTTATTCTTTTTCCCCTTCAAAGCTTGCTTGAATCATTTGATGATGAGTGCCATCTTAACTTGTGCCACCTTGCTTGGGATTTCGTCACTTCTTGCCTTGAAGGAAACAACTTGTGGCTTGATGGTGGTGAGATTCCCATTGGTCAAATCATCGATGTACTTAGCATCATTAACCATCATTTGATGGCTTACAAACTTGCGAAGTATCTTCTTAGGCATCATCTTCTTATACCTATGATTCTCGCAAATTAAGGAGACAAGAATAGCGGCTAAAACAGTAAATGATCTTAGCATGAGTCAAATGACTTCATGATCCACCCAATTCTTACTCCCACAATTGCGAACTTGATTCACCAAGGACTTGAGTTGGTTGTACATTTCTTGTGGCCCTTCTCCTTCATGGTGAATCTCCCAAGTTCACCTTCGATGAGCTCCATCTTGGTGATTCTCGTCATTTTGTCGCCATTGTGTGCCATCTTCAAGGTGTCCCATATCTCCTTCGTATTCTCTAAGCCATTCACATTATTGTACTCTTCCCTACATAGAGAAGCAAGCAAAATAGTAGTGGCTTGGGAATTGCAATGAGTTAGTTCCTCCACATCCATGGGATTGTATGCTTCATCATCACTTTCAAGAATCTGCATTCCTATTTCAAAAAAATTCCAAATACTTGTGTGAAGTGAGTATAAATTGTTCTTCATCTTATGACTCCACCACGAATAACCCTAACCATCAAAGTGAGATGGTTTTCCAAGAGGAACAAAAAGTAATTAGGCATTTCAATTTCTAGGAATGCGAGGATAATTAAAAGACGTTTAAAATAAATTTATTTAACCGTCTTTTGGCAATGGTTAGAGGATTCTTCCTTGTTCGATGTGGATGAAGATGTAGAAGAATCGGTCTCGTAGTAGAAGATCTTCTTGATCCACTTCTTCTTACCATCCTTTTTTGTTCGACGCGAGTTGATGGCCTTTTCATATTTTTCTTGGAGCTTCTTTAGTTCCTTATCCTCTTAAGGATGTCCACCACCTTCCCCTTCCCTTTAGGATCTTCTCCTGACATCACTTCGAGTAGTTAGACTCAAAAAGAAGTGTCGTGCTCTGATATCAATTGATAGTCACCTAGAGGGGGTGAATAGGTGACACCTGAAAAATTCACAACTCAAAACAAACTTGGACCTAAATTAATGGTTTGCTCAAAATCAAGATCCAAGAGAGTAGAAGAAGTGAGGGAAGTTCTTGACTTGATGCCCAACTTGATTGTGGAATTAGTTCAAGGGCAAAAACTCAAGTGAAAATCAATAACTTAGACAGGAAGAATGAATCGCTGAAAAGTAAAGCACACAAGACATAGTGAGTTTTACTGTGGTTTGACCAAGCCTCAAATGCTTGCCTACATCAACGTTGTGGTGTCCCAAAGGACATGGATTGAACTCAACCTTTTCAAGTGATCCAAAGATCAACTTGAGGCCACAAATCTTCCTTATAGTATCTTCATGCAAGGAACTCCACAGATTGGAGTCTCTTGCAGTCCTACACAATTTTATCAAATATAGAACTCCAATGAACAACAATAGAGAGGAGTAGAACACACACAGGATTAAAAGAACAACACCAAAGAACAAGAACACAAGTGCACACAACAATACAACTATATCACACAAGAATAGGCGCTCTCATCACTTCGACAAGTTTCTCTAGTGCATAAGAATGATGTGCTAGCCTTAAGTGACTTAGTATTGAGAGGAGGATGGTTATGGGGCTATTTATAGATCAAACCCCCCAACTAGCCATTGCTGAAATTATGCTTAGATCTCCTCTCGGCGGGCTGTCACACCCCGGGCTTTAAAGGACAAAGCCAGGTGCATCTCATACATGCGCCAAAGAAGACAACATATATAATAACAGAGTGTATAGAGATAAATATCACAATATAATCAGAGTACTTATTACATAGCGAAAGACTTACAAAAATAAAAGGTAAATATAGCAGGATCTAAAATCTATCCTTGATGCCAGAAAGCCAACTCGGAGATGCCACCTAGATCGAATTGAACTCCTCGCTGTGTGGCTCCACTTGAACCACATGTTCTTCTCCTGTGGGGGTGTGAGACATCAAGGGTGAGCTCACACATGGTCATCGCTCAACAAGTTATGGGGAATAGTGTGCATGAACTCACCAAAGGTGGGAGTTCATGTGATGTGTAAAGCTGATCAACAGTAGGGGTTAAAGCTGAGCATTGCTTTTATAAGTTGGTCAAAATTTTATTAGCAATTACTAAGTATAAGTAAATACCAAACCATAATAAAGAATAGAACAAAATTAACAAATAATCCCATGCAAATGCAAATGACAAATTGAGTTTTAATTCCATAGATTAATTATGTGAGGGTCCGAGCTGCTCATGACCGTGAGCACGGCTAGTATAGCAGTTTTACACTCTGCAGAGGTTGCACATCTTTACCCACAAGTCATGTTACCCATCTGCCAAGGGGTTATGAATCCCATACACCTCTACCAAGGAGGCGAGGCAGGGTAACACTACGAGGCCTTTACAAAGTTCCACTAGCTTCAGAAAACCCGCTACAGTTTATAGGAAGCTCCAGTGCAGGAATCCCTTGCCTGATCGCCGCAGCAAAATCAACCCAAGGACCTCCCTACACTGACCACTCCCCTACTGCCCTTGCCCCTTTCAGGTAAGGTAGTCATCCACTAGCTTTCCTAATTAATCAGCCAAGGGCGTCCCATTAAACCCTTGTGGTAGCACTGTTTTCCCGGGTGGTCGCTCCATGTTCCCATTAACATAATGATCTTATCATGAACATAAATAACATAACAAAGTAATAGGAACATGGATATAATGAAATATTAACCCGGAACCATATAAAGCAATAGCATAACTACCAAAGTGAATCAGGGGCAAACAAGGTAAACGGGATAAACAAACTAGGGTGACCTATTGGGTCCCATCAAAATTAAACTTATGCATTGAATAGTGATAATAAAGAACATTATTGGGTAACAAAAGTGGATCAAGGGCACAACTTGCCTGGCACTTGAGATTCCAATTACCAGAATGATTCTACAAATCCTCGTGACCTCACGGTAGTCGTAGCAATACAAACAAACATGGTATAGACAAAATTAACATCACACCAAACATAAGAACAAACTGCATAAAAATGATCTACGCGAAGCTACGAAATCGTGGGATCGAGAGCTACTAAGATCGGAGTTACGGTCACCAAGTTATGATGTGATTAAAAATTAGGTTGTATGTTTATTTTATAATTCTAGAGAAAAGATAACCTAAAGTAATAGTTAATTTAACTTTAATATAAATTTTAAATTGACCATAAATCAGATTTTAATAGATTATAATGACAAGAAGAGTAACAAGACTAACCAATTTAAGTTAAATAAAGAACTAATTATAAAAGAATGAGACATGGTATTAAATGTTGTTACTGCGTAGTAAATACTTATACAAAACTAACGCAACTTGAACGAATCAAATCGGAGATAAAACAGAGAAATTATGAATTTTCGAAGTTATTAGGTACTTAGAATGGATTAATTCAAATGAACAATTTTAGTTCAAGTTTCAGAGCTAAACAGTGTTACTATTTTATAGACAATATTAAAACAAAATTATAGGAACTGGAATGGGTTAAAAAGGAGCTAGTATGAAATTTCTATGAATTATACAAGTTCTGGAATTATTTTTATATCTGAAAATTCATTTCTTAAATAAATCCCTGATTATATCTCTCTTTGGGCTGCGTGCGCAAAAACAGAAGAATGCAGGGGCTTCTGCGCAAGGAATACTAGACTCAGAAAACTCCTGCCTGGACCACGGGTTGATTTGCACTTTTGTCAGGGACTTTTAACAAAAACCGCCATCACGAACGTGTATCGTGAACTCCTAGCCGTCCGATCACCAGGATGCGGTTCGGATTAGATTGTGAACCAGTACGAACCCGTAGCCACCCGATTTCTATCCAACGGCCAAGATCGATTCACTTCACCGATCACGCTACAGCCCTACGATTAGCCAACTACGGTCCGGATTTTAAAATAGTGAAGACACACTCTCCGCCGACCGATTTCCGATGGAGGGCAGAGATTGACCGCGCGAGAAGGGAACCCAGATCTAATCGCAGTCGTTACCTACGAAATCGACGGCCACACGCTTTTTCCCATTCCTCCGACCAACTCCCAACACCGGCGAGCGATTGGGCGGTGGTGGCCTCATCGGGGAAGACCCGTTCCACACACCGAGCCCCCCAATCTCCGATTGGACATGCTCTAGACGAAGCTATGATTGCACCCAAGCTGGGCGACCACCTCACACGCTAAATCGCAATGGGCCGGCGTCAATCTACCTCCCATGGCGGCCCCGCGGCACAGACGAGTTCCGGTGAGCAATCGCCGGCAAACCGTTGATCCAACTGCTACCCTACTGGTGTCACACGATCCTACGGATGTGCTGGACAGACCAGGGTACTTACCAGAGGCCAGGATGGCGCCAGGAAGAGCGTCCTCGCTCCACCATAGCACGGTGCCGTAGACCCACGCCGGTGAAGGATTCTCGCCTCTCCCCGGGCCTACTTCCAGTTCGGGTGAACTACGCATGCGCCCGCATGACTCGATTGTCACGACCGGATCGCGTGGAGAGGCTCGAGCGACGGAGGCGATGTCCGGGGTCTTTGCGGTGGCGATTCCTTCCCTCCTGCACACGGTGCCGAGGTTTTAGGCGCGGTGCGGGTATCGTGCAGCAAGTGGGGAGAAGAGAACACCACACACACTACTTATTCATGGGCGCCCGGTAGTCGCGGACACCGCGGCGAAGACCCCAGCCGAACTCAACGGCCCTGGCGAGCTCCCAGGCGAGAGACTCGGTCCAGGCAGGTGAGACCCCATCAGCAATAAGAGCAGAGAGGGTGAGTTAGGTCAAGGCAGGTGAGACCCCATCAGTGGTAAGAGCAGAGAGGGTGAGTTAGGTCAGCGCGGGCGAGTGGGCGAGTGGTAGAGCAGAGTGGCTGGCCAGGGAGAAATACCGAGTCCGCGCGGGTGGTGTGAAACACGGCCGGTGTGGCAGAACCGTGCAAATTTTTCCAGCTTAAGTACCTAAGTCACGCCTCAGGGGCCGTAACACACTTAAATTGGAATAACCCGTCAGTCCCTCAGATCTAGTCTGATGGAGCCACTTAACCAGGATCAAATTCCACAATCTCACTCGAAGGTGAGTCACAGGAGAAATACAATAAAGCAGGAAACCTCAAATTAAAGTATTGAATTATTATATAAATCGGAGTTTTTCAAGTTGCTGATAAGAGTTCATAAAATAAGATGCAGCGAATAATCGATGTTGTCGGTAGCGAGGGAATGGGCAAGGCCTAGCCCACTACTCCTCGTGCTCCTCTCCTGCTGGAGCAGCATCCCACTCGACCATCCAACCCGGTGGCAGGGTGGTAGGCCAAGTCACACCATCAACCATATCCTGAAGCATACCTGCAAAAATTATGCCACAAGCAAGGCTGGGTATACTAATACTCAGCTAGACTTACCCGGTGTGAGGAATCTACTCTACCTCTAGACCATGCGGCTGTTTGGCTGACGGGTTTGGTTTGCCAAAAGCACTAGCTGTATCTAAAATCAAGTTTTAGCTTTTCCATTTCTAGCATCATTAGCTTTACTAAGTTTGCTCCTTCTAAGCATACATGGTAACAAGCATTTAGTTCAATCAACAAATTGTCTCATGTTACCTCATTTCACTTCTTACTCAATGTAGTACAAGGGGTCAAGCAGTCTCATTAGCTGCGAGAAGTAGACGATTCGAATCAGGTTTTTATCCTTGCAAGGTAAACCTAAACACAAGACATGTCAGGGTACTCCGACCCCACACATGTCAACCGTCCCCATCGATTCCCCGTTCTCGTTCAGGCCTCACCACCTTGGCATACAATGCTCCACTGACCCCGGCTGCCGCCGTGCAGTGACCGCACTTGTACCCACCATAGCTAGCATGGGAGACCCAATCTCAGGTCGCGTGAGGGATAAAGTCCGCGCCCGGCTTCACTCAGGTACTAGGTTTACCGGTTACCATATTTCCCGACATGTGCTTAGTACGTTCAAAAGCTTGACTCAGGTATCCACACGTTAATCCTTAATTCCTTTTTCCCATCTCATGGACAAGGCATCCTCCCTGGATCCAAGTCCATAGACTAACATAGATCCCGTTATCAAGATGAATACAATCAATTCCTGACCTCGCGCGAGTGCTAGAAAAATCACTCGACTTCTACCGAGATCCTGATTAGCAAAGCAGATACTCGACCTAGCATACTAGTATCCATCTCAAAAGGAATCCTAAGTTCATGCAACTAGAGGTTTCAAGCAATTCCTACACTTAAGTGCACATTACAATCCTACAAACATTAAGTGTAGTAAAGTAGCATATATAGATACGGTTATGCATAAAAATCGGGGCTTGCCTTCAATTGCTGGGGCTGCGGGGAGATCCTCAGTGGCAGTCTCGGAAGCTTGCTCCTGGTCTTCCTCTTGGACAGTCCCTTGCTCGGGGATGAGCACGTACTCTCTGTCAGCGAGATTCCAATTTAATGAATGTAATGAGTGAGATACATGCATGATATGCTATGTGCTTTAGCGGTTAAACTTTGATGGTGAATGATCCACTTAAATTAGATAGAGTTAAATCTTGTTACAAAAGATTTTTGGTGGTATACTTAGTATTTTAGATCACACTCAGTTAAACTAAGTGGTAAGTTCATTTTGGTGTTCCACTGAATTCTTTTTAAAGCCTTAGTGAGAATTTGCCAAGATTTCAAGTTGAACTTATTGGGGCGAGGTTTATCTTTCCTTTCTTTCCCTTTATTTCTTTTACGTTTTTAAGGTGGGTTTGAACTACAAGTTGCCTTAATAAATTTCCAAACATTATGTAAAAATTACAGTGGCTTATTTACTAGTGTATTCTCTGTCCTAAAATTTGGGGCTTAAAAAGTGAATAGTTCTCTCTGGACAAAATTATAAAATGTTAGGGCAAAAGGGGTGGTTTGAACTACAACTACCATTTAACAGTAGGTAATTTTCTAAGACTTATTTTTGCTGGCATTTAGATGTTATAACATGACTTTGCACAAAGTTCTAGACATTAATACTTATTAGTTATTTTACTATGATTTTCTAAAGTTTCTAGCCAAAGGGGTGCTTTCTACTACCACTATAATTGAAAAATATCAAACAACAGATTTCTGATTTTTCCTAGCTTATTCTTTGTGCAAGAGCAATCATTCTAAAGTTTGGCATCTTTTTGCTTAAGGGAGGGGTGGTAGGAACTATTTGGATTAAATGGCCTTTTTCATGAAGTATTGGCAATTGGTATTATTTTGCATCTTTCAAAAGGGTTTGCATTTTTCTCTGGTGGCCTATCTTATTATTGATCTTACAAAATTATATTTGCCCATTATTGCATTATTTTTGGGTTACTCATGATTTATTTGAAATATGACTCATTATCAAGTTTTATTTGTTTACCCTACTTAAAATGATGGGCTGGGGTGTTTATCATTTTTGCAGTGGGGTTTTGGTGGTTACAAGTCCACTGGATTTTTATTAACAAATTTGAGTCTGGTTTTATAACTCCAATAATTATTTTCTAGTTGGAATAATGCTAAATAAAACATTCCACTTTAATTCTGTTCTGGACTAGTGGTCTTTTTTATTTTTCCTATGTTTTCTGTTACTTAAGTAGGCTAGGAAAAATAATTTCACTCACTGTTCATTAATTCCTAATGCCTTTCTGATTTTCTTAAGTTTTGGGTAAAAATGGCTTTTAATAGATATCCCTACTTGAATTTTCAATACTGGGGTTCCCACTATTTTTGAACAGTGTTTAAATGGGGTTTGAACATCTACAAATTTTCTTAGGTTCAGCACAGAAGCATAACCAATTTCCTTTAATTAAACAAGGTTTGATCAGTTTCTTTATTTAATTCTAAACTCTAAAATTTAGAACAGAAAGCATGGAGTTCAGTATTTTTAGTTGGTAGTCCATAATATTTAGAATCCAACAAAATTGGTTTGACAATTTTTGGTTAAGTATTTCTCAAGTCATGAATTTTCTAAGTTCTCTGTTCATTAAAAAGATTAAACAGAAATGATTAAATGGAAAACTACTTTGTAACGGGGTCCCTGGCGGGTGTTTTGAAGTTTCCTTACAGACTAGTCCTTGGGCTACTATTCAAGTGAGTCGCTGACAGTTCAGAAAACCCCCTGGATTCTTCTAATCCTAACCCGAGGTCCTTCCCCCAAATCAAACAGTACCCGCGGCGGAGGGGCTTACCGGCGGCTAGACTGCTCCGGTGAGGTGGTCGAGGGTGTAGGGGAGGTCCTGAGGGTCACGGCGATGTGCGGGTCGCCGTCGGGGATGGTCGGAGTCGGACGGTCCACGTGCGTAGGCGGGGGAGCTCGTCGGCGGCGAGGAGTCCGACCTATCCAGGGCACAATTGACCAAGGATCAAGGGTCAGAGAGCTTCACCAGGGATCAAGGAAGGTGTGTGCGCGAGGAATTGAAGAACGGCTCACCGGATTGCTCGGTCTACGCGCGCAGGCGGGCGGCCGAAGTCCGGCGAGGACGATCTTGGTTCTCCGGTGAAGTTCTGTCGGGTCCGAGGGCTGGGAAAGCTTCACAATCTATTGGCGAAGCTAACCGAGCGGCTGGCACGACTTGGAAGTAACTGGAGTGGGCTGGCCACGGTGGCCGAGGCTTGGGTGGCAATGGCGGGTGGAAGAGAGTTCGCCGGAGCTAAGGAGCGGCGTCTGGCCGGCGAAGGTGAGCACGGGTGAGGTGAGGCGCGCCCGGGAAGGCTTTAAAGGCATGAGCGGGCACGACCGAGGGCGAGGGCGCGCAGCGGACTTGACCGAACGCTGGGGTGAGCGCGCGTGCGGGTTGGGCGAACGCCGGTGTGCCGACCAGGGTCGAACACGTGTGCGCGTTCATTCTGCCCAAGTTCTGGCGCGTGTGGTCATTCATCCGAGCCTGCTATTGCCTTGGTGAGTGCACAAAACCTCTTCTCCTTCCTACAAGCTACCGATCTTGTGTGGGGGTCATAGGATTTTGCATACTGGTTTCAAAGATTTGGAGCCCTGAAATCTGGTCTATCTCCCTACCCGAGCCCGAGGCAAATCCTGGGTTTTGTCGTGTCTAGGGCTCGCGTCCCAATGCCATCTTCTGGCATGTGACAGAGGGATTAGTTAGGCACAATTTTGACAATGGGGTCATTAGGATTTGAGCTAGGGATAAAGGTGAACACGCTCGGTCTTTAGCTCAAGGGCTGAAATTCAGAATTCTGAATTTCAGAAATCCCCATTGAACCCTCACTTAAGCTTGTTTTAGAGTTTTTATTAAACTATTTTGGACAATCTTTCATAATCTTTATTGTTGCTTATTTAGTATACTTCAATGTTTATATTTGGCCTAAGCCATGATTTTATATTTTTCATAGTCTTTTGCCCCTTTTCTTCAATTCTACTTAAAGAGCTCAATTAGGGTTGGTATTAGGGTTTCAACATTTTGCTCTTTTGAAAAATCTTATTTGTTTGAAACATGATTCTTTAGATATACACTTAGTAGATCTTTTATTCTTAAGTTAATTTGATGCTCATGCTCAATTTGGTTCACATGAAATGTTAATTCTTGGGTTGGCACTGAGAGAAACCCTAGGTGACACTGGGGTGTCACAGCCTTCCCCCCTTAAAGGAATCCCATCCCGAGATTCGGGTCAGAGTCCTCCCAGGGTGAAGCGAAGGGTGAGACTTACAGGAAGTGGGTGCTCTATTATTAGGGCAAATTGCTCTTCGAATGTCATTCTCTTTGCAACTTCAGAAGGAAGTCCTATTAAGTTTTGTTTCATAATTACTTCATTCTGATTTAAGGTTATATTTTTGAAATTTAGATTCGAAAGGCAGGAGGAGGGGCTGGGTATGATTATGTACCAATTTTCTTAGGTAGGCAATCGGGGAAGTTGGATCGCAAGAATTCCTCAGTCTCCCAAGTAGCCTCTTCCTCTGAGTGATTACTCCACTGGACCTTATACATCTTGATCGATTTTGCCCGAGTTGATCTTTCTTTGCAATCCAGAATCTTGGAAGGGTACTCTTGGTACGATAGATCTGGCTCTATCTCCAATTCTGGCTCTGCTATGATCTCGGTCGGCAATCGAACACTCTTCTTCAGCTGAGATACATGGAACACATTGTGGATGGCAGACATTTTTGGAGGTAACTTCAATTTATATGCCACGGGCCCACATGCTTCTATGATCTCATAAGGTCCAATGTAACGAGGGCTAACTTGCCTTTGATTCCAAACCTCTGCACTCCCTTGGTGGATGATACTTTCAAATACATGAAATCTCCCACCTCGAACAGGAGAGGTTTTCTTCTCTTATCATGGTAACTCTTCTGCCTGGCCTGAGCAGCTTCTAGATTCTTCCTGATTAGTTTGACCTTCCTTTCGGCTTCAGTCACTAAGTCAGGTCCGAAAACTTCTATTTCTCTAGGCTGAGACCAATTGAGTGGTGTTCTACACCTTCTCCCATAGAGAGCTTCGAAGGGTGCCATCCTTAGGCTGGATTGATAACTGTTGTTATAAGCAAACTCTGCCAAGGAGAGGTTCTTATCCCAGTTCTTGCCACAATTGATTGCACAAGCTCTCAGCATATCTTCAAGAATTTTATTCACCCTCTCAGTCTGACCATCAGTCTGTGGGTGGTAAGCTGAACATCTGATTAGCTTGGTTCCCAAAGACTCTTGCAGTTGTTCCCAAAATCTAGCAACAAATTGGGCTCCTCGGTCAGAAACAATGGTCTGCGGCAATCCGTGCAAACACACGATCCGGTCAATGTACAACTATGCATACTTTTGAGCCTTATCAGTGGTGTGCACAGGGAGAAAATGTGCCACTTTCGTCAGTCGGTCCACAATAACCCAAATCGAATCATGATGACGAGAGGTGTTGGGCAGACCCACGATGAAATCCATGCTGATGTCATCCCATTTCCATGAAGGTATAAACAGGGGTTGCAAGGCTCCAGCTGATTTCAAGTGGCTGGCCTTTATCCTCTGACAGGTGTCACATTCTGATACATACTGGGCTATCTCCCTCTTCATTCTGGTCCATTAATACAAAGACTTCAAATCATGGTACATTTTGGTGCTTCTCGGATACATAGAGAATTTGGAGAGTTGGGCTTCATCCAAGATTTTCTTCTTGAGATCCTTGATTTTAGGAACCACCAATCTGCTTTCAAACCATAATATACCATTTCCATCTTGGCGGAAACATTTATACTTCTCAACCTTCTGATGGAGATTCTCCTTGATAATCTGCACTCCCTTGTCACTGAGCTGGGCCATGATGATCTGGTCTTGCAAAGCTAGCTCAACGGAAATGTGAGACAAAGCACCAAAAGGAATTACTTCAATCTGCATCTTGCTCAACTCATCACACAAGGTGTTAATGCGAGAATCCATCAGAACACAGTTGCATTGCAACTTCCGACTCAAGGCATCTGCTACCACATTGGCTTTTCCTGGGTGATAATGTACCTCCAGGTCATAGTCCTTGATCAGCTCTAGCCATCTTCTCTGCCTCATGTTGAGATCAGCCTGAGTAAAGATGTACTTAAGGCTCTTATGATCAGTGAAGATGTTGCAGTGGGTTCCCATCAAATAGTGCCTCCACATTTTTAATGCATGAACCACTGCTGCCAACTCAAGGTCATGAGTGGGATAATTCTGCTCATGAGGCCTGAGTGCTCTTGAGGCGTAAGCAATGACTCGGTTGTCTTGCATCAAGACACAACCTAGTCCAGTGCCAGAGGCATCACAATACACATCAAAAGGCTTGCTGCTGTCGGGTTGCGCTAACACCGGTGCTGTGGTCAGATGTTGCCTCAATGCATGGAAGGCATCTTCGCACTTCTGACCCCAAACAAACTTGGCTTCTTTCTTCAACAGCTCAGTTATGGGCTTCACAATTCAAGAGAAATCCAGAATAAATCTTCGGTAATAACCTGCTAATCCCAGAAAGCTCTGAATCTGATAGATAGTCGTTGGTGGCTTCCAGTTCATCACCTCTTGCACTTTATCAGGATCAACAGCTATTCCTGCATGAGAGATAGTGTGACCCAAGAATTTGATTTCCTTTAGCCAAAAATCACATTTTGACAACTTGGCATAAAGGTGGTGCTCTCGCAGACGTTGAAGCACTACATGCAAATGCCCGACATGTTCTTCTTCGTTCTTCGAGTACACCAAGATATCATCGATGAAAACCACTACGAATTTGTCCAATTCAGGCATGAAAACAGAATTCATCAGATACATAAAATATGCTGGTGCATTAGTCAGCCTGAAAGACATCACCAAGAATTCATATAGCCCATATCTGGTTGAGAAAGTCGTCTTCGGAATATCGCTTGCTCATATCTTGATCTGATGGTAGCCGGAGCGAAGGTCTATCTTGGAAAACACTTTGTCCCCGACCAACTGGTCAAAAAGAACATCGATACAAGGCAAAGGATACTTGTTCTTGATAGTCACCGCATTAATAGGGCGGTAATCTATACATAGCCTCAAGCTTTCATCTTTCTTCTTCACGAACAGGGCTGGACATCCCCAAGGCGAAGTACTTGGGCGAATAAAACCTTTGTCCAGCAACTTTTGTAATTGCTTCTTCAATTCTGCCAACTCAGCGGGTGGCATCCGGTAAGGCCTCTTGGAAATTGGTGTCGTTCCCGGTTGCAACTCGATGGCGAATTCAATATCCCAGTCTGGTGGCATTCCTGGCAGTTCATCAGGGAAGACATCTGCATACTCACAGACCACTGGAATCTTCTTCAGAGGTAACTCCGTCATAGAGAAAGCACATGACTGAGTAGAACCTTGACTGGGCAAAATTAAGGTGAAACTCCACAAAATGGGGAATTGATTTCCACGATGCGGCTGGTGTTGGGGGCCTTCGTCCTCCGAAGGTCCTCAAAAACATGATTTGACAATGTTTTCCAAGTGGATTATGTGAACAGGTACCTTCGGACTCAGAATTACGAACATGAAGTGCGGTCAGGACGAAGCCTGAACCAGACGAAGGACGGGCTGATTACCAAGCTCCACGAAGGATGGTGCACAGCCGAAGCTGTGCGCAGGGAAGCTTCGTCGCGATAGCAGAGAGGGGAACCGACTTAAAGATGAAAAGACTACGTGGGCCTTGTCAGATTTCCATAAGTCATTGACAAATGTAATGGACATAAATGTAATTTTACGTGGGCTGCGTCCCGCGTCTATAAATAGATGAACAGTACTCCCGTACTGTTCACGCTGACTTGGCATTTTGCTTTTGCGTCACGCTTGTACTTTTTATCTTCTCTCAGGACCGAAGGTACATCTGTAATTTGAAATCATTTCTATTTTTCCATGTTAATAAAATAGAAATGATTCTATGATGATGCTTATATTATATTTCATGCTTTATATGAATCCTTCGTCATTACTTGTTATGTTTACGAAGGTATGTCTCTCATGACCTTCGTCCGAAACTCATTATTTCCCGAAGGAACATAATGCTTCGAAGGACGAAGGACTTTAACACTTAACACTTTTTATGTTGCCTTGTTCTTAACTCTTAGCATTTGAGAACAAGTCCCCAACATTGGCGCCCACCTCCGGTGAACTCACTTCCATTTCCTGAGCTTTTCGACACCTTCGGCAAGCATCAGCTTCGTCATGCCGCCGAAGAAGGCTTCAGCACCAGGGGCTGGCATGCTGCAGCCGCTGGACCCCAATCAAGACGTCCTTTCTCTCAGAGAGGCACGAAGCCAGAAGAGGAAGGCTACCAGTCCAACACATCCGGAGGATGATCTAGATCAGGAGATTCAGAATCTGGAAATCCTTCAGCAGCAGGTTCAACGCAGGAAGGAGAAGATGGCCAGGCTAGCTGAACTGCAGAGGCAGATAGATGAAGCCTCTGAAGAAGTTCGTCATCTTGCTCAGGATGAGCAACACCGAAGGCCTCAGCATCAAGACCTTCATCAGGAGGGCTTTCACAACGAAGACGACTGGTATGACAATTTCCATCGTGGGAATTTTGTTTTTGATGATGCTTCTCCCCTGTCCGCTGAGTTACAGGCTACACCTTGGCCTCCGTCCTACAAGCCGCCTCAGCTCCCCGTATTTGATGGCCATTCAGACCCGAAGCAATTCCTAATGAGCTACGAGGCAACAATATCTTCATACGGTGGTAATACGGCAGTCATGGCAAAATCCTTCGTCATGGCCGTCAGAAGTGTTGCTCAGACCTGGTACTCTTCTCTTCGGCCAGGGACAATCACTTCTTGGCAGAAACTGAAGGATATGCTCATAACTAGTTTCCAAGGGTTTCAAACAAAGCCGGTCACTGCTCAGGCCCTTTTCCAGTGCACCCAGGACCACGAAGAATACCTTCAGGCATATGTCCGAAGGTTTCTGCGTCTAAGGGCACAGGCGCCGACAGTGCCCAATGAGATTGTCATTGAGGCCATGATCAAGGGGCTTCGGCCAGGGCCATCAGCGCAGTATTTTGCCAGGAAGCCACCACAAACGCTGGAGAAGCTGCTCCAGAAGATGGATGAATATATTCGAGCTGACAATGATTTTCGCCAAAGAAGGGAGGAGGCCTTCAGATTTTCTGAGATGACCAGGGGCTTCGGAGGAAGATTCTATCCGAGGCATGTCAGATCAATTCATAATTCCAATCAAAATGATGATAAGGGGAGCCAGCAGCAAAGGCCACAGTACTCCTCACAGGCTTCGGGGCAACAGCAAAGCTCCTTCCGACCACCAGCTCCAAGAGGCAGAGGCGCCAGGGGCTTCGGCGGAAGATTCGGGGATCAACCCAGAAGAATATTTTGCTTATTCTGTGGTGAAAACAAAGGTCATACTACCAGGATGTGTCATGTTACCATTCAGAAGCAAAAAGAGATAGCCGAAGCTGCCGCGCAACAGGCTCAGCCGAAGCAGGTCATGCACACTGCTTCGTATCATTCGCCCTACATCCCATAATATGTGGGCAACCATCCTGCAGTCTCTGCTGCTTCGGCAAGTCAGCCTTCAGCTTCCTGGCAACAGCCCCCGCCTCCACCTCCGTTGCAACAAGGCCAGCAGCCAGAAGGGAGCCAATATGCTCCACATCAAAGGGACTTCAGAGAACAATCCGAAGCTCGCACGGTCAACAGCACCGTGCCAGAGTCAAAACACATCTATTGACAAATATCCTACCTTAATAGCAATCTTTTTCATTCAGTTTTATTTTTTGTAATAAAGGACATTGTTTAGGTTTCATGTAATTAGTTTCGTTGATTCTTACAAGAAAAATATGTTTTCTTCACAGGTTTGTGATAATAAAAAGGACCTTCGGACTATCGAAAATCCTTCGAAGCAACAAAAAGTCGTTCTAAGGAACGCAGAGTAAGTCTGACGAAGTCACAAAAAGTCGTTCCGAAGGGAGCGCAGTGTAAGTTTTCTGCTCCAAAGTCGTTCCAAAAGGAATGCAGAGCATACAGCGAAAAGTCAACGCTGATACCGCCTAAGTAAAAGGCGAAGAAGCTCCAAAGACGTTCCTAAGGGAATGCAGAGCTTATACCGCCTAAGTAAAAGGCGAAGAAGTTCCAAAGACGTTCCTAAGGGGATGCAGAACTTACAGCGAAAAATAAACGCTGATTCCGCTGAAGTAAAAGGCGAAGAAGCTCCTAAGGGAGGCTTATAATGAAAAAGTCAGTATTGATACAAAAGATTGTGCCCCATTGCAGGAATGTGCGTATCTTCGGCACAAAATATCATTTTGCATAACATAACATCATCACATCATTTTGCATAGCATAATCATCATACATCATGCTGCATGTGGCACAAGAAGGGGGCATGTTATCGATCTTCGGAAAATGCTTTGAAAAAGGGCAAATCATGCCAAGTTACAGGGAGAAACAATATTGATTTTCGAGGTATAGCTTCGGAGATTATTTTTACGAAGCTTGGATATTTCTTATCAGAACACTATGGATATTGTCGTGATAAATGATAAATTCTTCTTCACGAAGCATGAAAAGAAGGGAAGGTGTTTTTTCGTCGAAGACTCAAAAATGGTACGTGTTTAAAGTTTCATGCATCGTAAAGAATTGAATCATAAAACAAGTATATTACATACATGATTACAGAATATTACACAAATCATATATCAAATGTTTTTTGCAATAGCACTTAGTCTTCCCTAAGTACTATCTCTGCAGCTTCGTTCAGCAGTTGATCGACAACCTGATCCATGATAGCTTCGGCCATCTTTTTAATTTCGTCGTCATCTTTAGGCTGAGGGCCCGAAGATGCTTTAGTAGGATCTGAGTGAGGACGGGATACTATTACATCATTATTACAGATCGCGAACGAACTATAAAATTAAAAGTTATAATGCAATGAAAACTATTCGTTAGTACCTATTTGCCCTTCGGGCTCTGCGTTTTTCTCAGCAGCCTCGGCTACTTCTCTAGCATCATGGATGCCCTTTTCACTTCTCTGAATAATTTCTCTTGCCATTTCTCGGCCACCGTTATCCCAGATATCAGTAAAAAACTTTCCACCAATTATGCTAGCTTCGGCCGAAGGATCTTTTGTATCTTCAAAGGACAAAGCAGCTTCGGACTGTGCTAAAATTTTCACATGCTCACAGCCCTTCTTCTCTAAAATGGTGGCAATCCCTCTGGCGCCAGAGAAGGCACATATATCTCCTCGGCTATTTAAAATTTCTTCGAAGGCTTCAGCTTCGTGGTCAATCCATTCAATGACACTTTCGGGATTGCCCCTCAAAAAATTTTCTTCACTTGAGAATGCGCCGACTTTGGCGAAGCTAGCCTTTAATTTTTTAACACAATCTACAGATTTATTGTAGCATTTCTTTTTGGACGAACGAAGCTCTTCAACAGTCACTTCTAGATGATCTGCCCATTGATCGCTGAGTTCACGCTTTGTTTCTTCAAGTATACGTTCTTCTTTGGCTCTGGCCAGTTGTTTCCGAAGGTCTTCAATTTCGCGTTTCTGAGCTTCAGCTTGACTTTTGAAAGCAGCTTCGTCCTCCTTTATTTTATCTATCAATGAGTATAATATTTTGTCTTTTTCGAGACCTTCGTTCCTCAGTTCAATTACTTCGGAACGAAGGTTGCTCAGGGCTATAGTACATCCTTCGTCCTCAGCATCTTTCTGTGCTCTGAGGGCATTGCTGAGTATCAGGCCCTGCAGACAGGAATATGTCTGTGTCAATAGTTTTAAACAAACGAAAAATTTTGAATTCAACAAAAATACAAGAATTCCATTTGTCGCACCTTTAAACTGTTGTAAGCTAGGCTGTCAGCCAGATCGTTCTTTGACAGCACCGAAAGTCCGTCTTCTAAAGTTGGAAATCCGAAGCTTCTGCTCATCTCCCGACAGACAGAAATTTCCTTGCTGTCGGGGAGGCAATACAAGAAATCTTCTTCTCCACTGCCATTAAATATCAACGCCCCCTTTGGATATTTCAACTTTTGGGCATAGTGTTGGGCCTCTTGTTCTTCTTTTTCTGTTAATTTTTTCCCCGAAGCATGACGAAAAATATAATCACGAATTTTGGATGCTTCGGGGGTAACAACACCAGTTCCTTCAGCAAAAGTTGGCTTTGTTATTTTTTCTGCCTCACTTTCCAAGGTTTTTGCCTTTGAGGGCTCTGAGGGCCCAGCTTCGGCTTCAGTATCTTGCTCTGGAGCTTTAGAACCCGAAGCTTCGACTGTTGTTTCAGGAGTGACGGCAGCCTTCTTCGGAGGGGTGCTTGAAGATTTGATCGTTTCCAGCACATCTAGCACATTAGCCATTCTCCTTCTTTTCGGAGTCACTGCTGGCACTTTTTGATTACTTACTGTTTCAATGTTTGCCACAGGACTCAAAACTTCTGATGTTTTGGAGTCCTCGGTTGCTTCCTTTACCTCTTCCATTTTTTCTGTGAATGGCGCTTCGGCCTTCTCTTTCGTTTCTGATAACAAAATTTTTGATTGCTCCAATTTTGTCTTCGTTGGTATTTCGGCTGTTTCTGTGACTTCTGGCAGCAAAGTTGGCTCGGCTGGTTTTTCAGCTTCGGTGGCCGAAGAAGTCTCTCCGGTAAACTCAGGCACCGAAGCTGGTTCAATATAACGCGGTCGATAAGTAAGAACCTTTATCTTCTTCCTTTTCGGTTCTGGCTCGCTAGGAGCAGCTGCAGTTTCTTCTTTTGCAGAGGTTGTATTTTTTCTCTTCTGCCTGCGAATGGGGTAGCAATAGTCAGGGTAGACAAACCCGATGGCATCAAATACCCGATTCAGCCTTTTCTTTTTTCGGCCTCCGAAGGCTGCTGACATTGCAGTATCTTCGGCCTTCGAGTATGTCCCAAGCAGCTCATCACTTAAATTGTCAATACTTTTCAACCACTCATCGTCTGGCTCAATAAATTTATCTTCAAATTTAAAAGTGTACTTAAACCTGACAAGTCCACCTTCGTCGGCCTCTTTAACGATTTCTTGTGGCATTTCCCATTTCTCCGCAAGCGGCCACACCCTGAAGGCAATATGCTCTTGTACTAAGTCCCTTGTTCCTATAAAAGAGCAGACAACGCCGAAGGCTCTTTGGCACTCTTCGGCGGCTTCGTTCATTTCAACCTTCGGCCTCCGAAGGCCGAAGCTTTGCCAAATAGGACGCATAATTATACCTTTGATGTCTTCTCGTGCTGATAAGTCATTCTTCACATAAAACCATTCTGTCATCCAATCCCCGGGCCATCTCTTCCGAAAGGATGGTACGGGACAGCTTGCCCCGGACCGAGAGACGAAGCTGCTCAAGGGGAATCGCAATCCGGCTTTCAAAAAGCTTCGGTACACCACAACTTCATTTTCTTCAGGGTGTGGACAAGTTTTTTCCCCTTCGTCCGCCCTCACAATGGACAGATCCCGGAAATACCTTCCTCTCATATTAACAAGATGATTCTCTTTGATAGTTGATTTACCATAAACTGAATGGCTTGGTCGCCAGGGGCGATCTTCGGAGTCTTCGCCACCGCTGTCCACATCATAACTTTCACTGTCACCAGTATCTTCAGACAGCCCTTCCAGAATTTCCCTGGTGATCTTTTCTGTGTTGGTCTTCGACATTGCTATAAGAAACCCTAAGTTCTTCTCTTCATCAAGACTCAGCTTCATCTCAGCAGCAGCCTTCTTAGCAGCTTCAGACATCTTCGGAAACACTAAAAAACTGTTTTCAAGGCCGAAGCTTCAAAATCAAAAAGATCAGCAAATCTTAGTGCACAAGAGCTAAAAATTTAGTGGGCCGAAGCAGATGGCAAGTGTGCGTACCAAATGAGTTTGTGGTATGATCTTATTTATACGCCCAGGGCGTTGAAAATTGAAAGACCCCACTTGTCAGTGAAAGTTGCTATTCTAGCAAAGGGAAGGTGTTTTTTCGGACCTTCGGCTCAAGGCCTTCGTCCATTTCGCAATCTGAATTTATCATTAACAAATTAATATTGCGAGGGGCTACTGTTGGGGGCCTTCGTCCTCCGAAGGTCCTCAAAAACATGATTTGACAATGTTTTCCAAGTGGATTATGTGAACAGGTACCTTCGGACTCAGAATTACGAACATGAAGTGCGGTCAGGACGAAGCCTGAACCAGACGAAGGACGGGCTGATTACCAAGCTCCACGAAGGATGGTGCACAGCCGAAGCTGTGCGCAGGGAAGCTTCGTCGCGATAGCAGAGAGGGGAACCGACTTAAAGATGAAAAGACTACGTGGGCCTTGTCAGATTTTCATAAGTCATTGACAAATGTAATGGACATAAATGTAATTTTACGTGGGCTGCGTCCCGCGTCTATAAATAGATGAACAGTACTCCCGTACTGTTCACGCTGACTTGGCATTTTGCTTTTGCGTCACGCTTGTACTTTTTATCTTCTCTCAGGACCGAAGGTACATCTGTAATTTGAAATCATTTCTATTTTTCCATGTTAATAAAATAGAAATGATTCTATGATGATGCTTATATTATATTTCATGCTTTATATGAATCCTTCGTCATTACTTGTTATGTTTACGAAGGTATGTCTCTCATGACCTTCGTCCGAAACTCATTATTTCCCGAAGGAACATAATGCTTCGAAGGACGAAGGACTTTAACACTTAACACTTTTTATGTTGCCTTGTTCTTAACTCTTAGCATTTGAGAACAAGTCCCCAACAGCTGGCTACATCAATCACTACTTGGTGCAGGGTCATCCAATTAGCTCCTAGAATAATATCCACATTTTCTAAACCCAAAACAAGAAGGGTAGTCTTGACAATGTGGCTTCCCGGTTGAATAAGCACACTTTGGTTTAATTGATTAGTTGCAATTTTACCCCCAGGTGTGGCTATCATAAATGACCCTTTTGAGTGGTAGAAAGACAGTTGACATTTAGCACTAAACTTTTGGCTAATGAAACTATGAGATGCACCAGAATCAAATAGAATTAAAGCAGGTTGATTATAAACTGAAAAGATAGTGGTCATGATGGGGGCTCCCTCGGGGTCTTCCTCCAGAGTAGTGAAGTTGAGCTTCCCTTGCCTGACTTGTACCTTCTGCTTTCTTCCCTTGTCTTGATTTGGTGCTGGCATCTGCCTCTGCTGATTCCTTGGACAATTCTTGGCATAGTGGCCCACATTGCCACAAGTAAAGCACTTGTTCCCATTGCCCTAGCGGAACTGCTGCTGCTGCGGAGGCTGATTGTTCCTTGGAGCCAGAGCTGGAAAGCGGTTGGGTGTCGGCTGCTGCTGCTGAGGTGGCCTGATCACCCATCTGCCTGCCTGCTGCTAAAATCCCCTGCTCTGATTGTGAGAAACAATCCTGAACCTCTGGGCCTGAGCGCATGGTGCTGCCATTGGTGCCTTTCTCTTCTTCTCTGCCCGGTGAGCTACAATGCAATCCTCCTGGGAGATGGCCAGGTTGACCAACTCATTGAAGCTATCTGCCCGGACAGTGTTAAGACGTTCCCGCAGCTTAGTGTTGAGACCCCTGCGGAAGCGGTCTCTCTTCTTCTCATTAGAATCAGCATGGTAACCTGCATACTGGCACAGGTCGTTGAAGGCCTGAGCGTACTGCAATACCGTGCGGGTTCATTGATTAAGTGCCAGAAACTCATCCAGCTTGCGATCCAGAATCCCGGCTGGAATGTGGTGCCCTCTGAAAGCAGTCTTGAATTCCTCCCAAGACACTCATGATCAGCGGGGAGCATAGCACGGAAGTGGTCCCACCAAGTCCGAGCAGGGCCGCAAAGCTGCTGCGCGGCGAAGCGAGCCTTGGCATCATCAGGGCAGTCTCCCGTGAGGAGGGGAAACTTGGACTCAATGACGTGGAGCCACACGTCGGCGTCCAACGGATCCTCTGCCTTGGTGAACAAGGGTGGCTGCATGCTCAGGAACTCCTGGTAGGTTGCCGCTGACGGAGGTCGCTGATGCTAGCCTCCACCATGCTGCTGAGGGTGGGGCTGGTGCTGCAAGAGCTGTCGCAGAATCTCATTCTGCTGGGCCATCAGCTCCTGCACTGTGGGAGCTGGAAGAGGTGGCGGGGGAACCTGCTCATTATGCTCGCAACGCTGCCTAGCTGCCATCTGAAAATAGAGATTGTCGCCATTGTTATCCCAACTCACAATTTTGAACAACAAGCTATTATCTCATATAGAAGGAAAATTGCCATAATCATAATATTAGGTTCGAAATGAAGATAACATGGTTACAAACATCCCACAGATTTCAAAAGTTCACAAGGGTTACATCAATTAGGGGAAAGTACCCGTAAGCCTAGTCCAAAATCTAACATTAACTAAGCCCGCATAGGTTTCTATCTGCCTAAAGCGTCAAAGTGACTGATCAACCCTGAGCGGTGGAAGCGACACTGGATGCGGGTGAAGGGGGCATCGCGGAGGTAGTCCCATTGGCACCAGGGGCTGGTCCTAACTCCTCGGGAGCCTCTTCTCCCTCGCTTTCGACCTCATTGGCCTCCATCTCCAAGTGGTGCATGTCCAGGTGGTCATTTGCCTCTTCGAGTTCCCGCTGCACATCGTGGAGCTGGTTCTCCAAGACATCAATAGTGTTGTCTCGGATCTCCACCTCCTGCTCCAAGGTGGAAATGCGCTGGCTTCGCCTTTCCACCTGCAAATCCTTCTCCACCAACTTGGAGGATAAGTCAACCACAAAATCTTCTCTGCTGTCAAGGGTGAGCTTGGTGGTTTGAGCGATGTTAGCAAGATGTGCCATAGCGTCGCTCTGCAGGGCCTGAAGGCGATACAGCGCACTCATGCACTGAATAGTGACCCTCCCAACCAAGTCAGGATACATTGTCCACACATCTTTCACATGGCTCACACGGTTACACGACATGGGGTCATCCTTCTTCTCAGCAGGGAAGAGTCCCAAGGGGTGCATCACCATCTCCAAGGGATGGTAGCCACAGAAAGTCGTCAGAGTCTTCATGGCTGCTGCCTTAGTGGTGTCGTCCCTCCTAATCCAATCGTCTCGGAGTCAAGAGAACGCCAACCCGGCTGAAGGGGATGAGCCTCCAAAGTCAGCCAGACTCGGCAACGAGGTACTTGATGCTCCTCATACAACTGCACCGTGTACAAAGGGGGCGTAGGGTAACCAGCGGAGTTAAGCACTTCCCACAAGATGGAAGGAAAGCCATCGTGAGAAAGGAAGTCAGAGCTTAAACGAGTGTCTCCTCCGCTGGCGGGGGTGGGTGAATTCATCTGCGGAAGGGTATCAAAGCTAAAGATTATGGTGGAAGGAAGAAAAATAAAAGAGCCTGGATGGTTTTAAAAGGAAGCGGGTTAGCTCAAGTATTAATTCCTTTTAGCTTTTATAATGCATGCATGCTGAAAGTAACGTCTCCTCTCCGAATATAAGGTGCTTTAAGGCATCTTTAAAAATCTAAGTACTGGCCCACAGGGCCTACTTCATTAGCCACCTATTTCTCCCACTATCCCTAAGGCCTTTCGTCCTAGGTCTAGCGGTCTAGTCCTGACGATTCTTAGCAGTTTCTAAGCAAGTTTCAGATTTTGAAAATTGGTATTCATGGTTTATTGTCCTTCTCTGTGGTGGAATTTGCTCCGATACCAGCTGTGGCAGAACCGCCCGAATTATTCTAGCTTAAGTGCCTAAGTCACGCCTCAGGGGCCGTAACACACTTAAATCGGAATAACCCGTCAGTCCCTCAGATCTAGTCTGATGGAGCCACTTAACCAGGATCAAATTCCAGAATCTCACTCGAAGGTGAGTCACAGGAGAAATACAATAAAGCAGGAAACCTCAAATTAAAGTACTGAATTATTACATAAATCGGAGTTTTTCAAGTTGCTGATAAGAGTTCATAAAATAAGATGCAGCGGATAATCGATGTCGTCGATAGCGAGGGAATGGGCAAGGCCTAGCCCACTACTCCTGGTGCTCCTCTCCTGCCGGAGCAGCATCCCACTCGACCGTCCAACCCGGTGGCAGAGTGGTAGGCCAAGTCACACCATCAACCATATCCTAAAGCATACCTGCAAAAATTATGCCACAAGCAAGGCTGAGTATACTAATACTGAGCTAGACTTACCCGGTGTGAGGAATCTACTCCTCTACCTCTAGACCATGCAGCTGTTTGGCTGAGGGGTTTGGTTTGCCAAAAGCACTAGCTGTATTTAAAATCAAGTTTTAGCTTTTCCATTTCTAGCATCATTAGCTTTACTAAGTTTGCTCCTTCTAAGCATACATGGTAACAAGCATTTAGTTCAATCAACAAATTGTCTCATGTAACCTCATTTCACTTCTTACTCATTGTAGTACAAGGGGTCAAGCAGTCTCATTAGTTGCGAGAAGCAGACGATTCGAATCGGGTTTTTATCCTTGCACGGTAAACCTAAACACACGATATGTCAGGGTACTCCGACCCCACACATGTCAACCGTCCCCATCGATTCCCTGTTCGCGTCCAGGCCTCACCGCCTTGGCATACAATGCTCCACTGAACCCGGCTGCCGCCGTGCAGTGACCGCACTTGTACCCACCATAGCTAGCATGGGAGACCCAGTCTCAGGTCGCGTGAGGGATAAAGTCCGCGCCCGGCTTCACTCAGGTACTAGGTTTGCCGGTTACCATATTTCCCGACATGTGCTTAGTACGTTCAAAAGCTTGACTCAGGTATCCACACATTAATCCTTAATTCCTTTTTTCCGTCTCATGGACAAGGCATCCTCCCTAGATCCAAGTCCATAGACTAACATAGATCCCGTTATCAAGATGAATACAATCAATTCCTGACCTCGCGCGAGTGCTAGAAAAATCACTCAACTTCTACCGAGATCCTGATTAGCAAAACAGCTACTCGACCTAGCATACTAGTATCCATCTCAAAAGGAATACTAAGTTCATGCAACTAGAGGTTTCAAGCAATTCCTATACTTAAGTGCACATTACAATTCTACAAACATTAAGTGTAGTAAAGTAGCATATAAAGATACGTTTATGCATAAAAACCGGGGCTTGCCTTCAATTGCTGGGGCTGCGGGGAGATCCTCAGTGGCAGTCTCGGGAGCTTGCTCCTGGTCTTCCTCTTGGACAGTCCCTTGCTCGTGGATGAGCACGTACTCTCCGTCAGCGAGATTACAATCTAATGAATACAATGAGTGAGATACATGCATGATATGATATGTGCTTTAGCAATTAAACTTTGATGGTGAATGATCTACTTAAATTAGATAGAGTTAAATCTTGTTATAAAAGATTTTTGGTGGTATACTTAGTATTTTAGATCACACTCAGTTAAACTAAGTGGTAAGTTCATTTTGGTGTTCCACTGATTTTTTTAAAGCCTTAGTGAGAATTTGCCAAGATTTCAAGTTGAACTTATTGGGGCGATGTTTATCTTTCCTTTCTTTCCCTTTATTTCTTTTACATTTTTAAGGTGGGTTTGAACTACAAGTTGCCTTAATAAATTTTCAAAAATTCTGTAAAAATTACAGTGGCTTATTACTGGTGTATAATTCTCTGTCCTAAAATTTGGGGCTTAAAAAGTGAACAGTTCTCTCTGGACAAAATTATAAAATGTTAGGGTAGAAGGGGTGGTTTGAACTACAACTACCATTTAACAGTAGGTAATTTTCTAAGACTTATTTTTGTTAGCATTTAGATGTTATAACATGACTTTGCACAAAGTTCTAGCCATTAATACTTATTATTTATTTTATTATGATTTTCTAAAGTTTCTAGCCAAAGGGGTGCTTTCTACTACCACTATATTTGAAAAATATCAAACAACAGTTTTCTGATTTTTCCTAGCTTCTTCTTTGTGCAAGAGCAATCATTCTGAAGTTTGGCATCTTTTTGATTAAGGGAGAGGTGGTAGGAATTATTTGGATTAAATGGCCTTTTTCATGAAGTATTGACAATATGTATTATTTTGCATCTTTCAAAAGGGTTTGCATTTTTCTCTGGTGGCCTATCTCATTATTGATCTTGCAAAATTTTATTTGTCCATTATTGCATTATTTTTGGGTTACTCATGATTTATTTGAAATATGACTCATTATCTAGTTTTATTTTTTTACCCTACTTAAAATGATGGGCTGAGGTGTTTATCATTTTTGTAGTGGGGTTTTGGTGGTTACAAGTCCACTGGATTTTTATTAACAAATTTGGGTCTGGTTTTATAACTCCAATAATTGTTTTCTAGTTGGAATAATGCTAAATAAAACATTCCACTTTAATTCTGTTCTGGACCAGTGGTCTTTTTATTTTTCCTACGTTCTATGTTACTTAAGTAGGTTAGGAAAAATAATTTCACTCACTATTCATTAATTCCTAATGCCTTTCTGATTTTCTTAAGTTTTGGGTAACAATGGCTTTTAATAGATATCCCTACTTGAATTTTCAATACTAGGGTTCCCACTATTTTTAAACAGTGTTTAAATGGGGTTTGAAGATCTACAAATTTTCTTAGGTTCAGCACAGAAGCATAACAAATTTCCTTTAATTAAATAAGGTTTGGTCAGTTTCTGTATTTAATTCTAAACTCTAAAATTTAGAACAGAAAGCATGGGGTTCAATATTTTTAGTTGGTAGTCCATAATATTTAGAATCCTGCAAAATTGGTTTGACAATTTTTGGTTCAGTATTTGTAGAATGAAATTGGGATTCAGATGGGTCAAATTAAGGGAATAGTATTCAAGAAGACTACTGAAGAAGGAGGATACTAACATACCTAACCCCTGAATAAAAAGGGAGCAAAAACAACAGATTCATGGGTATCCTCCGTAGGGATAGTAATCCATTTCCAAATCCTCCAGGAACTCAACTCTTTGTGGGGGGGGGAGAACACCCATCTTGACAAGGCACATCAAATTAGATTCCAAAATAAAAGAGGCATAGTTTCCACAAAATGGAAGTTAGTTATTAGGGTCAATGGGGGGGATGATAGCGGCTGTCAAGGCCCTCTACTTCTTCATCTTGGGTGTCATGGGACTCCTCACAAGCACAGAATCAAACACCAAGTCGTAGTGGAAAGAAGACACAACGAAACTAGCGCTAGGGTTTCCGCTAGAAATAGTCAAGTATATGTATATATATACCAAGCCTATTACAGCGTTGGTGCAAGTAAAAATATTTTTGTACTGAAAGAAGGGACATTAAGTCGGACAAACTAAGTTGGACAAAAAACGTGCTTTGGCACAAAATCAGTCGGGAAGGATTAGTCGTCAGGGTTAAGTTGCAAGGACACAGGAAATTGAACAAAATCAAGAGGTCAATACTGATGAACAAGATTCTGAAGCACAATTAGAAACTCAAAGATCAGACAAGATAAACCAACAACTACATTTATGGGTATAGAAACACCATTACAAGAGAAGAGTCAGTTCATTATGAACTGACCTTACAAAAGACTCCAACTACTACTACTGCACCCACCTGCTACTACTACACCTACCAACTACTACACTACATAATACTACTATCTAAGCCGATGACGCCTTGCCACCGGTATTGCTGTCCTTGCCACCACCGCTGCTTATGTCGTTGCCACTGCCCATTCTGCCATTGCCCTTGCCGTTGCTGCCATTGTCACCTCCACAGTTGTTGTCCTAGCTACTGCTACTGTCGTCGCCACCTTTGTCGACGTCACCATCCTTGCCCTTGCATTCACTGCCGCTGCCGACATTGTCACTCGCGTCGCCCTCATCACCGTCGTTGTACCTGTCCTCCTCCTCCTACTCGGACTCGTCCGAGTCATGAAGGATAGCTCGCTCGATGCCCTAAAGGTAGGTTCTCTCCCCCACTAAAAGCCCCATGGAGTCATCCATGCAAATGGATGACTGGGAGCCAGGGGATGGTGGAGGAGTCCTCTCGTTGGAGAGTTCCAAGTCGCTGAAGTCCTCTGACGGTGGAGTCGGAGGACTCTTCCTCTTGTCACCCCTGTTCTTCTTCCCGCCCTTTCCATCCTTCTTTCCTGCCATTGGGTTTTTGGAAGGAGTTCACAGCACATGGGTGGTCTATTTAAAGAAACGAAGGGGTGCCTCTTCTGTCTCGCTTTGGTGTAACACGACACCGGGGCTCAGTAAATCAACTGCTCACACACATTATTATGCCCCATCACCTCAAGCAATTATTCTGTGGACAAGACGGCGGACACACACATTGGGTGCACCCATTAGGTGCATAGATCATATTTTCTAGAAAGAGTAATCTCTGAAATATCCACGATACAACGACAATCCTGCAAAACGATAAACTCAAGTTCAACAAAGGTGGATCGGTCAAACTTTTATCAACCAGACCTCTATCAGTTGAATTCAGTCGGTAATTTTAACAGGCCTTGGCCAAACGTGCCCTGACTGAAGCTCAGTTAGCCAGGCTTCAGTCTTCTGAACCTCAATCGGCCAAACCCCCCTCAAGCCAAAGTCTGTCAGCTAGATGCCATTCTTTCACACCTGGATTAAAGGGAAAATCTAGGCGCAAATCAAATGTGTGCTAGGATCAAGTCTCACACATATGATAACTCATGGTGCAGAAATGAATGTCACATCTTTACTATATAATAAAATTTCTGTACAAAATACCTAAATAATTACATCATACAAAGACAACGATCCAGTAACCATAGTTGACTCGGAGACGACAGCCTAGACCTCTCATGAACTCATCGCGGCATCCTTCATGCTCCTTATCTTGTGGTACCTGTCCTTGACCTGGGGGTGTGAGTACAACAAGGGTGAGCTCACATACGTTCATCGCTCAACAAGTTGTGGGGAATAATGTGCATGAGCTCACTTACGATGGTGGCTCATGTGAAGTGTAAGGCTTACCAAAGAAGAATGGTTAAAGCTGAGCATTGCTTTTAAAGCTGGTCAAAATTTTATTAGCAGTTAATAAGTATAAGTAGATACCATCTCAATTAAATAAGAGATCATAATTAATAATAAATCCCACAATGCAATGCAAATGACAAATTAAATTTAATTCCATAAATTAATCATGCGAGAGTCTAGAGTCACTCTTGACCGTGAGCACGGCTGATATACCAGTTTTACACTTTGCAGAGGTTGCACCCTTTACCCACAAGTCGTGTATCCCATCTAGCCAGTGTTTGCAAGGCCCTTAGACACTTCCGAGGTGAATGGCTAGGGATTCACTACGAGGCCTTTACAAAGTTCCACTAGCTTCAGAAAACCCGCTACAATTTGGCGAGAAGAGCGATATAGGAATCTCTCGTCCAAAAAGCCATCACAGCATGAACGATCTAAGAACCTCCCTATACCGGCAACTCCTCTATCGCCCTTGCCCCTTTCGGGTAAGGTAGTCCTCCACTAGCTTTTCTAATTAGTCAGCAAAGGGCGTCCCATTCCACCCTTGTGGTAGCACTGTTATCTCAAGTTAAGCTCCATGTTCCAATTAACACAATAGTCTTATCATGAACAATAATTAAACCATAATAATAATGGAACATGATCCTAATTTAGATATAATATTAATCACAATAATTAATAGCAAGTCTACCCAATAGTTCATTTGTTTGCAAGGTGTGGGGTAAACAAAACTAGGGTAACCTATTAGGTCCCATCAAATTAACCTGAGCATGTCATAGTGATTAACAGGAACATTATTAGGTAAAGAAGAGTGATCAAGAGCACAACTTGTCTTATACTTGTGATAACTTAGTCGTCCAGATGCTGCCCCAAAAGTTGGGCATCGGGTTCCTCGTCACCTCGCCTCTACTCGTAACAATACATACAATCAAGCAAATAATGGTATGGTAACATTGCACCAGATTATAAGAACAAAGCATGTAAGAATATTCTACGCGTTGCTACGAGGTCGTGGGTTCAAGAATCACTAAAGTCGAAGCTACGGTTGAAAAGATATGGCTTTCTGAAGTTTTAGGTGATTGAATAGTAAAAATATACTTTATATTAATTAATATAAATCATATGAAGAAAATATAACCAATTCAACTTTAATCCAAGTATAACTTGATTAGAGATTCTATTTTAGTCAAATTATAATTATAGACAAATTAATGTTGATTGGAAGAGTTAATCTAATAAACAACAATAAAATTATGCGATATAATATAAATATGGTGTTACTACGTAGAAAATTGTATTATTAATCTAAAGCAACTTGAACAGAGTAAATCAGATTTAAAACGAAGGAGATATTGATTTCCTAAGTTTTATAATTAATTTTATAATGAAAACTATTTGCCAGATTTATTTTGGGTATTTTTAAGTTCCACGGACTGCGACCACTATTCTCTAGGATCTCAGGGGTCACTTGTAAATTATAGGACCTAGTGGTAACACTCTTAGCACTGGTCGAGACCGCTGGTTAAATACCATAAAGCTGAGGGTCTCTTTATGAATTATTACCCGGCTAACACATGCGGAGGGACGGGAGCCGTTGATCGCTAGATCTGTGGCTCGGATCCAAATCACGAAGGTGTATGTGGCGATATAATCCTAGTCGTTCACTATGGGATCGACGACCCACCTTTTAAATAACACAGATCTAATATGCACCGTCTATTACTCGATCGACGGCTCCCAGTGCTTCAAATTCGATCGCTACTCCTGATCTAATCAGAGCCTGACAATCAGAGATCGACGTTTCAGATCATGAATGCTGAAGCAGTACGCCAAAAATGATTGGGGCCATCCGATTGCCGATCAGCGGCACATGCTTGTCTTCAACTGCACGCCCCGTCTCACTCCGCAAGCTAACCATGGCATGGCACCATGGCATGCCCGCCGGCCACGACGGCACACTCTAGTATCTTATATCGTCCCCACAGACCAACCTCGGTCTTTTGTGTACACTTTGTCCTCACTCATGCGCACCCGAGAAATCTTCCCGGTCGGTCACCCATCCCAAATTGTTCCAACCCTAGCACGCTTAACTTGGAGGTTTTTTCGAGACAGGCTTCTGAAAAAGAAGATGCACCTTGTTGGTGTCGATACTCTATTAATTCTATTAAGCCTTGGTCCAGGATATCACCATCCCATGGGCCAGGATATCACAGTCGCTGACCGTCCGGCCCTGTGCTGCGCACCGTTCGTGCCTCCGCAGAGAGCACCGCCAGGCAGTCCGTTCCAGTGTTTGGCGACCAGATCGGCGCCAACACACTGTTTGGCGACTCCTCTGGGGAACAAGTGTCTAGATCTACTAAAAATCAGTCCCTCAAATGGTCGGTTCTAAAAATCACACTGATATTTCCTCGGACAATATCCTAAAGCCGACTGTTAAAAGTCTAACAGCCGAGGGGCAACAATATTACGAAGACTACATGCGTCAAGAGAAGGAGAATTTTTTGTCACAAAACATGGTGGATCGCCACCAGGAGGTTGTCAAACATGGAGAGACCGACGTCGCATCTCTTCTATCTTCGCTTCAAGTCCACAATGACATCTAGTCTATTAAACATTATGTATATCAGCAACAAGATCAAATGAAACAACAGATTGAAGGGTTAGAAGAAGCAATTAGAAAATTAACACGTGTGTTGGAGAAGTCTGTTGCTCCTAGTTTTTCGTCACATGAAACTAGTAATGTGATATCTATGTCTAATACATTGGCAACAAATGGGAATTCATAGCCTCAACCATTATATGGTATGCCGATGAACTCATATCCAGGGTAAATACCACCACCACGTCCCTGCTTGGCAGATCGGCGCCCCCTGGACACGGTCGAAACGTCCGAGCTTTTGCCCGGACAGTCCGACCCTTACATGGATCGTCCTATTTTCCCTACCGGACAATCCTAGGCCGCACCAGGACCACCACGTGGCGCCCCAATAGCAGCGAACACAACCGGGCAGTTCAGATTTACCACCGAACAGACCGGATACGCTTACGCGGAACCTACTGTTGCACACTATGCACCAAATTATTACACACCACAGCAGCAGTGTGTTCCGTCCCCTACATAATAAACCACAACACACCATATGATCATAGGCCGATCAACATTATCGATCGGTCATGGCAAGAAGGTCGGCATAGCAACACCCGACCAAATGAGCACACAACCCAAGGTCTGGTGGTCTGCTACCGGATGCAATGGAGAAAATTAGAGAAGAGATGGCTGAATTATTTCGAGAAAGGCTCGAAGTTAGTGTAGCCAGAGTGGGGCAATCATATCAAAAGCCATATGATCACCGGTTTGACAATGTCTCATATCCACAATGGGCAAGGATACCAGAGTTTTCTAAGTTTTCTGGTGAAAATGGTAGAAGCACACATGAATATATAGGCCAGTTCCTAGCACACCTAGGCGAATTGGCCGATGGGGAAGCTTTTCATGTTCGTTTATTTTTGTCGCCCTACCTCCTAATTCCATTAATTCCTGGAATGATTTAGAGAGTAAATTTCATGAGTATTTCTTTTCTGGGGAATATGAATTGTTAGCTAATTTAGCTTTAGTCCGATAGGGACGTGAAGAATCGGTTAATGATTATATCCAGAGGTTTCGGGACACTAGAAACAGATGCTTTTGGATCCATGTCGTAGACAAAGAGCCAGCAGGGCAGGCTTTGATGGGTTGCTATCCTACTTAAGAGACAAATTAGATGGCGCACAGTTCTTTTCAATAGCTTAGCTATATTAGCGGGCTTTGGCCTGTGAAATCTGATTTAAAGAGATCAAAATCGGTCGCCCGTACTATACATCTAGTAAAGCGTGATAGTTCAGATGATGAGTCCGTAGATGTATATACTGCTGAGTTTGTTTGGCCAACAAAGACCAAATCTTCTGCATATTCTTCTTTACAGTCGATTCAAAAGAATTGACAAGAAGAGATTAAATTTACCTTTAATGTTGTCAAATGCAATAGAATATTTGATGAGCTACTAAAAATAGCAACATTAAATTAACTCATATTATTCCTCCTATGGATGAATTAAAGAGACATGCTTATTGTAAGCGGCATAATTCTTTTTTTCCATGCCACCAATGATTGTAATGTTTTTCGTCGACAAATACAATCGACCATAAATGAGGGTCGGTTGGCTTTTCAGGAAATGCAAGTGGACACACAACCATTTCGTGTCAATACAATAGAACCCACAAGCAAAAATGTCTTGGTTTGGCCCAAAGTGGCCGATAAAGGAAAATGCAAAAATATCGTCATTGGCGATCCTCGCACGTCAAATATATCACAAGAAAAGATTGCTCGGAAAGCTACAGACAGAGAAACTAACAAGTTCGGAGGCGCTGGGGCAAGCTCAACCACTCAGCCAAGCAAAACTCCCTGATTCGAGCATCACGGACTGTCCACAACCTGCGAGTGGACGGTCTGCTGCTCATGCGGACGGTCTGGCTAACTCAGTCGGACAGTCCGCCCATGGCCAGAAGCGCCCGCCTCCATACAAAACAATATGAAAAGTCTATCCATAACTATAGGCGCTTTATCCTTCTCCCTATTTCACTTCAAATTTCAAACGTTACTCTGCAAACTGTGTGTACGGCCGTTTCCATGGCATGTCGGAGATGTCCAACATTGTTTTACAGTCGAACTCCTAAACGTTGTCATGCAACAAATAGAAATTTGTTAAGTATTTTTTCACTACCCGGAAAAAAGGCTCCTGAAACAGGCCAGTCTTATTGGGCCAAAAAAAAACACCTAAGTAAGTTTAAGCGCTATGCGCACCCGCCTGGGCCTAAAGTCCTGAGACCTTGGCCAATATTTTAGGACTTTAGGAGGGGTAGGCCTCGTTCCGCTCAAGCCGTTGCCGAGTAGGGATGAAAACGGTCGGAAACGGTATTTATTCGATAATCAGTTTTTTCTTTAATTGCGAATAAATAGGATATAGAATATACAATACAAATTTGTATTCTTGTTTTTAACATCCAGCTTGTTAAGATTCATAAAAGGTAAACCTCAAATTCATCCTACATTTTCTTAAATAATAGATATAAACTTCGGTATGGATTCGGAAATAAATTCGGTAATTTTTTCAACTTTTTGTGTGGTAGGGAGCAAATAATACATAAAACAACTTATATAATATTTTATTCATATTTGTACTAATGTGCTTGATAACATAAGAAAAGATCAACATCAAATTTTATACATATCTATTTTAAAATATTAAATTTGTTCTAACAGTTCGGATTACCACTTTCATCCCTATTGCCGAGAACTGCGCGCACGATTGATGGACGATCCGACGGCCGAAGATGCTCATGCACAAATCAAAACTGTGTTTGGCCGCAGATCAAAATTGGATTTATATTTGATTTGATTCGAAGCAGGCAGGGAAGTCCTAAACATCTCCGGAGGGACGGACTACTTTGCGCCTGTTGTGGCCGTGAGCACTGAGTACACCCTAGTTGATGATATTTCCATCCTTTTCATGGCACATGAAGCAAAGCACGCGCGCGTAGTGCGTACATGTACTGGCTGCATCTCTTCTATATCTCTATCTCTATCCCTATATAAACCACCACTTAAAATATCATTAAATCCACACAATAAATGAACCCCAATCATCTCCATTAAAATCAATGCTTTAGATCGCTTTATTTACCTTGTCCCTTCTTGCACAATCATATCTAACGGTCAGTCCTTTCTGAATAATCCCTCGTTACTCACCCACCTCTATCTTCTGAGAGATTCTGATATTTGCCATCAGCAAGAAACGGGTTTGTAAAATTACCATCAGAGCACATTTCATAGACCCAGCTGGACCCATAATTCATAAACACAGTGGTAATTATAACAAAAAGACAACATTGTGAGTGACAAAAATCTAATTATCTCCTATCTTCTATATCACAATAACGACCCAGCCAACGCGATCAATGCCGCCAATGGCAACACGATCATCTTCGCCCCCATCGATGCCATCAACGCCTACACTGGCCTACGCCACCGCCGCGCACCCCCGCTAACGCGATCAACGCCACCAATGCCCCACGCTCGTCTCGCAATCTGGTCGCCTCACCTATACACTGCCCGAACACGAAGAATCACCTGGTTCCCTCATGCGTGTTCGTGCGTTTGGTGCCCGTGCCTTGCTCTGGTTGGTGATCTGCAGTCTGCTGGCTGTCTTTTGGGTCTCTTCCTTGCGAGGCAGTGGTGGACTCAACTGCTAAGTTTAGGGTATGCCATAAAAATATTTAAAAAAAAGAAACAAAAATAAGGGTTTAATAAGAATTGAACTATGACTATTAAGTCAAGACATAATATTTATACCACTAGACTAGCTACTCTTCTCTAATCTTAGAATATATCGTGGTCTATATAGACCATCCGTTGAATCCGCCCATGTTGCGGGGATGGATAACCATGGATATCTGGGTGGGTTCAACGACGTGCAGATGGTAGCTGCCGCTTGCTCGGTGGCGGAGCGCACCGGTGAGGACCCCTAGAGATGAGCTTACTTTGGTTGATCCTGTTGCTGCCGCTGGGGTTTTGGTTGGTTAGTGACAGGGTCGTGCCAGGATAATTTGTGGCTCCGTACAAAAATCTAAAATGAGGCCTCTCTTTAGACAGAAAATATAACTTTTAATACTAATATTATAATAACTGTTTAAGAAATATTGTAATACTTTCACATTGCAATAGGATAATGGATATATCATACATGTTTATTAAACTCTTTATTTAAACAACATCATTCTCCTAGTGTTTCTTGAAATAAAATCCTCAATTATATTCTCATATTCAATCTCCTCCAGAATTGCACGCTCAAGTGCAATTGTAGCCAAATCAGTAAGTCTTTGTTGTGTCATTTTAGAGCGCAAATAGGACTTCAATAACTTCAATTTAGAAAAACTTCGTTCTGCTGATGCAACAGTCATGGGAATTGTTAATAGAACTCTATATGCAATACTTGCATTGGGAAAAGAATCATGTCGCTTGATAAACTTTAGAGTTTCAGTAGGCCCCATATTTTCTTTTGGCATGAATTCCTGAAGAAACTTCAATTCCATATACAGTTCATTGGCATCAACATCAGACTTTCCATCCTTTTTAAGGGCAGTCTCTAGATTATCACAATAAGATTTTAAATCTTTATTGTCCAATGATTGTAGTGCTTCTGAAGTAAATAAGAAACCAAATAATTTCTAAAAACCTTGATATTGTTCGAATCTTCTCGTAAGTGAGGAAATTGCTTGATCAACGATGGATATAAAATTGTTAATTCTGAATACTTCTTCTGTAGATTGTGTTCTATTTGTATCATCTGGATTCTCATAAAAAACTTCTTCCTTTTAATTTCTCTTGGTTTACTGAATGTTGCATCAATATCCATATCAAGCGCAATATCTTTGGCTGCCTCCAACACATTTTGAGAGGTGAGGAGGAGCAGTCGTGCAACTGGAATTGGGAACACGTACGACAGAAGGGAACAAGGGACTCACACGGTCACGCCCCGTCGTCTGGAAAAGCCAACCAAACCAGCAGAGAATTCCAATAGCGATAGGTATTAGGAATATTTTTTGGGGCCCCACAAATTCATGGGCCCTGTATGGTCGAACTGGTGGCACATACTCATGCCAGGCCCTGGTTAGTGATTGGCCTGGCAAGCGTTGTGCGCCTGGTCACATGCAGGTCTCAAATTCGTGTAGGAGTTTGCGGTATTTACCGCGGAGATGTGAAGGGTGCATTTGGTTGCCTACATATGGCCTGACCAGGCTCATGGGATGCGGGTTTTCTCGTGTTTGGTTGTCTGGTCACCCTCTTCATCATGGCTCACAGGATGCAAAGATTTCCTATGTGCCTGGCTCCGGAGATACGCAGGAAATGAGCGTTTCTCTAGAGCCAGCCTCTCCGGTGTAACCATTAATCTTTCCGATTGACAGATTAACATGTGATTAGTGTACATTAAATGAATTTAATTTATTTAAATGCGGATTCAAAGCTAGGTATTGTATATTATATGCTATTGCAACATCATCACGTGAAACTATAATAAACTTTATAGCTTTTAAGCTCATGCACCTAGCATTCATACAAGCAACCAAACAACATCTTCAATAGACTAGACTAAACTCATACATGCAACCAAACATAGGATGCAGCATGCTCTCAGCCAGGCCACCAAGTGCTAGGCTCACAAGATATGAGCCAGGCTCACCTATCTAAACATCCAAACACGCCCGAAGTGAACGTGTTTTCTGGTAGTCTCCGTACTTTGGAGAGAATTGATTGATTGATCGATTCTTAATTTTGTTGCTTCCGCATAAGAAAACCATCTCTGACATCTCTATGTTCCAGAAATCTTTTTGACTAATCGTTTCACAAACGTATCATAGCTGTGTGTCAATCTGTTATTAAAGAGATAATGCACCGGCAAAACAGAACAAAAGTGTGCAAAATAAATTACCTTTTCCTCTCAGAACTAGGTTGAGTACCGGGCTTGACCTAGGAGAATATAGCAAGGTCAACGAAATTACCAAATCTCTATTACTCTATAAAAATATAATGTAGCCGTCCACATGTTGCACTGTTCTGCCTCTCCCCCGCCCGTCTGTCTCGTGAGGCCCGTCCCGCAGTCCCTGCCCCCGTCGCCCTGCTCTCGATGCCCCAGCCGCGTCTTCATCCCCCGCCAACGCCCCCGCCCCGCCTCATCTGCGATCTCCGCCGCCGCGTCTTCATCCCCTCGCGCGCTCGACAAACCCGCTCCGACCCCCTGACAGCAGCGTGTTTGGCCCCAGCCTCTGCCTGCTGTCGCTGGCGGACGTCTCTGAGTTCGACGCCTGGATCAAGGAGAAGGGCGCGAGACGCTGGACGAACTCCCCCGGTCGGAGTCGAAGCTGGGGCGGCCACTTGTCAGTAGTACACCATCTGAACCAGGAACCATGGTCGCCATCTCGTCAAGGGAGCTGGACCATGGCGAGCAAGCAGTCGCCGAAGTGCAATACCATTGTGCAAGGGTCCGACGCGCCTTCTGTCACGCGCATGTGTGCCTCTGCTGTGTGGGGTCAGCTATGCCTTGCTGCTGTGAAAGGTTTATGTATTGTGAAGTGTTGCTGGGGAAGGTCATCAAACAAACAGTTAATACAATTTCAGTCTATTCCTCTCCGTGCTATCTTCTTCCTTCCGCTCCTCTCTGCTTGCTCCTCCTCTGTGTACCCTTCTGCTAACAATTGGTATGTTAGCAGAAGGGTACACAGAGGAGGAGCAAGCAGAGAGGAGCGGAAGGAAGAAGATAGCACGGAGAGGAATAGACTGAAATTGTATTAACTGTTTGTTTGATGACCTTCCCCAGCAACACTTCACAATACATAAACCTTTCACAGCAGCAAGGCATAGCTGACCCCACACAGCAGAGGCACACATGCGCGTGACAGAAGGCGCGTCGGACCCTTGCACAATGGTATTGCACTTCGGCGACTGCTTGCTCGCCATGGTCCAGCTCCCTTGACGAGATGGCGACCATGGTTCCTGGTTCAGATGGTGTACTACTGACATTCCCCCCTTCTTAAAATTCGGCTTGCCCTCAAGCCGATACATGGCAATTCCACCGGGATCCCAAACCATGACACGGAAAAGTTCTACACCTTGGTCTGCTAGAAACTTGAGTAGTAGCCTAACGAAATGAAACAACCAGTAATCAGCCTTGCTGTACTCATGCTGCAACACATCTAGTCTGACCTGTAGGAAGCTGTGGTGCTGCCTCTCATTGCTCATGGAGTCCCCACAATTATCTTTCTGTTCTGCATCTTCTAAAGAACCTTGATGAGCGTTCTCTAGCACCAGTTCAATTGTAGGTGGATCAGCTGCAGATGCACTTCTTTGATGAAACTCACCACCTGATCTGCCAGTAATCTCTGGCACATGAACTTGTTCCAAAATACATTTTATATTTCCTTCTTTCGAAACAGCATAATGCTCCTCTAGAATTGTAAGCTGAGATGTATATGGATAATTGTTGCCTTCATTTGTGCTCTGAGATGGTTCAGTCTCACCAAGAACTTGTGGTAGCCCATCACTTGGCATAACAGGAATTCGTTTGTAGCTCTGAGATGGTTCCTTTGTAGCTCTCTCTTCTTGGCTAGAATTTGGATGCGGTTTCTCATAGTCCTCTGGTAGAAGTGCTTCGTATATAGCATTGGCATAAGAGTTTCCACCAACTTCTATCATGGAGTTAATCTCATCATCTGTCCATTGATCTGGAGTGACTGACAGCACCTTTGAAACATGTGTCCCAACGCTTCTGTGAACACCATAGCACTGTAGACAAATGAACGCTCCAATATTAGCTGATCTGCTGAAATATAGATCTTCCAAGTCCATTAGTTCAGCATCCTCTTTGTAAATCAACAATAGCAGAGATCTATCCAGTAATGAAGGTAGTTCAGCATCCTCTCCGTAACTGCAGCCAAGCGTCCACCATGTTGATTTCAGTGCCGCTCGAGCTAAATCTTTGGCTTCCGATGTATGTTTAACTCTTTTTATCATCTCTGCATTGAACACATAAGGTCTTCCAAATCCAGGAAAAACAACTTGTTCACCACGTGCTTGAAGCACATTCAGGAGAGAGTTGAGATGCTCCAGAGAATTGATTGCTGCGATTTCCTTGATAAACAATGCATGATCTCCAGTATAAAAACTCTCCAACGAAAAGGGTGGTGGCCACGAAATTTTCCAACACAGAGTGGGTGAGAAACAGCTCCATATGAGGATTGTGTTTGCCAGTCCGTCCTCAACTCCACTGACAGGTACATCCAGCTCAGCCACACGCTCCCCAAGCTGCTCTCCATCATCTGCAACTTCATGGAAGGTCGACAAATCAAGTCGTACAGCAACTTCGACCACACCAACAAACATACTGCTGCCACATTGATAAGCTAATACTGCCCATGGAAGCTCAGGTAACAAACAGAAATACCTCACTGTAGGTAACTCAACGAAGATGAAGGATGGCCAAGGTGAAAGGCAGCTTGGAACACCCTCACCCAGTATCACAAACTGTACGGGTGGTGGCCATGGTTGCCTATGCGGCACAGCATCCCGGCTGCAACTGAATAGAGGCAAGAAACAGCTATATACGATGATGAAGCAATTCATCGAACACCTGTTGGGCAAGGCGTTGAGAACCTCGTCCTCCTCGGTCACCAGCACGGACGGCGTGCTGAACTCAATACCTTCAGCATTGACAAACTTCTCCTTGTTCTCCAGGGGCATGAGCACGTCGCAGAGACAGTGGTAGATGTTCTCGAGCTTCTCCACCTCATCGGGGGTCTTTGGGTCCCTAGATGTGTACACAGCAACCACCTGAAGCGGGGCATCGACTCCATTGATCTGGTCGAAGCGCTTTTGATTGGCGGGGCCGTGCTGCAGGAGGATGCCCAGGATCTGGTACACGGACTCGGCCTCGTCGGGACCGATCACAGAGAAACAGGAGAGGTTGTGGACGAGTCGGTCGAACGCCTGGGCATCGACGAGGATGGCACAAGTCTGGTGCTCCAGCGCCAAAGTTGAAGTCGTAGCAGATGTGTTCGAGAAGCTGTACAAGCCTGGGTTAGACATTCGGTCGAGCAACTTGAGCGCGGACGCCAGAGACTCGCTCGCAACGTGACCCCTTCGCAGGGAGTAGGTGCCGAACGATGCGGTCCCCGTGGAAACCGTGGAAGTCATGGCGCCGGCTGATGCGTTGGCGTGTGCCGCGGGGAGGTCCATGTCGGCCACCGGTGCGGTTTCCTCGCTTTGGTTCCCCTCCTGGCAGATGCCCTCGAGCGACACCAACAGCCGGTCGTCGGGTGCGGGGGCCCTGACGTCGGTCTCGCGGATGTCTGATCTGTCGCCGTCGTCTAATGCAGTGAGGTGTGCCTCGACTTCCTGGTAACAGAACTGGGCGGCGACATCGTGGACGAACGGGGTGAGGGAGGCGGAGTGGCCATCGATGGAGGGCGGCCCGCCTCTAGTGAGGTTGACGTCGAGCGGCGCGTCAGAGTCGATGGAGATGAGGCAGCTCCCGGGTATGGGCGTGTCAGCAAGCTCAATGTCAGCGAGCGCATTGACGGGGCCGGCGACCGAGTCGTCGTTGTCGGAGGAGTGCAGCGTCCACACTCTGGAGTCCCACTTGTTGTCGAAGGCTTGGAATCGCTTGTCCAACTCGGCGAGGAGCAAGCGAGTCTGGATTTCCAAAGCCAGGGCGAGTGAGGAATCCGATGAAGAGGAAGGTGTCGTGACGGATGCCAAGGATCGATCCTCTGATACCAATTGTTAGCAGAAGGGTACACAGAGGAGGAGCAAGCAGAGAGGAGCGGAAGGAAGAAGATAGCACGGAGAGGAATAGACTGAAATTGTATTAACTGTTTGTTTGATGACCTTCCCCAGCAACACTTCACAATACATAAACCTTTCACAGCAGCAAGGCATAGCTGACCCCACACAGCAGAGGCACACATGCGCGTGACAGAAGGCGCGTCGGACCCTTGCACAATGGTATTGCACTTCGGCGACTGCTTGCTCGCCATGGTCCAGCTCCCTTGACGAGATGGCGACCATGGTTCCTGGTTCAGATGGTGTACTACTGACACCACTGCACGTGCTTGTGTACGACGCTGGATGAACTCCCCCGGTCGGAGTCGAATCACACGCAAATCGCCTCGCGTCCCACTCGCAGGGGCAAGCAATGAGGCCAGCGCATGGTCCAAACTCTCTCTCTCTCTCTCTCTCTCTCTCTCTCTCTCTTCGCTCCTGGTGCCATGACCTTCGATCTCGGCACATGGCAGCTCTTCCGGATGCAGGAAAAAGTCTACGTTTCGTTTCACTATACTCATCATGTTTTTACTGTTACCAGGCCACTTCAATGGAAGGTGTGGGGAGTAGTCCATTCTCGACATTCGGTTCATAATTTTTGTGATTTTAACCAGTGTAGTGGAATTTGTTGTCTGTAATGACATGCTCTTTGTATTATGGAGGCTGATCTGATGTAGGAAGCGCCCGGACATATTGCTACTTCTGCTAGCATGATGCATTTGCCTATGCCAAATCAAGTTTCTAGGGACTAATTGTTGGGGGCCTTCGGCTTTCGAAGGTCCTCAAAAACAGGATTTAACAGTATTTCTGGAGTATAATGTGTGAACAGGTAGCTTCGGACACAAGTCGGCATCACAGTAGACCAGAAGAATACGAAGGTTGATACAGCGCCGAAGGTGTGAGCAGGAAAGCTTCGGCGTGGCAACAAAAAGCGAAACCGACTTAAAGATGAAAAGGCTATTTAGACCTCGATAGATTACTATAGAATCATTATCAAGTGTAAAGGGCATGAATGTAATTTTGTATGAGTTGTGCCCCGTGCCTATAAATAGGTGAACAGTACCCCCGTACTGTTCACGCTGACTTGGCATTCACTTTTGCGTCACGCTTGTACTTTCATTTCCCTCAAGTTGAAGGTACATCTGTAATTCAATGTTATTTCTGTTTATATATAATAATAATATACAATTATCTATGTTATCCTTTATATTCCTTACAATTCATTCTTCGTCGCTATATGATGTATTTATGAAGGTACGCCCTTCATAACCTTCGTCCGAAAACCATTATATCCTAAGTGGAATAATGCTTCGTAGGACGAAGGATTTAACCGATTAACATTTTCTATGTTGCCTTGTTCTTATAGCATTTGAGAACAAGTCCCCAACATTGGCGCCCACCTCCGGTGAACTCACTTCCACTCTTTGAGTTTTTTGAACACCTTCGGCGATCATAAACCTTCGTTATGGCGCCGAAGAAAGCTTCAGCGACTGGGGCTGCAGCTCTGCAACCGCTGGACCACAATCAGGAAACAGTCTCCCTTCGGGAGGCCCGAAGCCAGAAAAGAAAGGTTGTTAGCCCGACACCACCAGAGGACGAGATAGATCAAGAAATCAGAGATATGGAGATGCTTCATCAACAAGTGCAGAGGAAGAAAGAAAAGATGGCCAGGCTAGCTGAACTGCAGAGGCAGATAGACGAAGCCTCTGAAGAAGTTCGTCATCTTGCCCAGGATGAGCAACACCGAAGGCCTCACCACCAAGACCTTCATCAGGAGGGTTTTCCCAACGAAGATGACTGGTATGACAATTTCCATCACGGGAATTTTGTTTTTGATGATGCCTCTCCTCTGTCCACTGAGCTGCAGGCTACACCTTGGCCTCCGTCCTACAAGCCGCCTCAGCTTCCCGTATTCGATGGCCATTCAGACCCGAAGCAGTTTTTGATGAGCTACGAAGCAACAGTATCTTCGTATGGTGGCAATGCTGCAGTCATGGCCAAATCTTTTGTTATGGCTGTCAGGAGTGTTGCTCAAACCTGGTATTCCTCCCTTCGACCAGGAACGATCACTTCATGGCAGAAGCTGAAGGACTTGTTGTTAACTAGCTTCCAAGGGTTTCAGACGAAGCCGGTTACTGCTCAAGCTCTGTTCCAGTGCACCCAAGATCACGAAGAATACCTTCAGGCGTATGTCCGGAGGTTCTTGCGTTTGAGGGCACAGGCACCAACGGTACCCAATGAAATTGTCATTGAGGCCATGATCAAGGGGCTTCGGCCAGGACCGTCAGCTCAGTACTTCGCTAGGAAGCCTCCTCAAACTTTGGAGAAGCTGCTCCAGAAGATGGACGAGTACATTCGGGCCGATAATGATTTTCGCCAAAGAAGGGAGGAGGCTTTCAGGTTTTCTGAAATAACCAGGGGCTTCGGAGGAAGGTTCTATCCGAGGCACGTTAGATCAATTCATAACTCTACCCAAAATGATGATCGAGGGAGCCAACAGCAAAGGCCACAGTATTCCTCACAGGCTTCGGGGCAACAGCAAGGCTCCTTCCGACCACCAGCTCCAAGAGGCAGAGGCGCCAGGGGCTTCGGCGGAAGATTTGGAGATCAACCAAGAAGAATCTTTTGCTTGTTTTGCGGTGAGAACAAAGGCCATACCACCAGGATGTGCCATGTTACAATCCAGAAGCAAAAGGAAATAGCCGAAGCCGCAGCACAACAAGCTCAGCCGAAGCAGGTCATGCATACAGCTTCGTATCATTCGCCCTACATCCCAGAATATGTGGGCAACCACCCTGCAGTTTCTGTTGCTTCGGCGAGTCAACCTCAAGCTTCCTGGCAACAGCCTCCGCCTCCACCTCCGCTGCAACAAGGCCAGCAGCCAGAAGGGAGCCAGTATGCTCCACACCAAAGGGACTTCAGAGAGCAGTCCGAAGCTCGTACAGTTAACAGCACTGTGCCAGAGTCAAAGCACATCTATTGACAAATATCCTACCTTAATAGCAATCTTTTTTATTCAGTTTTATTTTCTGTAATAAAGGACATTGTTTAGGTTTCATGTAAATAGTTTCGTTGATTCCCACAAGGAAAATATATTTTCTTCACAGGCTTAAATTGTTGAAGTTTAAAGACTTGTGATAACAAAGAGGATCTTCGAACTATCGAAAATTCTTCGAAGCAACAAAAAGTCGTTCTAAGGAACGCAGAGTAAGTTTGCCGAAGTCACAAAAAAGTCGTTCCAAAGGGAGCGCAGTGTAAGTTTTCTGCTCCAAAGTCGTTCCAAAGGGAATGCAGAGCATACAGCGAAAAGTCAACGCTGATACCGCCTAAGTAAAAGGCGAAGCGCGAAAAGTCAACGCGAATACCGCTGAAAGTAAAAGGCGAAGAAGCTCCTAAGGGAGGCTTACAGCGAAAAATAAACGCTGATTCCGCTGAAGTAAAAGGCGAAGAAGCTCCTAAGGGAGGCTTATAGTAAAAAGACAATGCTGATTCAAAAAATTATGTGTTTTGTCGCAGGAATGTGTGCATCTTCGGAATAAACACCATCTTACACAGCATAACATCATCGCATCATTTCACATAGCATAAGCATCATACATCATGTTGCATATGGCACAAGAAGGGGACATGACATCGATCTTCGGAAGAATGTTTTGAAAGGGGAAAATCATGCTAAGTAGCTTCGGAGAACATTTTCACGAAGCTTGGATATTATTCATCAGAGCACCACGAATATTGTTGTGACAAATGGAAATTATTCTTCACGAAGCATGAAAAGAAGGGAAGGTGTTTTTTCGTCAAAGACTCAAAAACGGTACGTATGTAAAATTTCATGCATCGTAAAGAATTAAATGATAAAAGCAGGTATATTACATTCAGGGCTACAAGATGTCACACATATTACATTTCAGAAGTTTAATTTACAATAGTATTTAATCTTCTCTCAGAACAACTTCTGCAACCTCATTCAGGAGCCGATTGACGACTTCGTCCATAATGGCTTCAGCCATCTTTTTAATTTCGTCGTCTCCTTTCGGCTGAGGGCCCGGAGACGCTTTGGCAGGATCTGAAGTAGGACAGGATACGGCTACATTGCTATTACAAATGGCAAACAAAGCTTAAAACCAAAAATTACAACACAATAAAAACTATTAGTTAATACCTAATTGGCCTTCGGGCTCTGCGCTCTTCTCAGCAGTCTCAGCTACTTCTCTAGCGTCGTGGATGCCCTTTTCACTTTTTCGAATGATTTCTCGGGCCATCTCTCGGCCACCATTATCCCAGATATCGGTGAAAAATTTTCCACCAGCCATGCTAGCTTCGGCCGAAGGATCCCTTGCATCTTCGAAGGGCAGAGCATCTTCGGATTGCGCTAGAATCTTTACGTGTTCGCAGCCCTTTTTCTCTAAAATTGTGGCAATCCCTCTGGCACCCGAGAAAGCACATATATCTCCACGACTATTTAAAATTTCCTCGAAGGCCTCAGCTTCGTGGTCGATCCATTCGATGGGACCCTCGGGATTGCCTCTTGTAAAGTTCTCTTCGCTTGAGAATGCGCCGACTTTGGCGAAGCTAGCTTTTAACTTCTTAACACACTCTATAGATTTGTTATAGCATCTCTTCTTGGACGAACGAAGCTCTTCAACAGTTCCTTCTAAGTGATCTGCCCATTGGTCGCTGAGTTCTCGCTTTGTTTCCTCAAGTATGCGTTCTTCCTTGGCTCTGGCCAGTTGTTTCCGAAGATCTTCAATTTCGCGCTTCTGAGCTTCAGCTTGACCTTTAAAAGCAGCTTCGTCTTCCTTTATTTTATTTATCAATGAGTGTAATATTTTATCTTTTTCGAGACCTTCGTTCCTTAGTTCGATTACTTCGGAACGAAGGTTGCTCAGGGCTATAGCACACCCTTCGTCTTCAGCATCCTTCTGTGCCCTGAGGGCATTGCTAAGTATCAGGCCCTGCAAAGAGAAATATGTGTGTGTCAATAGATTTAAACAAACGAAAAATTTTGGTCTCAACAAAAATACAAGGATCTCATTTGTCGTACCTTTAAGCTATTATAGGCCAGGCTGTCGGCCAGATCGTTCTTCGACAGCACCGAGAGCCCGTCTTCTAAAGTTGGGAATCCGAAGCTCTTGCTCATCTCCCGACAGACAGAAATTTCCTTGCTGTCAGGGAGACAATACAAAAAGTCTTCTTCTCCACTGCCATTGAATATTAACGCCCCCTTTGGATACTTCAGTTTTTGGGCGTAGCGCTGGGCCTCTTGCTCTTCTTTTTCTGATAGTTTTTTCCCCGAAGCATGACGAATAATATAATCACGAACTTTGGAGGATGCTTCGGGGGCAATGACGCTGATTTCTTCAACAAAAGTTGGCTTTGTTATTTTTTCTTCCTCAGTTTCCAAGGATTTTATCTTCGCGGGCTCTGAGGACCCAGCTTCGGCTTCAGTTTCTTGCTCTGGAGCTTTAGTATCAGAAATTTCAGTTGTTGTTTCAGGAATGGCAGCAGCCTTCTTCGGAGGTGTGCTTGAAGATTTGATTGTTTCCAGTACATCTAGCACATTAGCCATTCTCTTTCTTTTCGGAGTCACTGCTGGCACTTTTTGATTTTTTACTGTCTCAACATTTGCTGCAGGACTCGCAACTTCAGATGTTTTTTCTTCAGTTGGTTTTTTCACTTTTTCCATTTTTTCTGTGGATAGCGCTTCGGCCATTTCTTCGGTTTTTGGTAGCAAAATCTTCGGTTCTTCCAATTCTATCCTCGTTGGCGCTTCGGCCATTTCTGCAACTTCTGGCAGCAAGGTTGGTTTGGTTGGCTTTTTAGCCTCGGTGGCCGAAGAAGTTTCTCCGGTAAACTCAGGCACCGAAGCTGGTTCAATATAGTGCGGCCGATGTGTGAGGACCTTTATCTTCTTTCTTTTCGGTTCTGGCTCGCTAGGAGCAGTTGCAGCTTCTTCTTTTGCAGAGGTTGTGTTTTTTCTCTTCTGCCTTCGAATGGGATAGCAATAGTCAGGGTAGACAAACCCGATTGCATCAAATACCCGATTCAGCCTCTTCTTTTTTCGGCCTCCGAAGGCTGCTGACATTGCAGTATCTTCGGCCTTCGAATAAGCCCCAAGCAGTTCATCACTTAAATTTTCAATACTCTTTAACCAGTCATCATCTGGCTCAACGAATTTATCTCCGAACTTAAAAGTGTACTTCAGCCTGATAAGTCCACCTTCGTCGGCCTCCTTTATGGTTTCCTGCGGCATTTCCCATTTCTCCGCGAGCGGCCATACCCTGAAGGCAATGTGCTCTTGTACTAAATCTCTAGTTCCAATAAAAGAACAGATAACGCCGAAGGCTCTTTGGCATTTTTCGGCAGCTTCATTCATTTCAACCTTCGGCCTCCGAAGGCCGAAGCTTTGCCAAATAGGGCGCATAATTACACCCTTGATATCTTCTCGTGCTGACAGGTCATTCTTCACATAAAACCATTCTGTCATCCAGTCTCCGGGCCATCTCTTCCGAAAAGTTGGCACGTGACAGCTTGACCCGGACCGAGAAACGAAACTGTAGCAGCCAAAATTATTGTGATACTGTTCCTTACCCCAAGGTTTTGTTTCGTATGATAATTCGTGTATATTGTAGAAGCTTTTTGCATCAGGCTTCATGTTAGAAATATGCCCTAGAGATAATCATAGAGATGAGCATATTTCTTTGTATCCATGATATATATATTGCTTAATTGAATATCCATGGAAGGCACCTTGTATTGATTAGCAATTATGTGAATTGTTTGTGAGATTCTTTACTTATATGGTTATTCTAAATGATGTCCCTAGTCAGAGTCGATGACTAGCACATGTATTAGTTGATGACTACATTTCACAAGTCATGAACATGGAGATGTTAAACTAATAATGTGGGCGCATGTATGACATGAGGCTGGACCGACCCAACGTGAGATATTGTAATATAGTTCTCTTCTTGCAACATGAATACTGTATCCTTAGACCTGAGATTGTCGCATGTTCTCAAGATGTGAATTGACTTACTTAGGGACTATCAAACGCTATCCCGTAACTGGGTAGTTATAAAGGTAGTTTTGGGTTTGTCAGGAAGCATGCTATGAGGCATGGTCAGTCAAGATGGAATTTGTCCCTCTCTTTGTGAGAGAGATATCTCTGGGCCCCTCGAGTGATTGGATCAAGAAATGCATGGCCGTGCTAGGGTTAAGAGTTAACCATTGAAAGGATTCCAATTCACAGTATCGAGAAAGAGAGGTCAGCTTAGAGCCAGACCAAATATCGTGAGACAAAGGGAACAGCATGTACGTAATGTCGCAATGGTTCGTCTGATATGATCTTTACGTACACATAGGAGTTGACATGTCTTGCTAGAGGCCGCTGTCAATTATTGGGCCAAGTAAGAGTACTCGGCCTATGTCTATTTGTACGTGAACCTATAGGGTCACACACTTAAGGGGAAGGAAGCCTAATTCGGATTAGATCCGAAATTAGACTGGGCTTTAGGGTTAATGATGGGCCTCGGTGTCAGAAGGCCACCATAACGCCTATATAATGAGGGGCGGGGGCGCGGTTAAGGATAACCTAATTCGCCACCAGCGAACTAACAGCCGCCGCCCACCTCTCGCCCTCGCCAAGCCGCCGTCGCGAACCTAGCAGTTCGGTACGCGGCGCTTCCTCCCTGTACGTGTGGATACCTCGGAGGTGCTACATCTGGAGCACTTGGACGAACCGTGCGAGGACGTGAAGGACGCCGGCGACTGCACGGCACTGCTCGACGCGTTCGTCTACATCGAGACGTCTTCCGCTGCTCTGCGCGTCTAGTGGTAATTTCATGACCTATAACCGCAGTAGTTCTTGGTATTATGGGGATGAAAATTTTTGTTTTGCGCTAGCGTAGCCTCCCCGTAATCCTACACTTCAGACCTTGGCTTCTCACGGCCCACACGAAGATATTCAGCCTTATGATTGCCTCGGGGGTAAGTTGATGAAGATAGACTTCGAAGATTTTCAGCACCTCCATGACGAAGCTGCTCAAGGGAAATCGCAGTCCAGCTTTCAAAAAGCTTCGGTACACTACGACTTCATTCTCTTCAGGGTGTGGACAAGTTTTTTCCCCTTCGTCGGCCCTCACAATGGACAAATCCCGGAAATACCTTCCTCTCATGTTGACCAGATGATTCTCTTTGATAGTTGATTTACCATAAACTGAATGGCTTGGTCGCCAGGGACGATCTTCGGAGTCTTCACCACCACTGTCCACATCATAACTGTCACTGTCACCAATATCTTCAGACAAACCTTCCAGAATCTCCTTGGTGATTTTTTCTGTATTGGTCTTTGACATCGCTATAAGAAACCCCAAGTTTTTCTCTTCGTCGAGGCTCAGCTTCATCTCAGCAGTAGCCTTCTTATCTTCAGACATCTTCGGAGACACTAAAAAACTATTTTCAAAACCGAAGCTTCAAAACTAAAAGCTTAGCAAATCTTAGTGCACAAGAGCTAAAAATTGAGTGAGCGGGAGCAGATGGCCAGAGAGCGTGTCAAATGAGTTTGCGGTATGACCGTATTTATACGCCAAATGCGTTGAAAATTGACAGACCCCGCTTGTCAGTGAATGTTGCTATTCTAGCAAAGGGAAGGTGTTTTTTCGGACCTTCGGCGTAAAGCCTTCGTCCATGTCGCAATCTAAATTTATTATTTTAAACAAATTAATATTGCGAGGGGCTACTGTTGGGGGCCTTCGGCTTCCGAAGGTCCTCAAAAACAGGATTTAACAGTATTTCTGGAGTATAATGTGTGAACAGGTAGCTTCGGACACAAGTCGGCATCACAGTAGACCAGAATAATACGAAGGTTGATACAGCGCCGAAGGTGTGAGCAGGAAAGCTTCGGCGTGGCAACAAAAAGCGAAACTGACTTAAAGATGAAAAGGCTATTTAGACCTCGATAGATTACTATAGAATCATTATCAAGTGTAAAGGGCATGAATGTAATTTTGTATGGGTTGTGCCCCGTGCCTATAAATAGGTGAACAGTACCCCCGTACTGTTCACGCTGACTTGGCATTCACTTTTGCGTCACGCTTGTACTTTCATTTCCCTCAAGTTGAAGGTACATCTGTAATTCAATGTTATTTCTGTTTATATATAATAATAATATACAATTATCTATGTTATCCTTTATATTCCTTACAATTCATTCTTCGTCGCTATATGATGTATTTATGAAGGTACGCCCTTCATAACCTTCGTCCGAAAACCATTATATCCTAAGCGGAATAATGCTTCGTAGGACGAAGGATTTAACCGATTAACATTTTCTATGTTGCCTTGTTCTTATAGCATTTGAGAACAAGTCCCCAACACTAATTTTTATTGCCTCCATTTTATTTTATTTTAATCTCTAAATTATCAAATACGGAAACTAAAATTCCGTATTTATCAATTTAGGGAGTAAAATGGCATAAAATAGAGGGACTAAAAATTAGTCCCTAGAAACCAAACAACCCATTAATATGTAGTGCTAACTCTTTTATATGTATTAACTTTTTTTGCTGCTTTTAAACTAATTTTTAGGCTGCAGCAAAAGGCTACCACATTCATCATTTAGGAATGAGGGACATTACAAGGTCGAGTCCTTGCTGCCCGCCGAGGAGTCCATAACAAGCTAATCCTATTTTTGGCTCTGTCATTGTACTGATCGCTCACATGATAAATTGAGTTGTGAGTATGGTTTCAGGTCAGGTTATGTGCATATGTTCTACTCTTTCATCAGATCAGATTTTCTTTAGATAGAAAGGTTGCAGTGGAATCCATATTTCCATATTGCGAAGTGCTTAGTTTTTTAGGTGCTACCGGTAGTTTAAATTGTTTTTCTTTTTCTTTCCTGCTTTGGCTATTTTTTGTGTTATTTTTCTGCTATATTAATAAATGTACTCACTTGTGCCATTTGTTTGAGAAACTATAATAGAACTACAAGTATATCTATGTCAATTTTGCTTCCTTTGCTTTTCATCTATACACACAACGTTTGCTAGATGTATGGGAGAAGATTAAATCAAAAGGAATAATGAAATAGTGAAAATTAATGGTTTTGCAGGCAAAAGTTGACGACACAATTGAATTTATGAAGCAACAAGAATCAACCTCATGCATATGCAGCCTTATATTAGTTTAGCATGACAAAAACATAGGACATGTGAAATAATATTAGTAATGATCTCCATAAACAAAAAAACTGGAACAAAACTGAAAGGAGACAAGCAGACTAAGACCATCTTAAGAATTGATATAAGTTTACTGGGATGGAGATTCAAAAATAAGTTTATGAGATGACAAGATGTAGGAAAACCGATATATTCAGTAAGTTGAAGACATAATCAAAGTTATAAGACGCAACAAGACCTCAGGCATATGCAGTCTTATATTAGTTTAACATGACACAAAACATTATGTCTGGTAGATAATGTGCTAATGATATAGTTTTTGGGCTTTCGGTTGCAATAAGTGTTGAACTTATAGTACCTTTTTGCCATTTGAGTTTACATGCATTTCTCATCTCACCAAGAGCTTACCACATACCAGAGCTTACATGGAAGGAATTCTGACCAAGTATGCCACAATTATGTAATGTATAAAGTTTATTGTTACATTTCCTAATATAGTCTAAACCTGAACCAACATTTGCATTTATGCTATAGGTCCTAGGTGTAACTTATGCATGTTAGATATTATGCTATGCAACTAATGAATGTTAGTGCATCATGCTTTGTTTTATTTTCTTATTAACGTTTGTTGGCATTAAGCTATATTATAATTAATTAGCCAGGTCGTACATGTAAGCATGAGAACAATGACTTAACACACAAACGAATTTGTGTGACCGTATTTTTAGTTTATGTAGTGCTGCCATCTTTTAATATGTCTCTGTAAAACACCCACTTCACGGACTCCATGGTATTGGTTAGTTGCCGCCGACATACCTACAGTTTTTTGTGGTTTTTGTGTGGGTTAGCTTGGTTTGTTTACATTGAAGTTGGATTTGCAGTCCCCTCTATTTTCAGCAATCAATTGCATAACAAAATTGTGCTTGATTATTATTTTTGTGATGATGGCTAAGATGGGAGAAGGTTCTTAAAAGTTGGCATACGATGTAGCAACAACAAAGCTATTGACATGTGCAACTAATTGTTAGAAAAGTGTATTGATTGAAAGTATGTTTAGCTATAGTTTATATCTTTCTACCTCCTCTTGTAGATAGAGTTAGATTGCATCGCATATCTTCTCTCTTGTATTCCCAAATGCAAAGTATCTCTGTTGGCTAATGGAAAGAATAGATGTTGATTTGTTTGTGCCATATCCTAAGAAAACAAAATATATGTGAGTTGTGGTGGATGCTCTGTAGTCAATGTAGTAATGCCCCAGATCAGAGTTGTTCCTTTAAAGTTTAAACTATACTTTGCTTGTGTTAAAAATTTTAGATAACTTCACACTGAGATGATGATTAATTTTGTCATTTGTATCATACCTGAATTAAGAAAAAAACATTGTGTTGTTTAATTGCAGGATTTATTACTTTAGCTTATTCTTAGAGTTGTCACATATCGCCATGCCCTTCATAAGGGTTGCAGTGTTCTACTTCCGGGTGTCCATGATTGGAAAGTCTCTTGGGTTGATTTTCTCAGAGAATACACAATCACTAGGATCGAAATGAGCTTATACATGCACGAGCTCACCTTTAATCTTTGGCCATTCCATACTGAACTTTAAACTGTGCAGTTAATAAAAAAACCAGAAAAAAGAAGCCATGGCAGACAAAACGAAGAAATGGATGAGCATGATCTAATGCAATGACATCGTTCATTCAAAGAAAGAGAAGCCCTTATCATAGACATCTGCTGGTAAATCTGTTACCTATACGAACATTATTTATCACACATATCACAAATTTGCTATCTCATAAAGTTGTACATTCGTTGAGCATTGGGATTAGTTAGGTTAAATCTAAGACTATGGATGTTTGATTGAGGCGGAGAGATACGCCGGCACATGCACCTATCGTGGCACCGCCTTCTATCGTGCTTGTGAGGCCTGAAGGCGTGAGGACTCGTGCACCATGCCATCACCATCCTCGCAAGTCGCTCAGAACTTTTTGGAAGCTCATTATAAAGATTTAGATGTGTTTTAACATGTATTGCATTTAAATAGTCTTTCTATCTAATATATTGTCACACCCGGGGCTTTAAGGAACAAAGCCGGGTGCATCTCATACATGCGCCAAGAAGACAACATATATAATAACAGAGTGTATAGAGATAAATATCACAATATAATCAGAGTACTTATTACATAGCAGAAGTCTTACAAAATAAAAGATAAATATAACACGAACTAAGGATCATCCTTGGCGCAAAAGTCAACTGGGGAAACGCCACCTAGATCAGATCAAACTCCTTGCTTTGTGGCTCCTCCTGAACCACATGTTCTTCTCCTGTGGGGGGTGAGACAGCAAGGGTGAGCTTGAAAGGGAATTAGGCTTACACCTAGTTCCTATATAATTTTGGTGGTTGAATTGCCCAACACAAATATTTGAACTAACTAGTTTGCTCTAGTGTATAAGTTATACAGGTGCCAAAGGTTCACACTTAGCCAATAAAAAGACCAAGTGTTGGGTTCAACAAAAGAGCAAAAGGGCAACCGAAGGCTCCTCTGTTCTGGCGCACCGGACTGTCCGGTGGCACCGGACAGTGTCCGGTGCACCAGAGGACTCCAACTCAAACTCGTCACCTTCGGGAATTCTCAGAGCCAGCGCGCTAAAATTCACCGGACTGTCCGGTGTACACCGGACAGTGTCCGGTGCTCCATGACGACGCGGCTCTGGAACTTGGCGGCCTCGGGAAATTGCAACGGCTGCTCCGCTATAATTCACCGGACATGTCCGGTGTACACCGGACTGTCCGGTGTAACTTCGGAGCAACGACTACTTCGCGCCAACGGTCACCTGCAGGCGCATTCAATGCGCGCCAGAAGCGCGCAAAAGGCAGGCACGCCCATGCTGGTGCACCGGACACTCTATAGTGCATGTCCGGTGCGCCACCGGACATCCAGGCGGGCCCAGAAGACAGTGCTCCAATGGTCGGAATCCAACGGCTTTGGTGACGTGGCTAGGGCACCGGACATGTCCGGTGCGCCATTCGACAGACAGCCTCACCAAACGGCTAGTTTGGTGGTTGGGGCTATAAATACCCCCAACCACTCACCATTCATTGCATCCAAGTTTTCCACCTTCCAACTACTTACAAGAGCTCTAGCATTCAATTCTAGACACACCTGAGTGATCAAATCCTCTCCAATTCCACACAAAGCCTTAGTGACTAGTGAGAGTGATTTGCCGTGTTCATTTGAGCTCTTGCGCTTGGATTGCTTTCTCTCTTTCATTCTTTCTTGTGATCAATACTCACTTGTAACCGAGGCAAGAGACACCAATTGTGTGGTGGTCCTTGCGGGGAGGTTTTGCTCCCGGTTGATTTGAGAAGAGAAAGCTCACTCGGTCCGAGGGACCGTTTGAGAGAGGGAAGGGGTTGAAAAAGACCCGGCCTTTGTGGCCTCCTCAACGGGGAGTAGGTTTGAGAGAACTGAACCTCGGTAAAAAAATCCGCGTGTCTCACTTCATTATTCGCTTGCGATTTGTTTTCACGCCCTCTCTCGAACTCGATTATATTTCTAACGCTAACCCGGCTTGTAGTTGTGATTATATTTGTAAATTTCAGTTTCGCCCTATTCACCCCCCCTCTAGGCGACTATCAATTGGTATCAGAGGCCGGTGCTTCATTAGAGCCTAACCGCTCGAAGTGATGTCGGGAGATCCCGCCAAGAAAGAGATGGAGACCGGCGAAAAGCCCACTACAAGTCACAGGGGCACTTCATCGGAAGAGTCCCGCACCAAGAGGAAGGAGAAGAAGAAAGACTCCTCCAAAGGGAAGGAGAAGAAGAAGGACTCCTCCAAAGGGAAGGAGAAAAGATCTTCTTCACACCACAAAGAGAAGAAGGAAAAATCCTCTTCCCACAAGTCGCATCGGAGTGGGGACAAGAAAAAGAGGATGAGGAAGGTGGTCTACTACGAGACCGATTCTTCATCGACATCCACCTCCGACTCCAACGCGGCGTCCGTCACTTCTAAGCGCCAAGAGCGTAAGAAGTATAGTAAGATCCCCCTACGCTACCCTCGCATTCCTAAACATACACCTTTACTTTCCGTCCCATTAGGCAAACCACCAACGTTTGAGGGTGAAGATTATGCTAGGTGGAGTGATTTAATGCGATTTCATCTAACCTCACTCCACAAAAGTATATGAGATGTTGTTGAGTTTGGTGTACAGGTACCATCTGTAGGGGATGAAGACTATGATGAGGACGAGGTGGCCCAAATCGAGCACTTCAACTCTCAAGCTACAACCATACTCCTCGCTTCTCTAAGTAAGGAGGAATATAACAAGGTGCAAGGGTTGAAGAGTGTGAAGGAGATTTGGGACCTACTCAAGACCGCGCACGAGGGTGATGAACTCACCAAGATCACCAAGCGGGAAACGATCGAGGGGGAGCTCGGTCGCTTCCGTCTTCGCCAAGGGGAGGAGCCACAAGATATGTACAACCGGCTCAAGACCTTGGTGAACCAAGTGCGCAACCTCGGGAGCAAGAAATGGGATGACCACGAGGTGGTTAAGGTTATTTTAAGATCGCTTATTTTCCTTAACCCTACTCAAGTACAATTAATTCGTGGCAACCCAAGATATACACTAATGACTCCCGAGGAAGTTATCGGGAATTTTGTGAGCTTTGAATGTATGATCAAGGGCTCAAAGAAGATCAACGAGCTTGATGATCCCTCCACGTCCGAAGCACAACCGGTGGCATTTAAGGCGACGGAGGAGAAGAAGGAGGAGTCTACACCGAGTAGACAACCAATTGACGCCTCCAAGCTCGACAATGAGGAGATGGCTTTAATCATCAAAAGCTTTCGCCAAATCCTCAAGCAACGGAAGGGGAAGGATTACAAATCCCGTTCCAAGAAGGTTTGCTAAAAGTGTGGTAAGCCTGGTCACTTTATCGCTAAATGTCCATTATCAAGTGACAGTGACAGGGATAACGACAAGAAGGGCAAGAGAAGAGAAAAGAAGAGGTACCACAAGAAGAGGGGCGGCGATGCCCACGTGTGCCGCGAGTGGGACTCCGACGAGAGCTCCACCGAGTCCTCCTCCGATGAGGACGCCGCCAACATTGCCGTCACCAAGGGACTTCTCTTCCCCAACGTCGGCCACAAGTGCCTCATGGCAAAGGATGGCAAAAGGAAGAAGGTTAAATCTAAATCCTCCACAAAATATGAATCCTCTAGTGATGATAATGTTAGTGATGAGGAGGATAACTTGCGTACCCTTTTTGCCAACCTTAACATGGAACAAAAGGAAAAATTAAATGAGTTGATTAGTGCTATTCATAAAAAGGATGACCTTTTGGATTCCCAAGAGGATTTTCTAATTAAAGAAAACAAGAAACATGTTAAGGTTAAAAATGCTTATGCTCTAGAAGTAGAAAAATGTCAAAAACTATCTAGTGAGCTAAGCACTTGTCATGACACCATTAACAACCTTAGAAATGAAAATGCTAGTTTAAATGCTAAGGTTGATTCTCATGTTTGTGATGTTTCAATTCCCAATCCTAAAAATGATGATGATAATTTGCTTGCTAGGATTAAAGAATTAAACATTTCTCTTGCTAGCCTTAGGATTGAGAATGAAAAATTGCTTGCTAAGGCTAAGGATTTTGATGTTTGCAATGCTACTATTTCCGACCTTAGAACTAAGAATGATGTATTGCATGCTAAGGTTGTAGAATTAAAATCTTGCAAACCCTCTACATCTATCGTTGAGCACACTTCTATTTGTACTAGATGTAGAGATATTGATGTTAATGCTATTCATGATCACATGTCCTTAATTAAACAACAAAATGATCATATAGCAAAACTAGATGCTAAAATTGCCGAGCATAACTTGGAAAATGAAAGGTTTAAATTTGCTAGAAGTATGCTCTATAATGGGAGACGCCCGGGCATCAAGGATGGCATTGGCTTCCAAAGGGGAGACAATGTCAAACTTAGTGCCCCTCCAAAAAGATTGTCTAATTTTGTTAAGGGCAAGGCTCCCATGCCTCAGGATAACGAGGGTTACATTTTATACCCTGTCGGTTATTCCGAGAGCAAAATTAGGAGAATTCATTCTAGGAAGTCTCACTCTGGCCCTAATCATGCTTTTATCTATAAGGGTGAGACATCTAGTTCTAGGCAATCAACCCATGCTAAGTTGCCTAAAAAGAAAACTCCTAATGCATCAAATGATCATGACATTTCATTTAAAACTTTTGATGCATCTTATGTTTTGACTAACAAATCCGGCAAGGTAGTTGCCAAGTTTGTTGGGGGCGAACACAAGGTGTCAAAGACTTGTGTTTGGGTACCCAAAGTTCTTGTGTCTAATGCCAAAGGACCCAAAACCGTTTGGGTACCTAAAGTCAAGAACTAAAATTGTTTTGTAGGTTTATGCATCCGGGGGCACAAGTTGGATCATCGATAGCGGGTGCACAAATCACATGACCGGGGAGAAGAAGATGTTCTCCTCATATGAGAAAAACCAAGATCCCCAAAGAGCGATCACATTCGGGGATGGAAACCAAGGTTTGGTCAAAGGATTAGGTAAAATTGCTATATCCCCTGACCACTCCATTTCCAATGTTTTTCTTGTAGATTCTTTAGACTACAATTTGCTTTCCGTTTCTCAATTATGTCAAATGGGCTACAACTGTCTATTCACTGATGTAGGTGTCACTGTCTTTAGAAGAAGTGATGATTCAATAGCATTTAAGGGAGTGTTAGAGGGTCAGCTATACTTGGTAGATTTTGATAGAGCTGAACTCGACACTTGCTTAATTGCTAAGACTAACATGGGTTGGCTCTGGCACCGCCGACTAGCCCATGTTGGGATGAAGAATCTTCACAAGCTTCTAAAGGGTGAACACATTTTAGGACTAACAAATGTTCATTTTGAGAAAGACAGGGTTTGTAGCGCATGCCAAGCAGGGAAGCAAGTTGGCACTCATCATCCACACAAGAACATCATGACGACTGACAGGCCACTGGAGCTCCTACACATGGATTTATTCGGCCCGATCGCTTACATAAGCATCGGCGGGAGTAAGTACTGTCTAGTTATTGTGGATGATTATTCTCGCTTCATTTGGGTATTCCTTTTGCAGGAGAAATCTCAAACCCAAGAGACCTTAAAGGGATTCTTGAGACGGGCTCAAAATGAGTTCGGCTTAAGGATCAAGAAAATTAGAAGCGACAACAGGACGGAGTTCAAGAACTCTCAAATTGAAGGCTTCCTTGAGGAGGAGGGGATCAAGCATGAGTTCTCTTCTCCCTACACCCCACAACAAAATGGTGTAGTGGAGAGGAAGAATCGAACTCTATTGGACATGGCAAGGACCATGCTTGATGAGTACAAGACACCGGATCGGTTTTGGGCCGAGGCGATTAACACCGCCTGCTACGCCATCAACCGGTTATATCTACACCGAATCCTCAAGAAGACGTCCTATGAACTCCTAACCGGTAAAAAGCCCAATATTTCATATTTTAGAGTTTTTGGTAACAAATGCTTTATTCTTGTTAAAAGAGGTAAAAAATCAAAATTTGCTCCTAAAACTGTAGAAGGCTTTTTACTAGGATATGACTCAAACACAAGGGCATATAGAGTCTTTAACAAGTCCTCAGGACTTGTTGAAGTTTCTTGTGACGTTGTGTTTGATGAGACTAATGGCTCTCAAGTAGAGCAAGTTGATCTTGATGAGATAGGTAATGAAGAGGCTCCGTGCATCGCGCTAAGGAACATGTCCATTGGGGATGTGTGTCCTAAGGAATCCGAAGAGCCTTCAAATGCACAAGATCAACCATCCTCCTCCACTCAAGCATCTCCACCAACTCAAAATGAGGATGAGGCTCAAGATGTTGAACAAGAAGATCAAGAAGATGAGCCACCTCAACATGACGGCAATGATCAAGGGGGAGATGCAAATGATCAAGAAAAGGAGGATGAGCAAGAACCAAGGCCGCCACACCCAAGAGTCCACCAAGCAATCCAACGAGATCACCCCGTCGACACCATCCTCGGCGACATTCATAAGGGGGTAACTACTAGATCTCGTGTTGCACATTTTTGTGAGCATTACTCTTTTGTTTCCTCTATTGAGCCACATAGGGTAGAGGAAGCACTCCAAGATTCGGATTGGGTGGTGGCGATGCAAGAGGAGCTCAACAACTTCACTAGGAATGAGGTATGGCATTTAGTTTCACGTCCTAACCAAAATGTTGTAGGAACCAAATGGGTCTTCCGCAACAAGCAAGATGAGGATGGTGTGGTGACAAGGAACAAAGCCCGACTTGTGGCCAAGGGATACTCCCAAGTCGAAGGTTTGGATTTTGGTGAAACCTATGCACCCGTAGCTAGGCTTGAGTCAATTCGTATATTATTGGCCTATGCTACTTACCATGGCTTTAAGCTCTATCAAATGGACGTGAAAAGTGCCTTCCTCAATGGACCAATCAAGGAAGAGGTCTATGTTGAGCAACCTCCCGGCTTTGAAGATAGTGAGTACCCTAACCATGTGTATAAACTCTCTAAGGCGCTATATGGGCTCAAACAAGCCCCAAGAGCATGGTATGAATGCCTAAGAGATTTCCTTATCGCTAATGGCTTCAAAGTCGGAAAGGCCGATCCTACACTCTTTACCAAAACACTTGAAAATGATTTGTTTGTATGCCAAATTTATGTTGATGATATTATATTTGGGTCTACTAACGAATCTACATGTGAAGAGTTTAGTAGGATCACGACACAAAAATTCGAGATGTCGATGATGGGGGAGTTGAAGTACTTCTTAGGATTTCAAGTGAAACAACTCCAAGAGGGCACCTTCATTAGCCAAACGAAGTATACTCAAGACATTCTTACCAAGTTTGGGATGAAGGATGCCAAGCCCATCAAGACTCCCATGGGAACCAATGGGCATCTCGACCTCGACACGGGAGGTAAATCCGTCAATCAAAAGGTATACCGGTCGATGATAGGTTCATTACTCTATTTATGTGCATCTCGACCGGACATTATGCTTTCCGTTTGCATGTGTGCAAGATTCCAATCCGACCCTAAGGAATCCCACCTTACGGCCGTAAAACAAATCTTGAGATATTTGGCTTATACTCCTAAATTTGGGCATTGGTACCCTCGGGGATCCACATTTGATTTGATTGGTTATTCGGATGCCGATTGGGCGGGGTGTAAGATTAATAGAAAGAGCACATCGGGGACTTGCCAGTTCTTGGGAAGGTCCTTGGTGTCTTGGGCTTCAAAGAAGCAAAATTCGGTCGCTCTTTCTACCGCCGAAGCCGAGTACATTGCCGCAGGTCATTGTTGCGCGCAATTGCTTTGGATGAGGCAAACCCTGCGGGACTATGGTTACAAATTAACCAAAGTCCCTTTGCTATGTGACAATGAGAGTGCAATCAAAATGGCCGACAATCCCGTCGAGCATAGCCGCACTAAACACATAGCCATTCGGTATCATTTTCTTAGGGATCACCAACAAAAGGGGGATATCGAGATTGCATACATTAATACTAAAGATCAATTAGCCGATATCTTTACCAAGCCACTTGATGAACAAACTTTTACCAAACTTAGGCATGAGCTCAATATTCTTGATTCTAGAAATTTCTTTTGCTAACTTGCACACATAGCTCATAAATATACCTTTGATCATGTCTCTTTTATATATGCTATGACTAATGTGTTTTCAAGTCTATTTCAAACCAAGTCATAGGTGTATTGAAAGGAAATTGGAGTCTTCGGTGAAGACAAAGGCTTCCACTCCACTCCACAACTCATCCTTCGCCGTCACTCCGAGCATCTCTCCATCTTTGGTATAATCTTCACTCGTTTATTTATGACCAAAGGGGGAGAAAGAAATTCGAAGGGCTCTAATGACTCTGTTTTTGGCGATTCATGCCAAAGGGGGAGAAAGTATGAGCCCAAAGCAAAAGGACCGCACCACCACCTAATTTTAAAATAATTTTCAAATAACAAATGTCAAATTGGTATCTTATTGTGTTCAAAAGGGGGAGAAAGTAGTATTTCAAAATTTATACATCAAAACCCTCTTGAACACTAAGAGGAGAATTTATTGAGGGGGAGTTTTGTTTAGTTAAAGGAAAAGCATTTGAAACAGGGGGAGAAAATTTCAAATCTCAAAAATGCTTCGCAAAATCTTATTCATTTACCTTTGACTATTTGCAAATGAACTTTGAAAAGGATTTACAAAAGAATTTGCAAAAACAAAACATGTGGTGCAACCGTGGTCCAAAATGTTAAAAATGAAGAAACAATCCATGCATATCTTGTAAGTATTTATATTGGCTCAATTCCAAGCAACCTTTGCACTTACATTATGTAAACTAGTTCAATTATGCACTTCTAAATTTGCTTTGGTTTGTATTGGCATCAATCACCAAAAAGGGGGAGATTGAAGGGAATTAGGCTTACACCTAGTTCCTATATAATTTTGGTGGTTGAATTGCCCAACACAAATATTTGAACTAACTAGTTTGCTCTAGTGTATAAGTTATACAGGTGCCAAAGGTTCACACTTAGCCAATAAAAAGACCAAGTGTTGGGTTCAACAAAAGAGCAAAAGGGCAACCGAAGGCTCCTCTGTTCTGGCGCACCGGACTGTCCGGTGTGCCACCGGACAGTGTCCGGTGCACCAGAGGACTCCAACTCAAACTCGTCACCTTCGGGAATTCTCAGAGCCGGCGCGCTAAAATTCACCGGACTGTCCGGTGTACACCGGACAGTGTCCGGTGCTCCAAGACGACGCGGCTCTGGAACTTGGCGGCCTCGGGAAATTGCAACGGCTGCTCCGCTATAATTCACCGGACACACCGGACATGTCCGGTGTAACTTCGAAGCAACGACTACTTCACGCCAACGGTCACCTGCAGGCGCATTCAATGCGCGCCAGAAGCGCGCAGAAGGCAGGCACGCCCATGCTGGTGCACCGGACACTCTAAAGTGCATGTCCGGTGCGCCACCGGACATCCAGGCGGGCCCAGAAGACAGTGCTCCAACGGTCGGAATCCAACGGCTTTGGTGACGTGGCTGGGGCACCGGACATGTCCGGTGTGCACCGGACTGTCCGGTGCACCATTCGACAGACAGCCTCACCAAACGGCTAGTTTGGTGGTTGGGGCTATAAATACCCCCAACCACCCACCATTCATTGCATCCAAGTTTTCCACCTTCCAACTACTTACAAGAGCTCTAGCATTCAATTCTAGACACACCAAATGATCAAATCCTCTCCAATTCCACACAAAGCCTTAGTGACTAGTGAGAGTAATTTGTCGTGTTCATTTGAGCTCTTGCACTTGGATTGCTTTCTCTCTTTCATTCTTTCTTGTGATCAATACTCACTTGTAACCGAGGCAAGAGACACCAATTGTGTGGTGGTCCTTGCGGGGAGGTTTTGCTCCCGGTTGATTTGAGAAGAGAAAGCTCACTCGGTCCGAGGGACCGTTTGAGAGAGGGAAGGGGTTGAAAAAGACCCGGCCTTTGTGGCCTCCTCAACGGGGAGTAGGTTTGAGAGAACCGAACCTCGGTAAAACAAATCCGCGTGTCTCACTTCATTATTCGCTTGCGATTTGTTTTCACGCCCTCTCTCGAACTCGATTATATTTCTAACGCTAACCCGGCTTGTAGTTGTGATTATATTTGTAAATTTCAGTTTCGCCCTATTCACCCCCCTCTAGGCGACTATCAGAGCTCACACATGATCATAGCTCAACAAGTTGTGGGGAACCAGTGGCATGAACTCACCAAAGGTGGGAGTTCATGTGATGTGTAAGGCTAATCAACAACAGGGTTTAAAGCTGAGCATTGCTTTTAATTAGTTGGTCAAAATTTTATTAGCAGTTACTAAATGTAAGTAAATACCAAACCTTAAATAAAGTAATAGAACAAAATTAATACATAATCCCATGCAATGCAAATGACAAATTGAATTTAAGTTCCATAAACTAATCATCAGAGAGTCCTGAGCTACTCATGACCACGAGCACGACTAGTATACCAGTTTTACACTCTGCAGAGGTTGTACCATGTACCCACAAGTCGTGTATCCCATATCACCAGGGTTAGCTAGACCCTTAGACACTACCGAGGTGAATGGCTAGGGATCCACTACGAGGCCTTTACAAAGTTCCACTAGCTTCCGAAAACCCGCTACAGTTTATGGGAAGAGCACTTGCAAGAATCCCCCGTCTGACCGTCATCGCAGCAAAATCAACCCGAGAACCTCCTTGCATGCAATCCCCTACTGCCCTTGCCCCTTTCGGGTAAGGTAGTCTTCCACTAGCTTTCCTAGTTAGTTGGCCAAGGGCGTCCCAATAAACCCTTGTGGTGGCACGTGTTTCTCAAGTTAAGCTCCATGTTCCAATTAACATTAATGATCTTGACATGAACATAAATAGAATAACAAAATAACTGGAACATGGATATAACAAAATATTATCCCAAAACCATGTAAAGCAATAGCAAAACTACCCAAGTGATTCAGGGATAACAAGGTAAAGAGATAAACACTCTAGGGTGACCTATCGGGTCCCATCAAAACTAAACCTATGCATGGTAAATGATTATAAAGAACATTATTGGGTAACAAAAGTGGTCAAGAGCATAACTTGCCTTCAATGAGCTCCTGCTCAGCTACTTCTATCTACTGGTCACCAGGATCCTCAGTCACATGCTCTTCTACTCGCCACAATACAAACAAGCACAGTGTATGGAGAAAATTAACATCACAACAAACATATAAACAAAATAAACAGTAATAATCTACACATTAAAATAAAATCCTAGGAACAGGAATCATAAATTTTAGAGTTATAGATTTTACGTTATGAATTTTCAAAAGTTTTATATGCTTGGAATAGGATTAAATGAGAATTAAATTTTCTTACTGTTTTCATGACAAAACAGAGACTCTAAGTGATAGAGAATAATATTATAAAATTTTAGAAATTGGAATGGATCAATTTGGACTAAAAATGGAATTTCTATGAATTTTACAAGTTCTAGCACTTATTTTCATATTAAATATTCAATTTCTAATTCATTTATAACATTTAAATGAGCTCTGTACTGGGCGCATTATTTGCAGAAAATACAAGGGTCTCGGGGTAACATTTCTAAGACACAGGAAACATCAGCCATGGACTGTTAGTTCTATTTCCTACTTCCCGAGGGACTCTTATGCAATTGTGCCAGAGCGAATAGGTGCGGTTTGATCCCGGCCGTCCGATCCTAACGGAGCGTCCAGATTAAAACTAGTCGGCCACGAACCGGTACGCTACGTCGCCCACAGGATCTAAGATCTACGCCCCAGATCCAACCACGTTTTCTCCGCTCACAAGCCCTCGGATGAACCGCCAACGGATCAGATTTTAAGCGCGAAGGGGTAAGCAGTGATCTAATCATAACCGCTAATCCTAAGATCGACGGCTTCTAACGCGTCGCTCCCCATCACCTGCTCTTCCCGGCGAACAGACACGGTGGAGCACCTGGCGCGGCGGCGCCATGGTTGGGACATCCCAAAGCTCAGCACCGCGCGCAACGCTCTGATCCGAGGAGCCCTACTCGATGCCCTAAGCAAGAGGAATGCGGTGAACGTGTGCTTACCCCACGATTCGTCGCAGACAGTCTCGGCCACGGCGAGCAGCGGATCCAGGCGGTGTGCGATACGACGGCGAGGAATTGGAGCAAAACCGTCGGACGATCACGAGTAGAGCGGCCTCACACGCCCCTCCCAGAACTTGAGGAAGATCCCTGTGCACTTCAACGGGGCGGATGAATACTCGGTTGTGGATTTCCCCCGCGGCGGCACTAAAAACCTAACAGCGACACGGATGAGTCCAGGTGGGGTGATAAGTGGTCTCGGCACCGAGCGCACGCACTTATACGGTCAACAACCCAACGGAACGAGCGAACCTTGCGCCGGACGTTGCGGTGAGATCCGTCCAGCACGCGCGAAAGCCACGCCCGTCGTCATGACCCGAGGAAGAAGGGAGCGCTGACGTTTTGGCCCCACAGCGCAACGTCCACACGAGTCCGCCGAGCACGCGAGTACCGTTCCACCCATCGGACCCACGCGCCAGTGAGCTAGCGCGGGTGAGGTGAGTCACTGACCCCGTGTCCCCACGCGACAGAGAGTGGGCAGGAGAGGACACGCGCGCGTCACAGTAGAGAAGTTGGGCCGCGCGCAGGAAAGTCCTAGTGGGCCGAACAGGGTACCAAGCCCAGGTAAGGTTGTTTTCTCTTTTTCTTTTATTTTCTGTTTTATTTCATTTTTGTTTTCAATTTCCAAATTTAAATTTTGAATCCTTTTAGGAGTTTCACCTTTGGGTAAAATTTACAAATTCAAATCCCATTATAGAAATAATATATTTTATTATATATAAATTTTTTATTACTCATTTTTATTCACCTATTAATTTCTCTCCTTCTCTCTTTTCTCAATTCTAGGATTTATTTTAGGATTTAAATCCCCATTTGGATATTTAACATATTTCTTTTTACATTATTGTAATATTGTCAAAAAAATGCACACAAAAATAAAATCCCAGCATGATGCATGTATTATTTTTGGATATCTCTTGTTAATCATGTATTTGTGTAAGTAATGTGTCCACATGAAATGATAAACATTGGTAATACCTATAGATATAGAATAATATAATTTCTCTTTTAGACCTTTCTTACAAAGTGGGTGTTACATATATAGAAACTAGAAACTATAGCAACGCACTGACATAGAACTAGTAATATAAAGAAGAACGCATGTCTGACATACCTTTAGGACAACGACTGCACTGATATAGCCTAGCCTATACCTGACTTCTTCGTGCATGTATATCTATGTAAATAGAGCTAGTCGTGAACAAATATAGCTAGGTAGTAGCGAGGAGTATATAAATCCTGGTTCCTGGAAGTGAATTTATTCGGATAGCTAGTTTCTGGACGGAGGCAGTCGGGCGGGTTTATTACACCGGCTGTGCTCTGCCACTTGATGTCAAGAACAACGAAGCGATCCGATGGCGTGTGTCATGCCGGACGCCGGTGCCTGTCGGCCGGTAAGTATCAGCGCCACCGTGAGCCGCTGGGATCAGTCGTGTCTTTGCCTCGATGATTCTAATCGCAGGCGTTAGAAATGGTGACTCTTGCCTGCCCTAGGCACCACCGCCCTCTGTGGCTATGGCCAACAGATCAGGCATGCTTTGCTACGATTTTTATATTTATATATCATATAAGTAGGTATTAGGATATTTATTTAAATATAATTATTGTTTACACTAAGGTATGTGTGGTTTGGTGGTTAATCCTAATTTTTTGGAGCAGAGTGTGTGGGTTCTATTGGTCGCTCTGTACTATTTTTTGTGCGGTATATCAGCTATGCGGGCGGAGTCGGATTCTGGGTAGGCGCAGTAGTTAGTTGCGCGGGCGCTGGCGTCCACTGGGTTTTTTACGTGGTGTGGTAGATACGCGAACGCTGGACATGGAGCCCACAGGTCATGACGCCGAGGCAGTGCGACTCCAGAGTATCAGCACGGAGGGTGAAGCCATGGTAGCACTAGGTGTCCACATTAGGTTCTTAATATAATATATAGTATATATATAAATGTGACTTTGTATACATTTTTTTGATCTTCGTGAATCATATGATCCTGTTTTTTGCATGTGTGGAGTGAAAACGAAGATATCATCCAAAATTTGCACGCATGCAATGGAAACACCCACAATAATCTGCCATAATTTTTGGATCTGCATAAAAAAAAGAAATCACATGCATTCGACTCCCATAGTTTTTGGATCTACCATAAAAATAGGATCGTAAATACAATGCACCAGAGTTATCAACCTCTTTAACATGTCTCGGTATTTACGCACATAACTGAGGGGTTTTACGTTCAAAACTTAAGATTTTTACGCTCGAATCTGGAGATACGTGTACCAATATATCACGTGCAGCGTTCCGTATTGCATAAATACCAAGACGTATAGCATAATTAGTATCTATATATATCGTAAACTGGTTGTAACGAGTCTAGTTGCATGACTGTCAGAGTGATTTTATACGTATGCGAGAAATGCAACATTTAAAATAAGATTTTATTGTTTCCATGCATGCCAATCAATTTCCATTCATTGCACATTCATGTCATCCTAAATTTATGCACATGTAGTAGGAAACAGATTTTTACGCATTGTACCGAATTGCATAAATATCTACACCGTATAGCATAATTAGTATCAGCAAATATCATAAACTGGTTCTAATGATCCTAGGTGATCCAAAATTTGCGTACGTGCAATGAAAACTCCCACGATCTGCCATAATTATCGGATCTATCATAAAAATAGGATCTACATGCACGCGCTATTTATGCTAGGCTAGGTTTTTATGCTATCTCTATGAACTATTTACGCTATTTCTGTAGACTATTTACGCTATTCATGCAAAACAAACAGAACCGTAATTTATGGCTTGCGTCCCACGTGAGAGGTTGACTGTTGGACCGGGAGTTTGACTGACGCAAGTGGGGAGGTTGACCTGGTGTATGGGCAGGGGGCGCACCTGACAGCCTGTCATGGGGTGTAGGGGCGCGCGCTGGTGCGGTCCAACTAGGTGGGGGTGGTCGGCCATGGCTCACAATATACCCTCCATATATATATAAGCCCTGGACAAAAATAGCGTAAATGATTACGAATTTTAGCGTAAGCGTAAATCGTAGATCTGTTTTGAAATGGCGAATGCAGCCCGATAATTACGGCGTAAAAATCTCGCGCGTCCCATCATGATCGAGCACAAATGGGTCCCGAATTTATGGCGTAATAATTGTATATCTGTCCCATCGTCCCATCGTGATCGAGCGCAAATCGTATATCTGTTTCGTAACCGCAAATGGGTCCTGAATTTACGGCGTAATAATTGTGTGCGTCTGATCGAGCGCGTGTTTTTGGCTCGAATAGATTTTAGCGTAAAACGTGAGGTAAAACAACGTAAATGAGTACACAATTTAGCGTAAATCATATATCTGTTTCGTAACAGCAAATGAGGCCCGAATTACGGTGTGAAAATCGCGTGCGGTCGATTGAGCGTGGGTTCTGGCTCGAATGGATTTCAGCGTAAAACGTGAACCGAAACGTTGTAAATTAGTACAAATTTTACCATAAATCAAATATTTGTTTCGTAATGGCGAATGGAGCCCAAATTTACGGCGCGAAAATCACGCACCACCGGTCGTGCACGGGTTCTGGCTCAGATGGATTTAAGCGTAAATCGTGAACCAAAACAACGTAAATGAGTACGAATTTTAGCGTAAATCGTCCATCTGTTTCATAATAACGAATGTAGACCGTATGTATCTCTCAGCGCACGAGGTTGTCATAAAACGCATCAAGAAATTTCGTAAATTGGTGTAAAATACAACAAGAAGTGATCTGAGGTAATTGTAGCCTAAAATGCAAGCTAACCATCTACAAGAGATAGTTATTCATCTACTCAACTATGATAATGTTGTGTTTACATTTTAGCTGTTGGTACATACACACAAAACTTTGTTTCACCATAACACCACTGTTAGCAAAAAAAACTGAGTTCAAAAGGCTCTTCCAGCTTTCCTAATGTGGAGAAAACCTTCAAGGTCCATATCTGCAAACGTAACATGAACTGTTAATAGGATCTTTCTTTGTTAATATGTCTTTTCAAGCTTGTTATGACTAACATAACCTAAAGTCTAAACTGAATGCAAACTTGAGTTAGAAGATCAGATTACCAAAAGAAAAATCTCTTGAGTTAGAAGATCAGATTATCCCATGTGAGTAAGCATAAAAACGATATCAATGTTCATAAATATATCCCATGCCAGGTTATCCCATGCAAACCAAACATACAAAATAATAGAAGGTCAAGTTCTATGCTAAGATTCACCAAAATAATTGGAGCGCAGAAAGGATGAATTAAAACAAGATAACCATGGTGTAAAAAAATTCTACTGTCATGGTGTACCTTGTCCATCATTCTGAAAACATAGAAAACTAATTCAATGGACGATTTATTTGATATCGGCAATTTTAATATGCAGACATCAAAATCTAGTTTGCCTTCTGGATACTTGGGCAGTGGATCACAAAAACAAAAGAGCATATACTTACTTGCGGGATTTCCTCCCGCAAGTAGCACATAGGCGTAGAAACAACCGATTGCAGTGCTGCATGATTTTCAAGCAGGAGAGACCATCAGATCTTTGTCCAAAGGGGAAAAAGCTTTGGATGGAGATGGACGGTACAAAGAAAATGACCTCAGTGAGGCGTAGAAGCCCCAAGGAAGGAGTCTATTTGTCTGCACACATAAGTAAAGATTAACGCTATACTAAGACACCGAGGTCCATATCTGCAAAAACAGGGGAAAAGCAAGTTGATAGGCAACAGGACACAGGTCCATCTAGTTTTAATGTGATTACATTGTAACTCAGATACTTGGTAACACAAAGCTTAGGATGATGATATTCATTCTACCTGCCTGAGCCAAGATAAGCAGGAAGCTGGATCTGCCGCTCCTCAAGAACTTCAGACTGAGAGTGCCAAGTAGCAGAGTGGCTAGCCCTGGTGCAATGCCCAAGACAAGACTTATGGTGCTTCTCGAGAAGATGTATCCTAAAAGCCCCATAGAGAATAAAAGACCACCTGCAATACCAAATGAAGTACCATTATTCCACTTATCTGAATGTGGATACATGCATGACAAACAATTTTTAGCAAAAAATAGGAAGTGCCCTACCACTCAATATAGACTTGAAATGATAATGCATATATCTATTAATGAATTTGAATGCTATTACTCCTATCTCTAGGATATCACTTGGATGCGTAATCTTAGGTACTAGATGTTTTAAAATATATCTTTAACTTCCTAAAATTACCAACTCCCACCGCAATGTTCAGCAATGGCCGGAACACCTTCAACTCCGAAGCAGATCAACCATAACATACCTGAAGAATCAACTCTCAAACATTATCTCAAACCTTATCTAATGGAGAGCAGAAGAAATTGAAGGTTGAAGGTCACGGAAGAATTAGACCGCTTACGTGGAGGAAGTTGAGGGCGGAGGTGAGCTCCCACATGCTGCGCAATCTCCACCGCGGCAGCTCAGCGAGCGACGTCGGTTCCTCCACCAGCGCAGCGGTGTCATCATGTGATACTCTGGCGTCTTGTGCCCCGCATTCTCGTTCCGCCTCGGCCGCGGGGATGGAGGCTAGGGTACGTGTGGGCGGCGGCGCGTTCGAACGGTTGTGGCACGCGAGCGGGAACAGGGCCCTCCTTGGGATCATTGTCGTGAGGTCCTCTCGCGCAACCGACCCTCCGCCGCCGGCTGAATGCACGAGCCGGACTCCCGGAGAATGCAAGAGTCGGACTCTAGCGACGGCGCCGCACCCTTGGAGACCAATATTCTGCTGTGAGATCCGGTAGTCGCGGCTGCGCTGAGCTGGGTGGATCTGGATCTGGGCGGGGTCGTGGTTTGGATCAGGGAGTGGCCGGCTCGGCGGTGGCATGGGTGGAGGCAAAGCCTGATGAGGCGGTCAGTGCCAAGGTCGCCCACATCAGCATCCTTGCTCATGTCTCGTGCAACCGCCGCCGCTGAAACCCTAGTTATCTCGCACACAGCAGCCGTCGGGGAAGGTTCGATAGAGTAGAAGGTTTTATACGATGATGTTAGGACAAAATAAGCATAAACTTATGTACAACAAAGCGTAAAAGGTTTACTGACAATATTGGGTGACGAGTGAGCGGTCAGGGCTTTCTCCAACTAAAGAGAGCCCATGGCTCCTAATACATAAACTATATGATATTTTTTGCACTATGTACTACATGATTTATAGATTAAAGTTTAAAACAAAATATGAGGATGAGTAAATAGCTGGAGATAGGCTTAGGCCAACTCCAGCAGTTCACCTAAAGTTTACCCATAAGCACTGTTTTGCACTGTTCTGCATTGTTCGTAGAGTGGAGTTTGAATATAGGTATGAGTATGGTTAAGCTGCTGCAGATAGTCTTAGTTGTACAACTAGATAGGTCGAGAGTATTAGACACGACTAATAGAGGGAACAAAGTAGGGTCTACATGGTGGTACACCATTTTCGATGCTTCTTTGGACGACGGCGAGCGCTGATGCGGCAAACTCGAGGAATGAGGCAAAACCAGAACCGGAAAAGGCGCCGGCGAACTTGAGGAGGGTTTTGCAAATAGTGTCAACTCCATGAAGGAGAGGCGCACTTCGAGCTAATCAGTGAGGTCCAAGAGCTTTCCAAAATGGGGCGTATTTGAGGCCTCACTAGCCAGAGGGTCCACCACACACCTAAACCAGGTTCGTGGAGAAGAGGTCCAAGATAGTCCCTTAAATTTAACCGAGAAGTTATCAAAAAATTCGTGTTTGTCAGGAAACTAGTTTCAGCTGCAGAATACATGCAAATAGACTTATAATGCCCTGATTGTTTACAAAGCAAACATTTAACTGGGTGTTTGCAAAAAAATTGGAATGACCTGGGTTCAAGCAACAGACGCATATTCCTGATTCAATTTGGCTCGGGCGGATTATGGGCCTCCACCTCAGCCCGCTTGATGTCCTGAAATACGAAGAGCGACTAGAAGGATTACCAATGTTAAAACCCAAGGAATTGCCTTTATGGTGGCTCATTAATTGCCGTTAATTTGAAAGTTGAATTCCCGTACTTTTCTCCTGAGATGAATGACGATGATCCATGATCTTCGCTGAGGAGGCAAGACGTTTAACATGATTCAAATCTTCATGAATTCTTCCAAAAACCCTTGCTTTTGGAATATCAAATTTCTTCTTTGGCTCTTGAACTGATATACGATTGGAAACTGAAATTCTTTGGAAAGGATAATAATTATTTCTTGAATTGCTTCTTTGCTTTGAGACTGGAACTAAATTTGCCCTAGTGAGAACCTTATTATGAACAACGTCAACATAATAAGGATTTTTTGGGGGCCTTCGTCTTTCGAAGGTCCTCAAAAACACATCTAACCATTTGTTTTTAGTATATTATTAAGTATTACAGGAGCTTCGTTACCAGAAAAGCTTTGATATAGATCAATGGAAGTACGACGAAGCAAGTTTTGTCACGATGAAGCAAGAAGGCGACATAGAGAGAATGTGTTGTTTAAGATGTTGAGTGCAAATGACAATATTGTCCCTGTGACATTTGTAAACCATTGTATGTAATTATTGAGGGTATGAATGTAATAACGTACGTAGCAGTACGATTGCCTATAAATAGGTGAACAGTACCCCGTACTGTTCACACTAGATTGTAATCGCACTCACGACATTACCTTCAAGCAAGTCGAAGGTATTAATGTAATTTAAACTTTGATAGTATCAATACGTTCACTATGAAATAAATATGAGACATAATATTACATTTGTAATTATGTTTTTATATCTTTGAATAATGAGGACTTGTTCTTTATGACCTTCGTCTAAGATTCATTATACCCGAGAGGGAATAATGCTTCGAAGCACGAAGGTCTTTAACGTATAACAAATGTGTTGCCTTGCTCTTGATTCACAGCAATTGAGAACAAGTGACCAATATTGGCGCCCACCGTGGGTGAACTTAAACGACCACCTTCGACAAGAAGAACTCGAACAACAATCATCGTCATGCCGCCGAAGAAGGCAGCAGCGCCAGGGGCTGCCCTTGCGCCATTGGACACCAATCAAGAGGGGCTTCTTCTAAGGGAGGCCCAAAGACAGAAAAGGAAAGCTATTAGCATAACACCACAGGAAGAAGAGTTGGACCAGAAAATCAGAGATCTAGAAGCTATCCACGAACAAGTGGAGTGAAGAAGGGAGAAGATGCTTCGGCTGGCTGAACCCCAGAAAAAGATTGATGAAGCAGCCGAAGAGATGTGTCACATCACACAAGACAACGAGAAAGGGCATAAGCCACAGCGGAGAGAGCTTCATCAAGAAAGCCCAAGCTATGATGACGTATGGTATGACGACTATCAGCATGATAACATTGCGTTTGATGATGCTTCCTCCCTAGCTACATAATTGCATGCTACCTCATGGCCACCTTCGTACAAACCACCACAGCTTCCCATGTATGATGGACATTCGGATCCGAAGCAGTTTCTCATGAGTTACGAAGCAACCATATCATCAAATGGTGGCAACACCGCTGTCATGGCGAAATCCTTCGTCATGGCAGTAAGGAGTGTTGCTAAAACCTTGTATTCTTCTCTTCGGTCGGGAACAATCACATCATGGTAGAAGTTGAAGGATATGCTAGTCACCAGTGTTGGGGGCCTTCCTCTTCCGAAGGTCCTAAAAAATGTGACTAATATGTTTTTCAGTATAACATAGACTGTTACAGGAAGTTTCGGCCTTGAGATGTAGGTATGCGCGATATGAAGATACGACTTGAAGGCAGGATGAAAGGACACCGAAGCTATGGCGGAAAGAGCTTCGGCTTAGTATGATGATGAAGGTGGAAGATGAAACCGACCTAAAAGGGAAGAGACTACTCAGCCCTTAATAGATCGCCTTATGATTAGCAGTAAATGTCAGGGATATGAATGTAATTTTGTCTGGGTTGCATCCCACGCCTATAAATAGATGAACAGTAACACCATACTGTTCACGGGGGCACTGTAATCGCTCTTAAGTCACTCGCACTTTCATCTTCTGGCAAGCTGAAGGTATTAATGTAATATAAATATCATGAATATTTATCCATGTTTATGAAATAAGAATGTAAATAATTTGTCGATATATCATCATTATTTATATTCTTTTGTATTTCATGTACGTTCATTTATATTTGTTTACTAAGATGATGAAAGTATGTCCTTCATGACCTCGTCTAAAGATCATCATACCCGAAAGAAGATAATGTGAAGAAAGTCAAAGGTCTTTAATCATTAACAATTGTGTTGCTTCGTTCTTGATGTAAACATTCGAGAACAAGGACCAACATTGGTGCCCACCTCCAGTGAACTCATTCGACCACCTTCGGCAAACATCGACTTTCGCAATGTCGTCGAAGAAGACAATGGTGCCAGGGGCTACCTTGCAGCCACTGGACACTAACCAGGAGATGCTATGCGAAGCTAGGAGCCAAAAGAGGAAGGCTACCAGCCCAACACCTCAGAAGGAGGAACTAGATCAAGAGATCAGGGATCTGGAAGCTATCCATCAACAGGTGCAAAAGAAGAGGGAAAAGATGCTTCGGCTCGCCGACCTCCAGAAGAAGATCGATGAAGTCGCCGAAGAAATGTGTCACCTCACTCAGGATGACCAAGACCGAAGGCCCCAGCACAGGAAGCTTCGCCAAGAAAGTCTATTCAATGATGATGAATGGTACGGTGACTTTCATTAGGGCAATTTTGCTTTTGACGATGCTTCTCCCTTGGCAGCAGAATTGCAAGCTACCTCGTGGCCACCGTCATACAAGCCACCTCAGCTCCCCATGTATGACAGGCACTCAGACCCCAAGCAATTCCTGATGAGCTACGAAGCAACCATATCCTCATATGGGGGCAATACTGCAGTCATGGCGAAGTCCTTCGTCATGGCAGTCAAAAGCGTAGCTCAAACTTGGTACTCTTCTCTTCGGCCAGGGACAATTACGTCATGGTAGAAGCTAAAGGATGTGTTAGTGACCAGCTTTCAGGGATTTCAAACAAAGCCAGTCACCGCCCAGGCTCTCTTTCAGTGTACACAGGACTAGGAGGAGTACTTGCAGGCGTATGTCAGAAGGTTCTTAAGGGTGAGAGCTCAAGCACCTACAGTGCCCAATGAGATTGTCATTGAGGCCATGATCAAGGGACTTCGGCCAGGACCCATGGAGCAATACTTCGCAAGGAAGCCACCACAAACCTTGGAGAAGCTTCTCCAGAAAATGGACGAGTACATCAGAGCCGACAATGACTTTCGGCAAAGAAGGGATGAACCCTACAGATACTCTAAAATGGCTAGGGGCTTCGGAGGAAGATTCTACCCCAGGCATGTCAGGTCAATCCATAATGTCAGCTCAAGTGACGATAGGGGAAACCAAACCCAAAGGCAGCAGCACAGCTCCCAATCATTAGGGGCACAACAAAGTTCCTTCAGGCCACCAGCTCCAAGAGGCAGAGGGGGCAGAAACTTCGGAGGAAGATATGGAGATCATCCTAGAAAACTTTTTGGTTTGTTCTGTGGCAAAGACAAAGGGCATACCGTAAGAACGTGTCAAGTTACTATCCAAAAGCAGAAAGAGATTGCCAAAGCCGAAGCACGGCAGAATCAGCCGAAGCAGGTTCTACATACCGCTTCATGCTACTCTCCGTATATCCTAGAGTATGTAGGCACTCAACAGCCTATGACCTCTGTTGCTTCGGCAAGCCATTCTCAAGCTTCTTGGGCCCAGTTGCCACCGCCACCATCGCTAGCACCTACTCAGGTCCGCAGTCAGCAGCCAGAAGGGCATCACCACGCTCAACAACAGCGCGATTTTTGGGAGGAGTCCGAAGCTCGCACAGTCAACAGCATTGTACCCAAGTCGAAGCACATTTACTAAAGGATATCCTAACTTGATGTATTTTCGTTTTGTTTGTCTTTTTATTCTCTTGCATGAAAAACAGTTCATGGAGGTTTAATCTCCAATTTGATGTAATAATATTGTGATCACACTATCGAGTGGAGAATGCCACCCTTCAATAACGCTTCCGAAGCTACGAAGTCATTCCTAAGGGAGCGCAGAGTAAGTTCTGAAGCTACAAAAGTCGTTCCTAATGGAGCGCAGAGTAAGTTCTGAAGCTCAAAAGTCGTTCCTAAGGGAATGCAGAGCCAATATGCCACTAAAATAAAAGGTGAAGAAGCCCAAAAGTCGTTCCTAAGGGAATGCAGAGCTTAAATACCACCGAAATAGAAGGTGAAGAGACTCAAAAGACGTTCCTAAGGGGATGCAGAGTCTGGGTGTGTTTTCGTGTGGGTATGTGTCTTCGGTATAAACATCATGTTGCATTATATCATCGCATCATTTCGCAAAGCATTACATCATACATCATGTCGCATCAGTAGCAAGATTGTGCAGAAAGAAAGTTACTTCTTTCAAAATATGCGATGAATGAAACAGTGTGCTAGAGCACAAGGTACACCTTCGACAATTATAATCTTACATGCCAAGAAAATTTTTGTCGACAACAATATTATACAACAGCTGTGCTATAGAAGGGCTCTTTCTTTACGAAGCATGTAAAGAAGGGAGAGTGTTTTTTCGCCGAAGGCTCAAAAATGGTATGTACGCAAATTTCATGCATCGCAAAGAAATATATTACATTAATATACACATAGATATACAATTTAACTCATGTACGAATATTACATTTCCCAAATACTACATTTCTTAAGTACACAAAAAAATTAGTCTTCTTTTAATATCTTCTCGGCAGCTTCGTACAGAAGTTTGTTGACAGCTTCATCAACAGCTTCTTCGGCAATTCTTATTGTTTCTAGTGCCGCTTTCATGGCTGGATCGGCCTCAAGATCATATGGCCTGGGTGGCGATGAAAGTTCAGCTGCAGTAGATAGCGAGCTGTTAATCCGAAGCCAGAGAAAATACCGAAGCTAAGATTCAGTAAAAATACCTATACGCCTTGCGCGCTCAGCAGCCTCTTCGGCTCGCTTGGTCTCTTCTCAGGCATCATGGGATTCTTTTTCATTTTTCTTTATAGCTTCGTCGGCTATTTCCCGGCCGCCGTTCATCCAAACGTTGGAATAGAATTTCCCGCCCATTAAAGTAGCTTCAGCCGAAAGATCCTTCGTGTTGTCTATGGAGAAGACGGTTTCCATCTGGGCTGCAGCTTTAACATGTTCACAGCCAGTTTTCTCTAAAATTGCTGCAACCCCTCGGGCACCTGCGAAGGTGCAAAAATCCCCGCGATCGCTAAGAATTTCTTCAAAAGCTTTAGCTTCTGCAACGATCCATTCAATGATTCCTTCGGGATAGCCTCTAATAATTTTTTGCTCCGATGAGTATGCACCCACCTTTGCAAAACTATCTTTCAATTTCTTAGCACAATCCAAGGATTTCTCGTAATACCTCTCCTTCGATTCCCGAAGCTCATCCACATTCTTTTGTAATCTTGAACTATTCCATTCGCTTATTTCTTGTTTGGCTTTCGCCACTTCGAAATCCTCATTCTTTTCGGCAAGTTTTTTCTTTAGGTCTTCGACTTCGGCCTTATGAGCTTCGGACTGTGCAGTAAGCTTGGCATCGCTGGCCTTTACCCTGTCTACCAAGGAAAGCATAATTTTATCCTTTTCTAGGGCTTCATTCCTCAGTTTGATAACCTCTGTTCGAAGGTTCCCAAGGGCCATTTGGCAGCTTTCGTCTTCAGCATTCTTTTGTGCCCTTAAAGCATTGCTCAATATTAAGCCCTACAAAAAAGGGGGGATCAACACAATAATAAAAGATGCAAAAAGTAATCTGTTTATAAGTCAGAACATCTTTACCTTAAGACTGTTGTCAGCGAGGCTGTCTGCAAGGTCATCCTTTGACATTGCAGAAAGGCCAACCTCGAGCTTCGGAAACCCTATGTTTCTTGCCATCTCCCGGTAAACAGATATTTCCTTGTTGTCCAGAAGGCAGTATAGAAAGTCATCTTCATCAGTGCCATTATACACCAATGATCCTTTTGGGTACTTTAATTCCCTGGCATAGTGTTTAGCTTCGACAATCTCTTCTTCCAACAAATGTTTACCCGAAGCGTGTCATATGATAAAGTCTAGCCCTTCAGTAGACGCATCGGGAGAAGGAGATTTAACCTTCTTAAAGGCTTCTTCTTCTTCCAAGATCAGAGTGACATCCGAAGGTCCTTGTTCATCATTCTGTCCAATAGTTTCAACAGGCCCTATTTCGATGGGCACTGAGGACCCAGCTTTGACTTCAACACGAGTTGTAGCAGCTTCGGCAGCCTCCTTTGCAGAGGCAGGAGTTGGTGCCCTTGTCGACTCCAAGACAGCATCCAGCACGCTAGTCATCCTCCTCCTCTTGGGAGTTATTGCAGTAACTTTGGATACCTTCGACAACTCCGGCTCTGGTGGCGGGCTTAGGATTTTTGGCAGCCCTACCGACTCCTCCAGTTCTAGTTCTTCGACTGTTTCAGCAGGACGCTTCGGCGCTTCGGTCGACTCACCTTTCTCCTGTCCCATTACTTTCGGCACTTCAACCGATTCTCCCTTGGTACCGGCAGGAGCAGGGTAATCTGGCTTAGCGGCGGAAGACGTCCCCTCAGCAAGCTTCGGCACCCTGGCCTTTTCAATGTATCTAGGCTGGTGCGTCAAAACCTTGATCTTTTTACCTTTCGGTGTAGCAGAGATAGCCGAAGCAGCAGCTTTTCTTTTCTTTCCCTGGTTTCGCGAGGGATAGCAATAGTCTGGGTATACAAAACCAATTACATCGAAAACTCTGTTTAATCTTTTCTTGCCTCGTCCTCCGAAGGCTAAGATCATGGCATCATCTTCGGCCCTTGTGTAGGCTCCAAGCAACTCGTCACTAGTTGCCTCAACACAGTTTAGCCAGTCATCATTTGGCTCATCAAACTGATCTCTGTATCTGAAGGTGTATTTTAGATAAACCAAGCCGCCTTGACTGGACCCGGCAGCAGTCTCCTTCGGCATCTCCCAGTCATTTACAAGAGGACACACTCTATAAGCAATGTGCTCTTGGACTAGGTCTCTTGTGCCAATAAAAATGTATACACTGTTAAAAGCCTTCTTGCATGCTTCGATATCATTTCCAAGAGCAATGGCTGGCCTTCTGATGTCGAAGCGAGACCAAATAGGGCATTGGATGATCCCCTTTATATCTTCTCTTTCAATTAAGTTGTTCTTTACATAAAACCATTCTTCCATCTAGGCTCCTGGCCACCTCTTCCGAAACGTCCGAACTGGATAGCTCACATCAGAGCGAGGCACGAAGCCATAACAACCAAAATTATTATGATATTTCTCCTTGCCATTAGCCTTCGTCTCATAGGACATCTCATGCATGTTGCAGAAGTATTTTGCACTCGGCTCTAGTCCCTGGCTCCTCACGGCCCAAATAAAAATCCCCATCCTGATGATTGCTTTGGGGGTAATCTAATGAAGGTAAATCTCAAAAGTCCTCAGAACTTCAACTAAAAATTTACTCAAGGGAAACTGAAGCCTTGCCTTCATGAAGCTCCTGTAGACAACAACTTCGTCTACTTCGGGCGCAGGGGCGGCGCTATCTCCTCCAGCCCTCACAACAGAAATATCGCGGAAATATCTCCCTTTCATAGCATCAATCTGACTTTGCTTGATGGATGACTTTCTGAAGGTGGTATGACTCGGCCGCCAGTGCCGATCTTCGGCATCTTCGTTTCCACTTTTCAAATCAAAACTTCCGCTATCGTCGGAATCTTCAGATAACCAGTCAGCATTTCATTGGTGATTTTCTCTGTGTTTGTCTTCTCCATAGCCTCATAAAACCCAACTAATGCAGGGTCAACAACCTTCTTCTCTTCGGCCATTTAGTCAGCGCTTGTGCAAATGCCAAAGCTTACAAACTAATCAAAATTTTGCAGAGCAAGAAAATTCAGAATGGCGAAAATAATGCAAGCAGTTGAAATGGCATGTCAAACACTATCAATGTGAGTCCCTATTTATATGCCCAGCGCACCACAGCTTTGTGGGTCGTATATGTCAGTGTCTTTCGCTATTCTAGCGAAGGGAAGGTGTTTTTTCGGACCTTCGGCTAAAGGCCTTCGTTTACGTCACAGTCTGAATTTGTTAATATAGAAACAAATTAATACTGCGAGGGGCTACTATTGGGGGGCTTCCTCTTCCGAAGGTCCTAAAAAACGTGACTAATATGTTTTTCAGTATAACATAGACTGTTACAGGAAGTTTCGGCCTTGAGATGAAGGTATGCGCGATGTGAAGGTACCACTTGAAGGCAGGATGAAAGGACGCCAAAGCTATGGCTGAAAGAGCTTCGGCTTAGTATGATGATGAAGGTGGAAGATGAAACCGACCTAAAAGGGAAAAGACTACTCAGCCCTTGATAGCTCGCCTTATGATTAGCAGTAAATGTCAGGGATATGAATGTAATTTTGTCTGGGTTGCGTCCCGCGCCTATAAATAGATGAACAGTAACACCATACTGTTCATGGGGGCACTGTAATCGCTCTTGCGTCACTCACACTTTCATCTTCTGGCAAGCCGAAGGTATTAATGTAATATAAATATCATGAATATTTATCCATGTTTATGAAATAAGAATGTAAATAATTTGTTGATATATCATCATTATTTACATTCTTTTGTATTTCATGTACCTTCATTTATATTTGTTTACTGAGATGATGAAAGTATGTCCTTCATGACCTTTGTCTGAAGATCATTATACCCGAAAGGAGATAATGTGAAGAAATATGAAGGTCTTTAATCATTAACAATTATGTTGCTTTGTTCTTGATGTAAATCATTCGAGAACAAGGACCAACAACCATCTTTCAGGGCTTTCATACGAAGCCAGTGACTGCTCAAGCCCTATTTCAGTGCACACATGACCACGAGGAGTATTTGCAGGCATATGTCCGAAGGTTTCTACGACTCAGAGCTCAGGCGCCAACAGTGTCAAATGAGATTGTTATTGAAGCCATGATCAAGGGACTTCGTCCAGGACCAACAACGCAATATTTTGCCAGGAAGCCCCCACAAACCCTAGAGAAGCTTCTACAGAAGATGGATGAGTACATCAGAGTCGATAATAATTTCTGGCAAAGAAGGGAAAAAGCTTACAGATATTATGAGATGACCAGGGGCTTCGGAGGAAGGCTCCACCCAAGGCACGTTAGGGCGATACACAATCCCAGCCAAAGTGAAGACAGAGGCAATCACAACCAAGGGCACCAACATAGTTCCCAGTCAACCGGGATGCAACAAAGCTCTTTCAGACCACCAGCCCCAAGAGGTAGAGGGGGACAAAGCTTCAGAGGAAGATTCAACTCACAACCGAGAAGGTTGTTCTGTTTGTTCTATGGAGAGGATAAGGGGCACACAACTAGGACCTGCCAAGTTACAATACAGAAGCAAAAGGAGATAGCTGAGGCCGAAGCACGGCAAAATCAGCCGAAACAAATCTTGCATACTACTTCGTGTTATTCCCCATACTTTCCATAGTATGTGGGCAATCAACAACCATTTTCACAACCCACAGTTTCAGTAGCTTCAGCAATCCACTCTCTAGTTGCAAGGGCCTTACCAAAATCATCGGTCATGGCTCCAACTTCTTCTCACAATCAGCAGCCTGAAGGGCAGCACCAAATCCAGTAGCAACACGATGCAAGAGAAGAGTCCGATGCTCGGACAGTTAATAGCACTGATCCAGAGTCGAGGCACATTTACTGAAGCTACAGAGGAGCTGGTTTAAAAACATCATATACACGTATTGTAATTTTCATTTATCTCATTTTCATGTTCTTGCCTCAGAAACAATTTGAGAATGTGTAACCTTCAACATGTTGTAATAAATCTGTGATTACACCATCGAGTGTAAAAGTGAAGATGAAAAAGCTCCAAAGTCGTTCCTACAGGGATGCAGAGCTAAAATACCACCTAAGTAAAAGGTGAAGAAGCTCCAAAGTCATTCCTAAGGGGCTGCAGAGCTTAAATGCCACCAAAGTAAAAGGTAAAGAAGCTCCAAAGTCGTTCCTAAGGGGATGTGTTCCTAAGGGGATGCAGAGCTTAAATGCCACCTAAGTAAAAGGTGAAGAGACTCCAAAGTCATTCCTAAGGGGATGCAGAGTCTTACTATTGCAAAATGTTTTCTATTAACATTTGTCGCATCATAACATCGCATCATTCTGCATCATAACATCGCATCATTCATCATTTCACATCATCCATATAAGCAGAAAAGAAGGGCAATTGCTCCTTCGTCCACAAGGGTTACTCTTCAAAGTTAAGCGTGTTTTTATCAAGGAACTATGAAAGGATATTGCACCTCTACCCGTTGCTATTAAATGGTATAGAATTCCTTATACAAGACCTACAGCAAGACCTTCGGGATTAATACTGTCACTTCGGCAACGATATTCCTCATGCAAGACCTATGGCAAGATCTTCGAGTTTAATACTGCCACTTCGGCGAGAACGGGATCATTCTTTATGAAGCGTGAAAAGAAGGGAAGGTGTTTTTTCGCCCTCGGCTCAAAAACGGTACGTATGACACTTTCACGCTCCACAAAGAAATATATTAGATAATGAATCACATAGTTTGCAATTGTTTTTTACATAAAAGCAGCATACAAATTCTACGAATGTTTTTTACACAAAAGTCTAATCATCCTCCTTCAGGACCCTCTCAGCAGCTTTGTTTAGAAATCTCTCTACAACTTCATCAATAGATGCATTCGGTATTCTGATTTCATCGAGAGTATCCTTTAGGGCAAGATTAGCCTCAAGGTTGTATGGCTCTAGAGGAGGAGACAATTCAACTACACCAAAATATAAGCTTTTGCAAATACGAAGCTAAAATACTTACGAAGCTAAACTACTTATGAAGTTAATATACTAACGAAGCTAAAATGTGACAAACTTACCTATACGTCTTTCGCGCTCAGCGGCCTCTTCAGCTTTTCTTGCTTCTTCTGAGGCAAGATGAGACTCTTTCTCGCTCTGCCTAATAGCTTCATCTACTATATCTCGGCCGCCATTCATCCACACTTCAGAATAGAATTTCCTACTATGGGCAGTAACTTCGGCTGAAGGCTCTTTGATGTCAGTCGCTAAAACTGAGAAGTCTAGCTGAATAACAGCCTTAGCATGTTCACAGCCAGCTTTTTCAAGCAATGATACAGCCCCCCGAGCCCCCATGCATGCACAAAAATCTCTCCTGCCAGTTAGAACTTCGTCAAATGCTTCGACTTCGCTCTCAATTCATTTGATCACACCCTCGGGATCACCACAAATGAAATTTTGCTCAGCCGAGAATGCACCAACACTAATAAAAGCACTTTTAAACTTGTTTGAGCATTTCATAGCAACATTATAGCACTCCTCCTTTGCTTGACGAAGCTCTTCAACATTCTTTTGAACCCTCAACCGTTCAGTGTCGGATATATCACGTTTCGATTGCTCACCTTTGAAGTTTTCAGTAATTTTATCAAGCTTCTTTTCTAGTCCTGCTACTTTAGATCTGTGTAATCCCATTTGAATAGATAAAGTATACTCCAGATCAGCTATATGTTTGTATCTGCTTCTTTTTCTTTCTCAAATTTTAGAATCTTTTAGTCCACTTCAGAGAGTTTGGCCAAATTAGCTTCACTTGTCTTTAACCTTTTGACCAAAGAAAGCAGGAATTTATCTTTCTCAAGTGCCTCATTCCGAAGAGTTATAACCTCCGAGCGCAAATTCCCGAAGGCTATTTTTGTGCCCTCATCCTCACATTCTTTTTGAGCCTTTAAAGCTTTGCTTAAAATAAGACCCTAATAATAAAAGAAATGTTTATTAAAACAAGAAAATAATATACTTGAAATGATTATCAGAAGATTAAGGGAAAAATAAGTACAAACCTTTAAACTATTGTATGCTAAGTTGTCTGCCAGATGGTCCTTCGGCATTAAGGATAGCCCAAGCTCAAGCTTCGGATAACCCATCTTGTCCATCATTTCTCGGCAGACATCAATTTCTTTGCTGTCAGGAAGGCAGTATAGGAAGTCATTCTCCTCATCACCTTCGTACACTATGGACCCTCGAGGATACTTCAGTTCCTTTGCGTAATGTTGGGCCTCAGCAATTTGCCTCTGTGTCAGTTGCTTTCTCGAAGCGTGATGGATAATAAAATCAAGATCTTCGGTCGACGTCGCTTTAGGTATCAGCAGTGATAACTTCTCTGGCAGACTGTCATTTATTTGCTCTATTGGCATAGTTTCCAAAGGTCCGGTCTTAGTGCAATCAGAAGCAGCACTTGCAACAACAACTTCTTCCAATTCTTCAACTTTGTCTTTGGAAACCCTAGTAGGAGCAGGAGTAGCCATCTTTGAAGGTCCCAGAACAGCGTCTAGAATGCTGGCCATCCTCCTCCCTTTCCTAGGAGTCACCGCTGGAACGGTTGCTATCCTTGACAACCCTCACATTGCTGGAGGACTCTGCAGCTTCGGCTGCTGTTCGGTCTTCGAACTCTCTGTTGTTGTCTTCTCTAGTTGAATGGTGGAAACTTCGGCTGCTGCAATAGGTATTTTCATCGTCTATCCAAAAAAATCCAAAAACAACATTAGATCAAATTTGTTTCGATTTAAAGCAAGGAAAAAAAGGAAAAAAGTATTACCTCCAAAGTTGGGAGGATATCTTCGGTAGATTCAACAATCTCTGTCTTTAAACCCCCTGCAGCAGGCAGTATAGCGGCCCTCTCCAAAAAATATGACTTCAGCCGGTGAGTTACAACTTTCATTATCTTTGGTTTCGGTGCAGTAGAAGGTGTCATTGATGCAATTCTCTTTTTTGTCCCTTGCTTTCGAGCTGGAAAGCAGTAATCAGGATAGACAAAACCAATGACATCAAAAACTCTGTTCAGCCATTTCTTTCCACGGGCGCCGAAGGCAATATTCATGGCTTTGTCTTCGGCTTTTGTATAAGCCCCCAACAAATCATCAATGGTCGCCTCAATGTCCTCGAGCCATTCGTCATCTGGCTCCCCGAACTGATTTCTGTAGCGGCATGTATATTTCAAATAAATTAGACCACCTTCGCTTGAACTATCAGTGGTCTCCTTCGGCATCTCCCATCCACTAACAAGGGGCCATACCCTGAAAGATATGTGCTCTTGGACCAAGTCTCTAGTGCTAATGTAGATGCACACATTGTTGAAGGCTACCAGGAAGGCTTGAGCCTTATCACTATTCACAATCGAGGGACTTCGGATGCTGAAAAGTGATTGTATTGGACGCTGAATTATATCTTTTACATCCTCCCTCTCAACCAAATCATTCTTAACATAAAAACATTGTCTCATCCAAGATCATGGCCATTTCTTCTGAAACGTGGGGACATGGCGTCTCGCATCAGAGCGATATACGAAGGAATAGCAACCAAAATTGTTATGATATTGCTCCTTCCCCATCGCCTTCGTTTGGTAAGATAATTCATGTATATTGCAGAAGCAGTCGACGTCCGGCTCCAACCCTTGGCTCCTCATTGCCCAAATGAAAACCCCGATTTTAATCAAAGCTTCGGGTGTGTGCTGATGAAGATATATCTCAAATCTTTTAAGTACTTCGACCAACTTCTTATGCAAAGGAAACTGAAGCCCAGCCCTCATAAAGCCCTTAAAAACTACCATTTCGTCAGGTTCAGGAAGAGGAACAATGTTCTCTCCTCTAGCCCTCACTATAGTTGTATCACAGAAATATTTGCCTTTCATTGCCTCAATCTGCCCTCTCTTAACAATGTATTTTCCAAATACAACATGACTTGGCCTCCATGGCGATCTTCGGCGTCATCGTTGTCACTCTCCATATCAAAATCCTCGTTGTCACTAGAATCTCTAGACAACCCAGCTAAAATTTCATCATTAATCTTTTCAACATTGGCCCTTTCCATAGCTTCATAAAAACCGGCTAGTGCGGGGTCCTCAATTCTCTTGTCTTCGGCCAACTCAGGCGTTGATTGAAACAAAAAACTGAAGCTCCAAAGCAATCACGGTTACAGAATTAGAAAGCTAAAATGAAAAAACCCAACACAAGCTTGATAGCATGAAAAATATTTTCATCGCAACCCTCATATATATATATATGCAAAGCACCACTACACGATGGGCCCCACGATACGGAAGGTTTCGCTATTCTACCGAAGGGAAGGTGTTTTTTCGGACCTTCGGCTAAAGGCCTTCGTTCATTTCACAGTCTGAATTGTTACCAAAGAACAAACTAATACTATGAGGGGCTACTGTTGGGGGCCTTCGTCTTCCTAAGGTCCTCAAAAACACGGCTAACCATTTTTTAGTATATTATTAAGTATTACAGGAGCTTCGTTACCAGAAAAGCTTCGATATAGATCAATGGAAGTACGACGAAGGAAGCTTCGTCATGATGAAGCAGGAAGGCGACATATGGAGAAGGTGTTGTTTAAGTTGTTGAGTGCAAATGACAATATTGTCCATGTGACATTTGTAAACCATTGTATGTAATTGTTGAGGGTATGAATGTAATAACGTACATAGCGGTATGATTTCCTATAAATAGGTGAACAGTACCCCGTATGTATCTAGCGGTATACTACCTATGTCGCCTCCAGCTGCTCCGGTTTGGGAGCTGCTCCGGCTGGGCTTCTTTCTCCGCTTGCGTGCTCTCTCCCTATATGTATCTAGCGGTATACTACCTATGTCGCCTCCAGATGACTAGGTCTTCGTCGTGTCCTTCTTCGGCAACGAACAGGTATGTTCGCCTCTTCCCTTCCCTTCCTGCTCTACGAAACCTTGAAAGTGGGGGAGGCAAGGGATGGGGATCCCTAATTTGTTGCATATGGTACCCGTTCGATGGCTCGGCATCGCCTGTCTACATGGTCTTTCCCTTACCACTGTGTCGACTCGAAATGCTTCTACCACTTCTATGTACCTGTCACCCATCCTTCTGTCATTGCAAAAATTATTGTGATGTTGCTCTGTTGTTTTGGGTGTTAGTTTTTTGTTGTGCTAAAGACTAAACATAATTTGGTTGTGTTAATACTTTATTTATTGTCTGCACATGGTTTGTGTTCTTCTGATGATGGCTCATGGATCCTGCAAAATATGTATTAGGATTTGGAGATCCATGCGGGCACTACCACAGGATGCTCGTCCCTTGTGTTCTTGGCTCTTTCATGCATTAGGTCGTTTTTGAGACCACACTGACGCAATGGACTCTATGGTGTTTGAGGTTGATGAATTAGATGGAGCAGCGATGATTTGTCACGCTAACGAAGTACCATAATTTGTATGGAGCGCATCCAGTTTTTATTGATGCCTGACTTTAGCAACCACTCCATATTTTGATCTATCTATTTTTATAAGTTTGAGTTCATGTGACTTATATTAGAAACTTGAGCTCACAAACTTCCTCTTATTTGGTCTATGTATGGTGGAATTATGTCTGTCGGTACCCTAGATTAGGGGTACCCCTTACTACGGTATGAAGGCACGATGCCTGCGCGGCTACCCTTAGCCGCGCGGAGAACAGTCCCAGGGGTATCTCGTGAGCAGTTAAGGTGGCGTTCTCGGAGACAACGCCATCGGGCCTAGAAGGCGCAGGGCCCCTATGCGCACAACCCGGACCCCCGAAGTAAAGCAGCCCGGAGCCATTGGATGGGGTTCGGACCCCATCAATTGAGCTCCGGACCACCCATAACAAGGTCCCGGGAGAGGGAGTGCCGTAACCTAGGCATGGGTCCGGTATTGACGCGTGTCCAGGCTCTATCCGGAGCGCCTCCGCTCCCCGCTCGACCGAGGGTCTAATGCGGCCACATGGCTTATTGCCCATGACGTAGGCCAGTGGACAGAGCATGACATAAGGGCTCTGAGCCGCGCGGCCTCCGCATTTATTGCGGAAAGTACACGCCGCCTGTCCGCCCTTCTGACAGGTGATGTGCCCCCACGGCATTTATTGCGTCCTGTCCATTCCGCTGGCAGGCGGCGCCAGGGCCACCCTGCAGACGGCGCACCTGTCCAGTCCATTGCCGAAACAGTGCGCCCGTGCTGCGCGGTGCACTGTACTCATCCCTTATGCGAGAAGCTTCCCCCTGCACGCCGAGGCTACGCAGATCTCGGGTGTCAGGGCGTAAGAAGATTGCTCCAGCAGAAGGTATTAGTAGCTACATCCGCTATGTTACTGGGCCCACATGTCGGGGCTCAGTACTCTTGTACATGCCCCCCTTTAGCTATAAAAGGGGAGGCATACAACGTTACAACGCAAGCTGAATCTTTAGACTCAGACCCAAGTCATCCAAGATAACTCCAGCTTTCAAGCAATACAACACACAGTGGAGTAGAGTATTACACTCCGGCGACCCGAACCACTCTAAACTCTTGCGTGTTCTTGTGTTCATTCCTTCATCTCGCAACAAGCAAAACGCTTAGGCCCCTCCTCATCTTAGGATTTCGGGCGGGTGCACTCCGCCACCCGGCCGGAGATTTCCTCTCCGACAATGTCATTCTATAATCTTTGTTCGTTCAGTCAGTCATTGTGAACTATCTTCTAATCGCTCCCTTTATTGGTCGTGTTGTAACAATACATATTGGATGGAGTAAACAACAACATCAGTTAGTCAAATAAAAAAATATTATGCGGAGAGCGAGACAATCAATAAAAAACATTGAGATTTTTTTGGTAGATAATTTACGTGGGTATTGTTGTGAGCCGTCGCAATACACGGGCAACCAACTAGTAGACATTTAACAAACGAAAACAACATAGACCAATCAATCAAATATTGAGAGAAAAATGTAGAGTTTTCGGTGCCCTAGGGGAGCCTGAGAAGACACATAAACCAACCAACTTTTAATTTGGACATTTGGGAGGTGTCATTTTAAAAAATTTGAAAATTTCGTCTGATAAAAAATATAGAAGATCACAGGTAAAGAGGGAAATCGGGTTTATCGAATTCCGTGTCGCCGATAAAGTTTTCCAACTGATCATGATGGGAATACGAATAGCACAAAAACAGAGGTACATGGAAATGACACTATGAGCTGACATGAAGATTTGGGAACGAGATGGAGCAAAGGAAGGCAAAGACGAAGAATTATTTGCTTATTCTCAGCTGAATCGAGACACTTACAAATCCTTCAAAACAAATAATCAACCTTGCACACAAGAATATCAAGAAGAGAGGAACAAGACCGCTCAATCCGGAGAACGCAAAATTAACACACTTAGAATTTACTTGCAAGAACTCCAAAAGGCTAGCTTGCTAGCTTGGCTGCACGGCTTTCAAGGAGTGGCCAGCAGCAGCAGTGGTCATCAGCTTCTGGTCCTCATCATCGAACTGGACCCACACCGTGCTGATCGTGGTCTCCATCTTGTGCGCGAACGGCGAAGCACCACTGTCGATCGCCTCTGCTTCAGGTTTGGCTTCGACCTCTTCAGGATAGCCATCTTGTTCCGGGATCGGGATCATCGTCACCGGCTCCATCATCTCCAGCGCAAAGGCCTGCGCTGGCGTGACGACCCTGACGAGCGGGTACTCGAGGCTCGTGCTGCTCGCGTTACTCCTCTTGCACTTGAGGTAGAACTCCTTGAGCTCCGGCGTCTGGGCGCACGCCTTCTTCAGTATCTCGTGAGCGGTGACCCTCGAAGGCTTGCTCAGCCCGGCGAGGCTCCTGGACAGCAGCAGCATGACGTCGACGCCTTCCGCGAAGGCAACGTAGACCTTGAAGCTCTCACGGAGCACAATGCCGAAGGCCGACCGCACGGCGGCGCTGGCGCTCGTGTTGTTGTCCGGCAGCAGCTGGATGGCGAGGTCTAGCAGGCTCTGGCACATAGCGAGCTTGGACAGGAGCGTCTCGGCGCTGGCGTCGTGGGAGGAGGAGGAGGAGGAGGAAGAAGAGGAAGAGAAGTGCGGGGGCTTGCCGGCGCCGTGGTCAGTCTGTGGTGTCATCCGCGCGGGCTCCAGGTTGCCGGCCTGGTTTATGACCCACTGCATGCGCTCCTCAAGGTAGGCCGAGTAGCCGTGGACGAAGGCGCACGCTCCGCTGGCGACCGCCGCACCCGTGCCGGCGGTGAGGGGCGAGCAGGGCGCGTCGACGCGGAGCTCGCGGGAGGCCCAGAGTCCGCGGAAGTCCTGCTCGAAGTATCGGTCGCCGGCGCGGAGGAGGCGGTGCACGAGGAGCAAGGACCGGAGCGCGGCGGCCGGGGCGCGTGCGTTCTCGAGGCGCGCCGTGATGCGGCGGGAGAGGAAGGTGATCGCGCCCGGCGCGTTGGAGACGAGGAAGAGGATCTCGTGGACGTGCCTGTCGTCGTTGACGCCTCCGCTGCTGCCGGTGCACCGCTCGATGGCCGCTTCGATGTCAGTGAGGAGCGCTCGGTCGGGAACTGCGGCCGCCGAGGAGGACTTGGTGGTGGACGCTGTGCCGGCAGGGTCCATGAGTGAGCCTATTGCTGCCCAAATCTTTCCCTTGAACACCTTCATGTCTTATATGACCTCATGAGTAAATGAGAGTAGAGAGGGGGAGAAGAAAGAGATATGGCGCATGAGAGTTATAGCACACTCCCTTTTGTGCATGCACTCGATCACTTGCAAGCAAGCGGGCCTAGACTAGAGGGGGAGAGAGAGAGACACACACAGATAGATAGAGAGAGAGAGAGAGATCATATCTATGTTGTGTATGACTATGACCATGGTCACAAGGAATTCTTGTGAGAATAAAGCCTCAGCTCTGCAGCAACAAGTCCACTATTAGCCTCAGCTCTGTAGCAACAAGGAGAAAGCAAAGCTCCCACTATCTGAGGGAGAGAGAGAGAGCGCGCGCGGGCAAGAAATTATATTCGGAGGTCAACTCTTGGGTGGGCGAATCAAATGCCTTTGGAATGAGGTGCCTCATGCATCAAAGGCTTCTTCCATTGGCATATGCATGGACAGGAGGTTTGACTCAAATAGAAATAGTTTTCAAGTATTAGCATATGGATGATTCCTCCACATCAACATCAGAGGCAAAGAGCTTTCTGAGAGGAATGTATAAGCTTTGGAACTAATTAAAGATGAAACACATTTGAAACCCACACTGGAAGACCTGTCCCAACTCCGATCCCAAAAGGAAGAAATCACGGTATATATTCCCTTCCCCCTCTCTCTCTGACTCTCTCTCTCTCACACACACACACACTATCTCCCTCTTTATATACACACACATCACACTTGACAAGAGAACAGAGGGGAGCGTGCTTTTAAACTGCTCATGGTGTTGTTTAATGATGGTGCTTATGTTGCTGCTCCACGGCACTTTGTAGGGCAAAGTGTGTCACCAGATGCATGGGCAAATCGGATTGCGAAAAGTGTAAGATGAATAATTTCACTGGAAATATTATTTCAACGGAAAGAATTTTTCATGGTGCATGATATATATTCCTAGCCATTTGAAACAACTCAACCCCACTTATATTCTCGTTGTCTCATATATATATATATATATATATATATATATATATATATATATATATATATATATATATATATATATATATATATATATATATATATATATATATATATATATATATATATATATATATATATATATATATATATATATATATATATACTAATCCTTAAGACGGTAGTGTAGACCAGGCACAACCATGCCCCCGCCTGTATCCCAACCGTCCAATTACGTCCATCACCACCGTCCGATCCCGATCCCGCTACAGCAGCCGCAGTCCACTTCCATCCCCGCGCAGCCGCCCGCGCAGCCGCCCGCGCAGCCGCGCAGCACGCAGCCGACCCCGCCCCCGCCCCCGCGCAGCCGACCCCGCAGCGCGCAGCCGATCCCACGCAGCGCGCAGCCGATCCCGCCGCGCAGCGCGCAGCCGACCCCGACCCCGCCCCCGCGCAGCCGACCCCGCAGCGCACAGCCGCCCCCGCCCCTGCGCAGCGCGCAGCCGATCCCGCAGCCGACCCCGCCCACGCGCACCCGACCCCGCCCCCGCGCAGCGCGCAGCCGCCCTCGCCCCCGCCGATTTCCCCGCGCTGCGCGACTCATCCTCCGATAGCCGCGCATTCCCATGGCGCCCCGAATCCTCATCTTCAAGCCGCGAACAAACAAATCCCGCTCCGATCGCGATCCCCACGCCGTTCTCCCCGTCAACTACCACCTCCTTAACTCTCACGCCATGGATTGCAGCGATATACCCGCCCTCTGTGCCGTCAAAGAGCTCATCTCCATCCCATCCCGACGTCGTCCCCATCCGTCTCGCCCCGCCCCGCAACCAAAATCCCCGTGCGATCGTGAGCCCCTTGCAGCTGCGCGGAAGATCTTGTTCAATCATCGCCGCCAGGTCCCCATACTAGCAGCGGCGCGGAAGATCGTGAGCCACCAGCCGACGGGATATCGGTCGCGAGCTCCGCGTAGCAGAAGCAGTGCCGATTTGCTGTCGTGGAAGCCCAACGACCTCGCCATCGCTGCCAGGTATTCCCATTTTAATATCAATTTGCTGGTATATGCATCACATTAATTTTATTAACACCCGTGCGATCGTGAGCCCCTTGCAGCTGCACGGAAGATCTTGTTCAATCATCGCCGCCAGGTCCCCATACTAGCAGCGGCGCGGAAGATTGTGAGCCACCAGCCGACGGGATATCGGTCGCGAGCTCCGCGTAGCAGAAGCAGTGCCGATTTGCAGCCGTGGAAGCCCAACGACCTCGCCATCGCTGCCAGGTATTCCCATTTTAATAGACCTCGCCATCGCCGTGGAAGCCCAACGAGCTCCGCGTAACATACATTCCAATTAAATAATAAAAAATTGACGTTTTGTTCTCTTATATGTCTTATGTGTAGGATGCAAAGGTTCTTCGGAGGAACTTTATTATTGAACTGTTAAGTTACGAGGAAAATTCGTGCAGATATGCCATCCCGGCAAATATACAACAGAGAGTTAACAATATTATTAAAAAAGATTAGATTAGTGTACAAGGTGTCAACATATTTACTTATGATTAAGCATTATATATTTACTCTTTATAAACTATTTGTGTGATTCCATTTCAATCTATTTGGGTAGACTTATTTATATCGTTCTATATCTATGTTTAACAATCACATATTTTGCCGTCACTATTGTACTCACGCCGCACGTCGTCAGGGCCCTAAGTCTATTAAAGGGTCGCAATTTGTATTCTGTGGCATCGCACGGGCACGTTCCTAGTATATATATATATACTGTTATTATATATTACACCTGGGTGCATTCAATATAGAGAATGCACCCAGGCGCAACCTACGCGCCCAGGTGCACATGGTCCGACCCAACCGATCCACACAGCCGAACCGACTATTGTGCCTTTTCACTTCCCCGCGCCCGACTGCGCCTTTTCCACTTTCCCGGTCCTCCGCGTACGGCTCAATCTATTCTCTTCCCCGGCGACCTAGCCCTCGCCGTAGCCGTTGTGCGCTCGCTCCCGTTCCCGTCTTCGTCCATCCCGCACGCTCCCGCTCGTTCCCGCTCCGGGCCCCTCCACACTTCTCCGCGAACGGATCCTCCGCTCCCGTCAGAATCGTTTGCTCGCCGGAGACGTAGACCGCGAACGTCGACGTAGCCCGCGCCGGAGTAGTTTGCGCGTGCGCCCGCCGTGTAAGCGCATCCGCTCTCTCTCCCATTTCTCTGTCCCCATTTTTTGGATTTGTTTTGTTATTTTCGGTAATAGACAGGTAAACCCTATTTTTTCCCCAAGTGTTGCAACTAGTATTATTCGTTGATTGGAATTATTAATTGTTGTATTTTATGCGGATACATTTCATTTTTGAATAAGCAGTTTGTGTTCTAGATTATCATCTCAGATGTTTCCACTTCTTTTGTAACTGCAGTGTACCTTTTGTTGCAACTGGTCCATGACATAAGTTGCAACTGTATAATTTTTACTTTCAGACCACATACATCATTACTGTCTTTTATAACTGTGCTCGTATACAACTAGTTATTTGTTTAAATTCACTGTTGCAATTGTCCCAGTAGTAATTTTTTTAGCAGTCTTGTTGCAACTGGCTTATGGCGCATGTTACAATTCTGTCCCAGTACTAATGTATGTGTGCAGCATTAGTGTGTATTGCAACTATTTTTTGTTCCTATTTTTGTACTGTGTGTTTTAGTTTGTTGATTAGCAATTTTTGGTTATGAGATCTGTACCATGTGTTTGTGCCCTCATGTTTTTTTATTCCCATTTTTCAGTGTTTTTTATAATGGATGAGGGTATAACTAAGACACGAGCTATTCGATGCTCACCTGGGAAATTTATAAAGCTTGTGAATTCTCTATCTGATGAATTGAAAAGTGAAGTGGTTGCTAAGGGGTTTGGCGGCTTGCTGAGATTCAAGCCGCACTTATTGTCGAGAAAGTTGCTCAGCTGGCTGATGCGGAAGCTTAACCCAGAAACGATGAAATTAGAGATTGGTGGTGGAAAAGAGATTCAAATCACCGAACACAGTGTTTGGTGTGTTTTGCAGTTACCAAACGTTGGCAATGATCCGCCCCCCATGTCTGATGCAGATGCTCGTGCCTTGCGGGACGAGCTGGGGGAGCAAATTTGTGGCAAATCTTATAGACGCATATCTGGTATCAATATATCTGTTATCACTGATAGATTGCAGAAGAGGACTCTCAATGGGGAGCTGGGCCTGAGAGCCTTTTTCATGGCAGCATTTCAGTGTCTGCTATTCTCCAATACTGACACTCGCATCAGGATTGATGATGTGAAGTACACTCAGGACATCCAGAACATGGGCAACAAGAACTGGTGCAAAGCTGTAGTAGACAGGCTGAGCATAGCTGCTCGTCTTTATAGAAAGGATTTTGCGGAGAAAGGCATTAATGCACCCATCAGTGGATGCGGGATCTTTGTAGCTGTAAGCTCAACACACACATTCAATTTTTGCCCTTGCAACTTACTCTTCCAATTACACAAGTAGTAATTTTTTATGTTTACTGTTACAACTGTCATATGTTACAAGTTGCAATTTGAGGGCATTTTTTTTATTTTTTTTATGATAACTTAGTTCACACATTCACATGTATTTTGTAATTTATGTTGTTCATAAAGTAGCAATAATTTTAGTATTTTTCTATTTCAACTGGCTTATTGCACCTGTGCCAATTTGGTTTACTTTTTTTCATTATATGAATTCAACCTAAAATACCCATGTGTCTTTTTCCTAATGTTAAAAACATGCAGATGCTTTATGTCGACAACCTGCAACATGGATTAGACACAAGTCCTTTTTCAATCCCTCGATGTGCTTTCTTGGACTCCAAGATGATTGATGCTATAGCAAATATGGATCTCAGGGGAGATGTTCCTCCTGGGACCACTGAGTTTGGACACCTCAGGGTAAGTTGCAAATGATACTCCACAATAGTTGCAATTTGGTATTCATTTATCATTTTATCATTGTTTTTTTTACTTTCAGTTGAGAAGTATCACTGACACGTGCTACAGCGTCCCCATTGGTGCTCTAGCAATATTACATGCTCCAGTACCAGCACCTGCCCCAGTAGCAGTCCCTAATCCAACAGCAGCACCTAACTCAGTAGCAGCAGCATCTGTCCCAGTAGCAACAGCAGCACCTACTGGGACATCTGCTGATGTGCTTGGCACATCCCATGATCCCGTCGGTCATGCTTCCTTCAATATCCAACCCCCAGTCTTTTACCAGTACCCTAGCTTTAGATCTTCTTTTGGTCAGAGTATTACTGATTTAGTTGGAAGGAGTAGCAAGTCAGATGCGCTGAACATCTTGAAGGCGTTTGATGAAAGCACTAGTGAAGCCCAGTCGTACGCACAGAAGGCTGTGAAGTATTCAACAATATCCCGCGACCTTATGGCAAAAGCTCACCACGAGTGCTACACTGGCATTCAGAAGCTTATCGCTGACGCTATCGTTGAGAAGCGAGCTGCCAAAGAGCGCAGGAGGAAGGTGAAGAACGACCCTAGAGCAGGAGCATGTATTTTTTGTTGCATATAGGATAATATTATTGTTTGCAAGCACCCACCATACAAGTTGCAATTTGCCCAGACACATCAATATGTGTTTACAATCATTTTTTAAATTTGTATGCAGGAGCAGGAACTAGTTCAATTGCACCGGAGGACCAATCTAGAGGAGGTGATGGTGAAGAAATTATACGGAGTCCCGTTGCAATTGACACTAGAGCAGGAGCAGGTATTTTTTATTGCATATAGTATAATATTATTGTTGCAACCACCCACCATACAAGTTGCAATTTTACCCATATACATCACTTTGTGCTTTCAATCACTTTTTTAAATTTGTATGGAGGATCAGGAACTACTTCAAATGTACCGGAAGACCAATCTAGAGGAGGTGATAGTGAAGAAATACAGTTGGATTGCAGTGGTGGAGATCTTGATGACAGCTTAGATTTTACGAGAACCCCATTGTGTGGTGATGACATTGATCTGGAAGAGGGAAATTTGAATAGAAGTAAGCCTACCTATGTCTTCCATGCTTAAAAAATGTTTTCTCTCATCTTGATTATTCCTTTTTTTCATTTATATTTTTTATTCTTTCCCCTGGCAGCACCTCCTGATTTACGCTGGTCAATCCGAAGTATTGATGATATATTGCAAATGATGTATTCCCCAGAGCACTTTGCAAGCATTGATGGCGAGGTTAGTTTATTGTGTTTTTTTATTACCATCAACTCCTTTTTTCTGATTAATATTATGATTTTCCCCTTTTTCTACAATTACAGTCCCCTCCCAATAGCCAGCCGACTCGTGCACCACGAATTACTGTTCGCAAGAGGAAGGCTTCCTCAAACCCCGCTGGCAATGATCAACGGCCTGTGGTAAGATCATCTGATACCCATGTGAAAGCAGTCCATAGTTGCAATCGGGCCCCACCTATTGTAGTAATCATAGCTTATACCAACTTGCAATTAATCATATATTATGAACAAGGAGCACCTGAGACAGAAGAGGAGCCTCTAAGCAGGGACACTGGGATGCAGCATCCTACTGCCCAGGTATGTTCGTGCAATTCGTGTCTTTTTTTTATAATATAAATGATTCACTTTCATAATACAAATATGTTAATTTGGCTATTCTACTCAACTGCACCAGGATCATATAACTTACTCAAGGAGGAGCGATAGGTCCATTCAAGTTGCCAACACACAGAAGACAGAGGCTGAGAAGAAGGCTGAGATTGAGATGAAGAATGCTGAAGCTGAGGAGGCTGAGAAGAGAAAGGCTGAAGCCGAACAAGCTGATAAGAAGAAGGCAGAAGAAGCTGAGAATAAGAGAAAGGCTGAGGCCGAAGTAGCTGAGATCAAGAGAAAGGCTGTAGCTGAGATCAAGAGAAAGGCTGTAGCTGAAGAAGCTGAGAAGAAGAAGGAAGAAGAAGCTGAGGATAAGAGAAAGGCTGAGGCCGAAGAAGCTGAGATTAAGAGAAAGGCTGAGGCCGAAGAAGCTGAGATTAAGAGAAAGGCTGAGGCTGAAGAAGCTGAGATTAAGAGAATGGCTGCAGCTGAAGAAGTTGTGAAGAAGAAGGCTGATGCCGAGAAGAAGGTTGAAGCGGAGGAGAAAAGGATACAGGTTGCAATCTAGAAACAGCTAAAGGACAACATCAAAGCTTTGAAAAAGCCGGTGCCCGCTGCCAAGTTAAAGAAGATGTTCCAGTTACAAATGTCAAAAGAATATGCTGAGCAGCGCCAACAGTACGAGGATAGGTTGAACATGCTTCGTCAGGAGGCCAAAGCTGAGATTGATAGTTTGGAGAAGAGCATTGATGGCCAGGCAGGACCCAGCTCATCATTTGATGATATCCAGTTCCCGGCGGAGTCTGATGATGATATCAACAATTTGACCCAACCAATCCGACTTTCTCAAGACGAAGTCTCAGTAGGCCAGGCTGATTTCAGTGAGTTTCAAAGGATGATATTCAAGCGCCTAGGTGATAGAGTGCTGAAGAAGCCTAGGGAGTACATATCCCCGTTCAAGATCCCTCGTAATCGACCTGAGATACCCCTGGCCAAGGCTGTTGCACTTAGGCGGAAGATCGCATCTGATCCTGAGCTGAAAAGGTTTTTTTTGTTTTTCCCAAGTTGCAATTGCTATTTACTTTTTATTTTGCAATTCTAACCAAGTAGCAATTATTTTTCTTGAACAGTTAGTTACTTATATAGCAGTAGCAATCGCACCTAATGCGTGGTTGCAATCACACCATAACATAAGTTGCAATCATTTTTATTTAAAAAGAATTTCACAGAGTTATATAGTACATGCAATTACAACACACTAGTTGCAATTATACTACACCAGTAGTTTGCAATCATATTTGTGTAACAGAATTTCCCAGAGTTATTCAGTACTTTGAAATCACACTAGACCAACAGTTGCAATCACAGCACACCAGCAGTTGCACATTCTCCTGTTCTTCTCACTAATCCATATGTTTTTTTCTTTTTTTTTTGTTGATGCAGGAGAATTTTGTTGGAGTTTGGCCTTCTTGTTGGACTAACTGGCGAGGAAATTTTAACATCTTTTTTCTAATGACACCCTTGGTGAATCAGGAATCATAGATTTTTTCGTGCACTGCATGCGACATGATGATATTGTGCACAAGGTTGATTCTTGTGGATACAGAGTGTTTCTGACCACTGGTTTTTATGTAAGTTTCTTCTCCAAAACCATGTATTTTTTGTATACTGTCTTGCATTTATGTGTTTAAACTAATTTAATCATTTATCATTTCTCTTTTTATTTATTCTCCAAACTGGAAAACACATACAGTTCAATGTATCAACGTGTGAAGCAGTACTCAACGCTGATAAATCTGAGACGGAAGAATTCATATATGTATGGAATCATCTGATGTCTGAGTGCGAAAACTATGATTTGTCAAGAGCAAAATTGGTTAGCAGACCTTTTCCCCAACCCACTTTTTTCATACCTACAATTTTTTACTTTCCATCATTTACAGTTGCAATCACCAGGACACATACTTTGCAACTGTCTATACTTTTTTCTTGCAACTTCTTTTTTCATATATGTTTTCCATTTTTAGTAATTAGTTTTCTACTCCTTCCTTGCACCAGGTTTTTGTCCCTATCAAAGATGGTGCTCACTATTTTGTATATTGCTTCAATTTTATCCATAAGCGTATTGATGTGCTGGACTCAAACGACTACTTCCTGAATTGTTCTAATTAGGAAGAACGGCACAAGGCTGTCTTTGCCAAAATCCCAATCATTGATGCAGCCTTCCAGAAAGTTTCCAACCTCAAGTTACCCAGAGTTAGCAAGTGGAGGCGGCCTTTTATTGATGTGCCAAAGCAAGCAGGTCAAAGCGATTGTCTTTTTTTTGTATGGAAGTACATGGAATATTATGATGGGGACAAAATGACCAAGGAAATCAATCCGGTTAGCCATGCTGTCAACTGATTTTCTATCTGTTTTGGTGCTTTTTTTGTGTGTTTTCTATGTGTGCATCATAATATAGTCACTGACCATTATGATGTTTTTATGCCATTGCAGTTCAAGGGCCCGATATACAGATGTGAGCTGTTGCATTACGAGATCTTCCACCCTTTAAACCAAGCTGAAATTCCTGGTTCGCTTGATAAGTTTAGAATTGGTGGTCGTCCGTTGCCAATTGAATGGGATAGTAGTCAGTCGAACAATTAGATTCATGCAAAAACAATCTGTTGTGTTATGCAGTAGTCAGAAACAATCAGTTGTGTTATGTTATCTCCAGAAACAATCCAGTAATGTTGTTTAGGTTGCAACCAGCGCACTGGTTCCATTTGCAACTGGTCTATTCATCTAGTTGTTATCGTACTCTAAACTGCAGTTTCCAATATTGTTTGAAAAATCCCAGCCATTGCAGTTGCAACCAATGTATATGTTTGTGTTCTGTACCCACCGGCGAGGTGGAGCCCTTCCATATGAGGCAGTTGCAACCAGCGTATATGTTACAGTTGCAACTGAAATTGTAATCGTAGTTGCAACTGACCATGACCACTCATTTTTATTTCTATGTTTGGTAACCAGCATGATGGCAAACTTTGCAAACCTGTTTATGAGTAGTAGCAACTGTTATATGATAATAAAACAAGATATATTTTAATTATATGTCGAGACATAAACAGATAACACAGATTCATGTATTATTCAGTGTATACATACAGTTGCAATCAGCGCAACTACGATGTTGCAATTGGTTGGTCATGTGTGTCCACTGTTTTCCGAACAGTCACACAGTCATTATTGAGTTTAACTTACACAGAGTTATAAAATAAGATAAAATTGAAATATTACATTGGAGATTCAGTCAGATTCATAGTCATCCTTAATCACTTTCATCCTGGTAATTAACATGGCAAGTTGTCGCCCTCCTAATTCTTGCAATCACCGCGTGTGCTGTTGACTCCTGCACCGCCATAGTGCACCCAGATTGCTGTGTATCATCCCCCTCACTCTATGCCTCATCTTGATTCCCATCTAGTCCTTTTTTATTGTTGGACGACCTCTTTTTCTTGGAGTCCAACCTACAGTTTTCGCACTTCTCTTTTTGTCCTTGTTCTCGGCCGCTCTGCTTCTGTTTGGGTTCTGAGGGCATGTTGTGCTATAGTGTCCCCTAACATGGCAGGTTTGGCACTCTTTTATGCCTTGACCACCACTATATGTGCTGTATGGATTAGCAGGTTCCACACTATTTTTAGCACATTTAGCCCCACTGGCAGACTTCCTACCCTTCGTGCGCGACACTGGCGGTTCAGTCAATCTTAGATCAGTGAGGCAGTTTGCAGAATCTGGATTCAGGCCCGATTCTGGTGGTGGTGTAGGTCCAGTTGGCATCACAACAGGTTCTATATTGTTGTCAGAACTTTGTTGTGTTGGTGCAATGGGACCAATATTCCGCCGTCCTTCTGCATCTTGCTGCAACTCAGTATTTGTTGCTTCGTCCGGACCAATCGGACCAATCTCCGCTGTTCGTAGAAGCTCAATCCCAGGAGTTATCATGTCGATGTGCCTGATAGTTTCAGTGTATGCTCTATCAGATTTGCTTCCCGCTCTTCCCAGTCGCATTAACTTTGGCAGCAGCTTCGACAACCTTGACTGCTCTGTCTCATTTTGACCACCAACACTCACATCGTGCCGGTCCCACGGAACCACAGATCTTGCATTACGTGTATATCGCTTCAGAATGTACTTTTCAGGTATGTTTTGGACTTGGAGGTGGGTGAATGCCTTTATTATGTGCATGCAGAACAGACCTGCATTTTTTTGTTGCAATTTGGATGTAAATATGCAGGAACATCAATGTTTAATTTTTTTAATGTAATGAGGTTGCAATTCATCTCACCTGTATGCTCCCACTGTATGCATTCGCATTTATACACGCCTGCTGCTTTGTCAGCCACCACCTTGAATGCGTGTTGTGCCCAGCAAAATGTCCCATCGCCTTTCTCATGTTTCACCAAGTAACCGCATTCCACTCCCGGATCAGGCTCTATCACAAAAGTTGTGCTGTTAATATATTCCCTCTTGTATTCATTGTACACAGCCCTGGTGTACACCCTGCTGAGTTGCTCATCAAATCTTGATTTGCAGGCTCTGACACTTCAGTCTGCATTAAGACCAGCAGTTGCAATCACATCATAGAGCAGTTGCAATTACACGAGACAGCAGTTGTAATCATTGTTTGTTTAACCGATTTTTGGGCATAGTTATATAGAAGTTGCAATCACACCAAACCATCAGTTGCAATTACACCAGACAACAGTTGTAATCATTGTTTGTTTAACAAAATTCCCCAGAGTTATTCAGTGTTTGCATCCACACCACACCAGTAGTTGCAATTACAACACACCAGTAGTTGCAATCATTTTGTTTACATTTTTTAACAGATATTTGGGTAGAATTATACAGTAGTTGCAATCACACCTAATGTGGGGTTGCAATCACACCACACCAGTAGTTGGAATCATTTATGTTTAACAGTTTTTTTACAATCAGACCAAAAAATTCAGGGGTGTGGGCAAATACCTGTGAGTAGTGTGACTCCCCAGCATCCATGTGGTCTGTGTGCTGAATCGAGTCAAGCACCCTCTTTGCAAATATATGCAGGCTTGTCACATTGTTAACATAACCATCTTTCAAAACCCTGTTTTGGCTCTCAGATCTCTAGGTGGAAGTCATTCGCCCACAGTACATGCCTTTGAAATATGTTGCTATCCATCTCTTCCTTTTCTGCCACAATGGAACAATTGCAGGGTGTTCTCTTATGCCACATTCATCCACCAGCTTATTCCACTCCACCTCAAATTGTGTGGGCCCCAGAGGATAGTTTATCAGGGACTGCAGTTTCTCCTTTAGATTATTATCATTGTGTAATTTGTACAGCTCCTCGGGTTCGTAATCCCATGTTCTGGTTATGTGCCATCGGCAATTTCGGTGTTGTGTCTTTGTTAAACACAATCCTTATTGCTTCCTTCATCGCTGCATCTTCATCTGTTTGTCAAAAATAAAAATCAGCAAAAAACCCCAATAGGTTTGCAATCAAGCAGTTTAAAATATTGCAATCATCTTCAAAGGTACAGTTGCAACAACACAACAGTAATTATGTGACAAGCATTTTTTGTAGCCAAATCATACCTGTAAGAATCACAAAAGGCTGCTGACCACCCATGCAACTTTTAAAGGTCTCAAAAAGCCATCTGAATGTGTCTATTGTTTCATCCCGAAGAAGTGCTTGGCCAAAGGACACATTTTTCAAATTATTGCTGCAACCCACAAACATGGCCAACGGCATATGATTGTTGTTAGTCTTGTGTGTTGTGTCAAATGTGACTACATCCCCAAAATCCTTATATTCTGCACGCTGACTTGCATGACACCAAAAAATGCTCCGAAGCACATTTGTTTTTGGTTCAAAATCCACATCCCAGTAAAAGTATTCATTGTGTTCTTTGCACTCCCTGAAAAATTGGAACAGTTTATCCATGTCACCATCCCTCTCCTCCCTTGCTTGCTCAGCTTTCCTGTACCATAAAAGAAAAAACAAATGAAGATGTTGTTGTCAATATATCGCACAAAGATATGATGTCAGTTTTTTTTATGACCTACTTGTTATGGACATCTTTCTCTGTGAACGGCCAGTTTTGACGGCCTCCAAATAATTCTGACATTACATTCATTGCTGCATGTGTTGGCACACCACTCTTTGACATGATTGCAAACAGGTCATCCAACGCTGCCTCCCTCTGCTTATGAGAATGCATATATCTCACCATCCTTGGTGAGGGTTCAAGTTTGTGATTGTGTGCTTCCTGAACATGATGAAAATACCAAATATTGCGCTTCTTGTCCTCCTTCACCTTCACATAAGCAGGGCAACCAATTCTCATCGATGTCTTATTTGTCATAGGCTCCTCATTCTCTTGACCTGGCTTCAGAAACCCCTCACGGTTGCAAACCCAGTGTGTGGTTTCTTTACTAGTCCTTTTTGTCCTGACACTAAAACCAGCCAACTTTGCATAGTCAAGGTAAAAGAGGTAGGCTTCTTCCTTTGTATCAAATGTTTGCTGCACCCTGGGGACAAACACATCAAGTATGTTTGCATCCTGCAGGACAACACGAATCATGAGTTTTGCAATTAGAGGATACACCTAGTTGCAATCAACAAGCAACAAACGTTGCAACTCGAGCACAAACACACCATGCAATTGTAATCAGTGAGTAAAAACAGAGACTCAAGTTTGCAATTAGAGGATACACCTAGTTGCATTCAACAAGCAACAAACGTTGCAACTCGAGCACAAACACACCATGCAATTGTAATCAGTGAGTAAAAACAGAGACTCAAGTTTGCAATTAGAGGATACACCTAGTTGCAATCAATAAGCAACAAACATTGCAACTGGAGCACAAACACACCATGCAACTGTAATCAATGAGTAAAAACAGAGACTCAAGTTTGCAATTAGAGTATACACCTAGTTGCAATCAACAAGCAACAAACGTTGCAACTGGAGCACAAACACACCATGCAATTGTAATCAATGAGTAAAAACAGAGACTCAAGTTTGCAACAAACGATGCAACAGAAAATCAACAAACCACGCACGGTGGAGCAACAATTTTTGATTGTTTTTTTTTCTTACCGGATGGAACAGCTGGGCTGCATCAGGAGTGACCAGCGATCCAGGTGGAATTGAAGGCGGTGGCGTCAGCAACGTTTTGTGATGCAAGGGATCACCTGATCCGCCGCGTACACCCGCTCCCGTTGTCGCAATCGGAGACGGCAATATCGGATCAGCACCTCCAGCCACAACAATCGCCAAGGAATTAGGGGAGGAGCATCGAGGCGATTCAAGGTGCGGCAGCGACGGTGGGGCCATGGATCTAGGGTTAGAGGATCGGAGGAAGGAGGAGACGGCGGCGGCGCGGTGACAGGGATGCGATCGGCGGCTGCGGGGGATAGGGTGGCGCGGGGTCAGGGAGGCGCGCGGCGGCGGCGGGGGGCAGGGAGGCGCGGGAACAGGACGGCCGAGGGCGCGATGAGGCTTGATCGGGGTGTATTTATATATTACGCCTGGGTGCATTCAATATAGAGAATGCACCCAGGTGCATTTTAGTGCTGTCGTATATATATATATATATATATATATATATATATATATATATATATATATATATATATATATATACACACACACACACACTAGGTAAGTGCCCGTGCGTTGCAACGAGGACATATAATGTTACAGTAATTTATGTACAAATATGTGTTATATTGTTAAGAGAAAAAGTTTGTAATCTATTTGTGATGCTAGTGATAAGATGAAGAGCGAGAAAATTCAAGATATGGAAATACAGAAGATGAAGAACTGGTCGAAGGTTACCACGCTTTCAGTTCTGTGGGCATCAGAGAACCAAGTTCAAAATTTGCATATCCATGAAGTGTTGTTCAATAATGATCAAAACTTAGAGTAGATTGAAGAGAAACCTCATCGCACGATACAACGGTCTATACCAAATCATGTATGAAAGAGGACACCCGAATATTGCGTAGATTACAATGAGGAACCATTTGCTATTTGTTAGAATCAACGATGGGTGGGTTGTCGTTGTTGCTGGACACCATCGGCCAGACAAGGACAAGAAGAGCCAAAAGAGAGGCAGGGGCGTGAGGTTCTGCAGGTCGGGTTGGATAGAGATTATCTGCTTACCTCTAAGGAGGTCGTGATGACTTACCTTTGCCTTAGAGGTCATATACACAATCATATTAACCGTAAAACTAAATATGACTCGCTCTTGCACCAAGCCAGTCAATTCATCATGCATATGAGCAATCATGTTGCCAGATTAAGACTCGACTAAATTATATATGCATTCTAACAATGATTGTTGTAATGCAAACTCCACTGCCTCATATATTGACTTATCCTGAGAGAACACCTAAAATTCAAAGGGCCAAGGAACACTAACAAATACATAACAGACACAAAAACAGTCGATTTTGGGATATTAACGGAGATAACATTAACATTTTCCTGGGTGCTGTTTTCGATCATTTGATATGAAAATGTCTGCATCTCATCAAGAAAAGGATGATATTATCGACATTAGTAGCTGAGAATGATACCAACAATTGAACAAGAATTAGCATTAACGAAGTTATACACTTTGAAAACCGTAGACCAGCTTCAAGTAAAGCAACTAAAACTCTTATTTCTTCCAAGTAATAATAACTTAAGTCCCAATGGAAACTCCCCCAAAAAAGTTTGCTTTGAGGCTAATAATTCAGAAATTAAACAAAGCATGACAATGTTGATCGAAGTATGTGGACAGGTAGGGGGAATGAACAAGGCATGCATATACAATATATGTGAACCAAGTAACAACTCAAATTATCTCTTCCTCCATGCATGTCGCTGACTTGCCTCCATCATAGCCTACCATCTCTCCTCTCATCGTACTGCTGTCTCGCTTCTCGGCAACTGCAAGAAAAAATCACTGTAAAGTTTCAGTTGCCAAAGAGGAGAGAAACATACAAACGAAGAAGCTGAAAAAAATTATGCAATGTGAAGAGGGGCGAGGGACGGCGTGAGGAGTTTTGGACGCTGGAGGATGGGGTGGTCGAAAGATGAAGGGCATGTTTGGTTTGTGGCTAACTATGCCACACTTTGCAAAAGGTTAGTCGTTTGAATTGAAGAGAACTAACCTTAGGCAGAAAAGTTAGACAAAGTGTGGTAAGTTAGGCAGCCAACCAAACAGGCCCGAAAATGGCAAGCCCTCACATATAACAAGCCATAAACTGGAGAATGGAAATGACAAGCCTCACATGTATCATTTTCAAGTATTGTATGAACCTATTAATTATATTAACTAAAACGAATTTTAATTTAGGTCGGATGGAGTAATAAATAAGAGAGTAGATGAATAAAGAAGCATGCATGAAACAAAGGCAAAGAAGAAAAAAGCCACGCAAGTCGAAAGCAGCTAGCTAGCTAGTGATCTGTCAGCAGCAGCACACTGCACTGGTTCACATGAGGTGCTCAACTGCTCACATGAGGTGCTCAACTACACTTTTTTATATGGATAGATGCAAAACAAAAATACAACATATATTTAGAGAGCTATTGGAGAACTCACAATTTTTTACTACCAAAGTTATTTAGCAACTCCTTAAATATGTGAATTAGAGAGTTAAAATTTATATAACTACTGGAGTTGCTCTAACAGATATGATCCAAGTAGGTATGATTTAGTTTCTCAAAAACTCCAACCATTTTTAGTATCCCATCTAGTAATTGATATGCTTTGCAAACACAAATCAAGCATGTTCGTCCCAGTAAACAGAAAAATGAAGCATGAAAACATCAAATCATGTAATAAGAAGAGATATCTTGTTTCAGGCTTCAAGTTGTACCTCCAATCTGCACCAATCATTTTAGTTGGCATCTTTGTATCATGTGGTATGTCAATCCTTTACTTTGGCATTGTAAGATTGTAGGCCTATGATTGGTAAAACAGCAGCCCCATCTGATGAGTTGCTCTGATGAATCCAATGGCCAAGGGAATGGGATACCATGCAACATAGTACCTGGATTTGAAGAGAGAGAGATTTGTTTTCAACACAAGGCACCCCACAAAGTTTTGCAAATCCAGATACAAGTACATGTTAAATTATAATATCACCAAATAAAAGGAACATAGAACAAACCAAGAGGCTGGATGAAGATCATGCAGGGTGGCATCCAAATTCAAAGCCAAGTTATCAGTCAATAATCTGATCTTGTCCTTCAAAGCCAACAAATTCGATCAATGGCTCTAAAAGAACCCATAAATTTAACTGCACTGCCAAATCGGTCATGGGAACTTAAACATTACCAAATAGGCAACTACAAGTGGTTAAGAACTGAACAGAAAAGGACTGAAAAAACTGAATACGTCCTTTTTGTTGTTGTGAACCAACTGAAAAAACTGAATGTAACCTATTAACTTCTGTCTTGCTGAACATATATGAAACATATTTTTTGGTTGAACATTACAAAAATAGTGTGCAAGAACATGGATTCAATGTTTATTTAAACTTCATAACTGATATAGCAAAACAGAGAGGCACAAAACCAATCCATGTTGATGAATTACAGGTGGGCTTGGGCGACAATAAAAATGGGTAATAAATCGATTACCTAAAAAACATACCATTTTGGTAGTCTGGTTTCCCTTGGAACAACACCCTCTCCACCTTCATAGAGTGCTCATCACCTACCATTTAGTATACACCAAAATAAACCCATGAACAAGGGGAAACACACATGATTCACATGAGCAGTCGTGACAAAAGAAAAATATTTGAAGGAAGAGTGTGTTCATACAAGGTGTCAAAGTATTCGAACTTGCAGAAGTATACATTCCTCACAGGGCTAAAATACTTCATTGGCGCGACCTGCTCTTCACAATGTTTGTCTAGTACAAACCTATGAGATTCAAAAGTTAGTATTGATATACCTAATAAGTAGAATGTTAACATAAGTACAAATCTATGAGTTAGCGTTGTTGTTGCATGATAAAGACTTGGTATCTTTTAAAAAAGCCTTGAGTTCAAGTCCTCTAAGGCTATCTCATCCCCTATTTCAACCTTCTTTCTGCAAACAATGTCATCTACAGTTCTACGTCCCTTATTTTTCATACTCTACTGCAGACAGTCTAAGTCTACAAACACTATATTGTTGGATGGGGCTTTGTTTTCTAGATGATAAAGAAAACAACAACATTAGTTTCTGAACAGTCTTTGGGACATAAAAGTAACAATGTACCCCAAATCAGGATAAGCTTACTTGGTCACCAAACCAGGCATGATGGCACATGATCCCGCTGAAATCACCAGGCTAGTGCCCATCACTATCTTGCAGTGAAGAGAGCTGATCCAGAGCCAAGCTCAAGGAACTCAGTACATTTTATTCAGTGACATGCTCATCCTATTCAAGCTTGATGAGTGGTAGATCACGTTGATATCTGTTCTGCTTTGTGCATTGCAACGAAGGATCAATTTTGATTAGCTAGCTGCTAAACCTTTGACATAATTTAAGCACAAATGTATTGTTTTAAATGACTGAACAGATGAGATAATTGGTGAGGGACATCGATGAGCAATAGCAAGAGCTGCTCTCCAAGACAAAATAAACAAAAAGAAAAATTGCGAGGGTTGGCATGAAACCTCGACACTTAAGTTTCCTGGCACACATAATCAAAGTCACCATAGTCTTGTACCAACAAAGGATATTGGATGAAGTAAACAATGGTAGGCCTTTAGTGTTGGTGATGTAGATGATGGCAGTGATGACAAATGACAATAGGAAGAACAATATGTTACTGAAAAATGCCGAATACACCAACATCGCCAACTCCAATAGGTGGGCCAATGCTGCAAAGAGCAGTGTTGTGCATTGCAATGGCATCCTTCAGCTTCTAAAACTGCAAATGCAAAATGGGAATACTTAGGTACAAAAATGTGCATAAGTAATACAATCAGAATGATCTCCAACTCAACCATTGCAGCTTGTTCAGAAATTTGAAATGGAGAAGCGTAGTTCATATTCTAGCACAATCTCAGAAATAGGAAACATAGGGGAAGAATGGCATGACAGAAAACTTAAAACTAAAGCAAAACATAGCCCACGATAATTCATACAACAAAGTGGGATTCACAAAAGGAATCAAATGCATAAAGGGATCACTTATCTCATTTAGTAGAATGCAGCGGCAGGTGAGGAACTCACACTCATACCGGCAGACTCGGAGTGGTCTATCGATCTAGCATAAGCGAGCACCCCGTTACTTGGACATGGCAGGCATTGTTAGCGTGCAAAGAAAACAAAGTTGTTAACATCAAAGAGATGACGCATATCCAAGGAAATGATTCAGATGTGCTGCATAAAGCAAACTCTACTTTATAAGCTGACAAAGAAATTTCACCGTCAAGGATGGCATGTGTCTGCACATAGACAAGCAATACATAAACTATGCTTTGACTCAAGGATCAAGAAAAAAATACAGGAAAGGTAATTATAATCACATAGAGAATGATCTTCTGTAGACAAGCTACTTTTAGGCTGCAACGAAAATAAGTAGCGCACTCCTTTAGTTCTATTCCAGCTAGTGCGAAACTGTACATTATATGCATGCTCAAAATTCATATAACAAATTAATAGCCATGCATGTTTCCTTCTTTGAACTGGACTGTGATAATGTCACCGTGTGTTAAGGAACAGGTGACAAACCAACGCTGACATCAGAACTTGAGATCTCACCATATGTAATACCTATCATTTGTAATTTTTTGTGTATTCTCCCTAGTAATTCAATCTTAACTATACCACCAATGCAAAGGGTTGGGCGTGGATGCTTGAAGGTTTGCAACACATTTTCCTATCACACCAAAAATAAAATGGCATTAGTAAAGTTGCCAAATCATTCGTTCAGTAAAACAAACCGGCGAGAGCAACCAGTTAAATATTAGTAAAAAGAAATGAAGTCCTGGGACACTTTACAAAATAGGCTGGAGCCTAACAGCAATACAGCCACACACAATGGAGCAACAAGATACGGGAAAGAAGGTAGTGAATCTGCAATCCACAGACACATAATGAAGTGTTTTCTCCTACTGCCCATCCACCGGCTCACCTCATCTTTAATTTTCTACAGCACTCAAAAACACAATTTTCATTGCACTGGCACCTAGTGATTTCACTATAGCCCTGTTTCATATGTTGCCTACAGGGTAGGCAAATTCTATGGCATGTCCACCCTCGAGCTTCTAGTCTATTGGTAGTGCACATTTGATTCTGAATTGCAACCCATCCAAAGAATCTCAGTTGTAACTGAGGGAAGATAAATACAATGCTTGGATATTCGGTACCAAGCCCCTTTTCTCTAGACTATTTGACCAGTGAGATACTCATACTAATGTTACAAAAAAGGCAGACAAGCCACAACACCCACTTGTGCACTTAATTGTCATTTTCTTAACTGAAATGATGCATTGGTACTAAACAATTTAAAACCTAAGTTGTTCCATATTCGAAACAGAATACAATAATGGCCCATAGGTTCTGATTTCTATTCAAAACTATAGTAAGACCACATAGCACTTGCCTACCTTGCACAGGGTATGAATGATATCTCTAGTAGTATATTCCAAAAAGATCGCTAAAATTATAAAAAAATATGGTATCTAGCATCTATATTTTATATATCTTCCATAGTCCCTAAGGAATGAACTGATCACGTTAGGACGTAATAAATTAAAGTTTTACGATGTCGAATGTCATCTTAAAAGAAGTTTCTGGTGGAAATAAAGTTTTACGGTGTCGAATGACAAATGGATAATGGCAAACAGCTTACTCGTAATAGGAAGTTCCTCATTGTTGTTCCTGTTGTCCTGTAAGTGCTGCCCATCGTATCTCTGTTCAATTTCATTTTCATTCTCTATGGCTATGTTTAGGAGAAATATTATGTGATAGATACGCTCAAAATGTTTGCTGACCCACAACACAATACCATGAGAGATATATGAAACCGCTTAATGTTTATTTATATAGGATATGGTTAAGTTCTGTTAATATTGAATGACATGTGTAGTTTCTTTTCTTTTAAATTAGATCATGCATATATGTATCCTGTTTTACATAGCCCAATCTGTGTTCATTTTTTTCTTTTTCATAACTATTGAATTGTTTGTACACATCCCTGATGTAGTTGTTTTTGTGATAGTTGACTGAATAGGAATATTCCATAATCCTCCATAGCATCTTGATCTGTATATCAATCCACTACATGTCCTTTTTCCTAAAGAAAAAAATCGGCAGTTGCTACAGCTATATGCTATTTCTCTATCCATTCAGAACTATTCGATTGCTCACCTCAGATTTTTAATGTGAACTGTAATCTGTATGAACCCAGGTGATTCTGATTCTTATATTTCAGTTCATTTGAGACCACAATTGTGGGAAAATATCACTGTTTACCACCCTGTTAGGTCAATGACCATTACTAATCACTGAAACGGTGAAACCATAATCTGTGTGATACACATTATTATCCAAGTGCATAAGACGTATTGAATTTCATAGAGTTATCTATTCTCGTCAACAGTCAATGGCAAGGTGTGCCTCCAGCCCTCCACTGACACTCCTAGAATCCTAGTTGAACTCTGACCTGAACTCTTTTTCCTCTTATGGCTCAATCTGATGCCCTCTGTCCCAATTTTGCTGCTTTGTACTAAACCTTCATGTTCTGATTTCAGCTATGGTATGAAATCTGATTAGTTTTTGGGTCTAATTTGGCACACAATATGATTTGGTAGTTAAGGAATTCTCTGCCAAAGGTATAATTTGTGCACCTCCCCACTTCTGTTTTCTTGTGCACAGAAAGTTTCAGCCTTTCAGGTGTAATTCATCTGCAGGCGTAGAATAATCCAAAGTTTCTAAACAAACCCTTATTATACCAAAAATAGGTTCCCTATGAGCAATGATCGGTAGGATTCCATCGTGGTCACTACTGTATGACTGCCATATAGTAGATTCACATACATGAAACTATCAAACACAAGTGACTAATATGAACCCATTTTATCCCTGAAAAACAATTATATGAAGACTAATCTAAGCACACAACAATATGTATCGACAAGGCTCAATTTTATAGCTTGATATGCATAGGAACTTAACATGAAATACAATTATTTTACCTTTCCCTCATGCAGCAGCTTTCAATGCAATCATTCATGTCTTCCGGGCATAGGCAAAGATCCCTCCCGCCTCAGTTACAGGACCAGCATCACCAATTGGTTTTAGGTTGTACTCCTTGCTAGAGGTGTGTGGTTAATGAAAACGGAGTTACCAAGGTCACAAACACTTGCCGTCCGAGCCATCTGACAATACCTCCAAGATCTACGAACCCCGAATCAGTCACGGAACAACACCACCGAAACGGGGAGGGGCTAAATCTCGAATCAGCGAGAGAAAGACAATGGCAGTGAAGGAGAGGAGAGGGGTCAACCAACCTTGACGTCGTGGTCCACGCCGGCTGTAGTGAGGCGATGGGAGAGAGGGTGGAAGTCGAGGCTGAGCACAGAGCACTGATTGTTGGTCGTGCCAATTGATATACGACATCCCGTCCTGCATCTTGTGGAGTGGTGGATGGGCGAGAAGCAGGGCATGGCTGGCGTGGAGCATCCCGGGGAGCGGCGATTAGCATAGGGCGGCGCAGAGGCGTCGATGTAGGCGTGGCGGGTGGCGCGCTCGCCATCCATGTCGAGGAGGCTGGGATGCACGTAGAGGTCGGGGCCTTGGATAACGAGGAAGGCGGCGGGGACACCAGGACGTTCAGGTATCTGGCGAAAGACGCGATGAGGTTCGGGGATTCGGCGGAAAACACGGGGAAGACGGCGGGGACGCGAGGAGGTTCAAGGATCAGATGGCATGGACGCGAGGAGGCTCGGATCGGCGGTGTGCGGTTCCTTCAATGGACGGAGGAGGGCTGAAGCGCACACCTGGTGGTGTTCATCGCCGGCAACCGACTAGATGAAGATCCAGCGAAGGGCCCAACGAAGGCACTTGGCATAGGGCAGCGCGCGCCTACTTGCGATTTGGTGAACGGGTGTCTCGGTCGCAGAGGTCACCGCTTCCGCCCTCGTCGGCAACACAGATCGTGGCATCACCGCCGTGGGCGTCCCCTCGCCTCTGGGCATGGGCGGCGGCGGTTGGACGAGGGTCGAGCGGGGGAGGAGGGGGTTGCGATGGACGATTGGGCGATGGACGAGTGTTGGTGGATTCAGCCTCGGGAGGGGGACGGTCGAGCGGGCGGTGGACCTCGAATCGAGCGGCGGGGTTTGTGATGAACGATGGTGGAGGATGGACGGACGGTGTAGATTAGCGAACGGCAGAACGGCAGAACGGCAGACTACTGTTACTGTCTTAATAGGTAGTATATATATATATATATATTGGATATGCTAGCAGCATGGTTAAAGTAGCTAACTAAGAGATATTAAATAGTTGAAGAACCACAAATTTATACTTCTGTGATAACAAAAGGAAAGAGGAATAATGCAATAGTTACATCATTACGCAATTTCGGTATATTTGCACTGATCCACTAAATGTCTAGAATAAGAGTCTTCCATTAATCAACTAAATAACAGATTTAAACTAGTAGCTAGTCAGACTGGTTCCCTCGTTGATTCGATGATATGGCCGAGTGTATGGTCGATACCAACTGGCCTAGCTCCAATACCAGTCGATCAGTGGGCCTGCCAATCGGTTGGTCTAGTCGGTACTGGCCATATTGGAACTATATTGGTTGGTACCGACCATCATGTCGGAGAACCGGTTGGTAGTGAGATAGCGACCCGAACAGGTTAGTATCGATTGCTTGTTGCCACGTCTCACCTTCTGGATGGTTCGCATCATTTTGACTATTTAAAGTTTAAAAAATCTAAAGAATCTAAAAAATCCTAGATTTGCCCTTTAAATAGATGGCGTGTTTGGGTTCATTCGCATCATTCACTCTCCAATTTGATCATATTGTAGTGTCTCACTCTTTATTCTGGTATGGATTCTAGGTGGAGTCTATACTTGGAGACCTTCACCAACTTGATCAACGACCAATATCCATAATGGCTCGACACCTCGACTGGTGTGGGCAGGTCTTCCTCGATAGCCTTTTTCCCATATATCATCATTGGGAGGATGTTTCTACCTGTCCTCATTGCTTGAGTCCATAAACTCTATTTTAGTACTCATATCATCCTTCCATGGATGCTCCCCCTACTCCTACCACTGAAGCTCCATCCACCGACACTCCTACATATTTCACTTATCCATATCATCCACCATCCTCGTATGGGTATCCATATGGTGCTCCTCTATATGAATCATGTGGTGCTCCTCCTCCATATGGTGCTCATCTTTCATTCCCTCCCATGTTTGGTGCTTGTCCCTCATATGGTGCTCATCCTCTATTTTTCCTCCTATAGGAATGATGGTGCCCCAACTAGTGATAACAATCTCGCTTCAAACCAGTTCACTTACTATAGTGCTCCTCAATTTCAATAGCGAAGGGACTGGACAAAGACGAAGGATGAACGACTTGTAAGGATACACATATTTTTATGAATTCCACACATTTATCGGGTCATTAATAGTTTTTGAGTTCATAAATTTATAGGTCCATATGTAGCTATTGTACTATATGGTCCCTATTGATGGCAACGATAAGAAGTGATCGGCCTTTAAGGCCAATAACTAGCCCCTACAACTCCACCATGGAAGCTCCTCGCCATCGTGTCCCTAAGCAATTGAACGATCGAACGTCGATGAGCAACCATAAGATCACTGTTTTCAACGACAGCTACAACCTCTAGTATACGGCCTGACCGAGTGGTGCAAATGATGTTATGCTTCTTCAAGCAGTCAAGGAGAGCTTCTGCAACAAGCCCGGTGAAGCAGATTTTAAGCTATACCAAATGTGGCACAATATTTGCCATCAGCTCAAGTGGGGAGCAAAATGACGATAACTCTAGTGATGGGAGCAAAAGATCATGTCTCAACTTACACGATGATTATATGCCCTTGTTTGGGACAGCTCCAGCTCTAGTAAATTTGGTGGAGTTAGTGGAGCAAGTCATTAGGAGCTCCATAAGATGATAAGACATTTAGATAAGTCATTTTGTTTATTACTTAGATTAAAAAATATTTTTAAAACTATTTAAATTGATATTATAAACTACAGCTCCACACTAGAGCTAGAACCTAGAGCTATCTCAAACACCCTCTATAGCTCCACATCATAGAAAAGTGTGGGCACACCATGCCCTATTGACCCTGATAGGTCATGAGCTTAATAGAAGAGGAAGGGGCCATAAGTAGCAGCAAGTCTTCAATTATGGAGAAAAGGATGATAAAGAAGTTGTACAAGGCTACCTAGAGAATTACTCAAATTAAATTGTTTGGTACAGTCAATAAATTATTGTATCCCTCCTTTGCTGATGTGGATGAAGACAAAAAAAGAGATGAGGAAGAAGAGATGGAAGAGGTGGAATAGGAAGATGATGAAGAGTAGTAGCGTATCAATTATTTTTATGAGTTATGTAATTTTATTTTTTATATATTTAAATTTTCATTTTTATGAATTATGTCAATTTTATTTACATAATTATGTACTTAGATAAATTTTTATTCCAATAAAATAACATATTTTATTTTAACTAAAAGTCTATAAAAGAAAAAAAAAATTATGTGACACTAAGGTGGCTATAGGCTAACGGTAAATGTTGTACTGTCAATAGTTGATGCGATGGTCGAGGCTAGGAGTGTTGGAACTATCCTTAGTCACAAAGAAACACTAGTAAACATGATTTTGAGCAACATCACCATTTTATGGTCACAGGAGGCTCATGATTAAGCCACCTCTATAGTGCCCACAAAGCAGTCACCTTTAAAGATGCATCTTCAAATGTGGCTGGTAAAATATAGTCTACTTTAGAAATGATTGTATTTTAGAGACAACTAGTATTTTTAGCCAATTCTAAATTTGAATTTGCATAGGTGACTGGATTTGGAGCTATCTCTAAAGATGCATAATAAAGCACTTATGGTCAAAGTCTATGAGGGCTCCCCTAAACACTTGCCTCCTCATCTAAACCCTATCCTCCTCTTTTTCTCCAAATGTTCATCTCCTCTTCCCCACAAAATCCCCATCCTTACTCCATAGTCAAGTCAGCTTATTGGATCATCCTTCAACTTGACTAGTGATGTCCACAACCATAGTCAACTCAGCTTATTGGATCATAACACTTGACTCCATGTGTTGAGCCTTGTAAGCTTTTCACTAAGTACCTGTTCAACACTTAACACCCTGATTATTAGACCTTTAATTATGTTGTCATCCGAAATACAAAAACCCACAAGGGACCTTTTAATGACATCTATTGGAGATTCATGTTGTCTATCTAGGGATGACATCAAAAATCTGTTTGACCAGTGAAAGGGAATCAGGCTTACACCCATTTCCTAAATGATTTTGGTGGTTGAATTGTCCAACACAAATAAATTGGACTAACTAGTTTGCTCTAGTCTATAAGTTCTACAGGTGCCAAAGGTTCACAATAAGCCAATAAAAAGAGCAAGAAAAGGGTTCAACAAAGAGAGCAAGGGATAACCGAAGGCTGCCCTGGTCTGGCGCACCGGACAGTGTCCGGTGCACCAGGGAACTCCAAGCCAAACTCTTCACCTTCGGGAATTCTCAGAGGCGTTTTGCTATAATTCACAGGACAGTGTCCGGTGCTCCAGAGGAGAGCGACTCTGAACTCGCCAGCTTCGGATTTCCGCTCCGCTATAATTCACCAGACATGTCCGGTGCACACCGGACTGTCCGGTGAGCCAGCGGAGCAACGGCTACTTCGCGCCAACGGTCGACTGCAACGCACCGGATAGCCAGGCGGGCCAACAAGTCAGAACTCCAACGGTCAGAACCCAACGGCCTGGTGACGTAGCTGGCGCACCGGACTGTCCGGTGCGCCATGCGACAGCAGCCTTCACCAAACGGCTAGTTTGGTGGTTGGGGCTATAAATACCCCCAACCACCCCACATTCAAGTCATCCAAGTTTTCCACCTTCCAACTACTTACAAGAGCTAGGCATTCAATACAAGACACACCCAAGTGATCAAATCCTCTCCCAATTCCACAAAAGCTTTAGTGTTAAGTGAGAGAGATTTATTGTGTTCTTTTGAGCTCTTGCGCTTGGATTCACTACACGACGGTTGATCTTTAGCGACCCTTATTAGGTACCAACTGTTGGTTGCTAAAGGTTAGGGACCGACGGTCAGTCGCTAAATCCATTTGTAGCAACGGTCGGTTGGTCGCTAAAAGTCTAGAAATTTAACAACTTATGGTTGGTCGCTATAGATGTCGTCGGGGACTAGCGGTGAGTTGCTATAGAGCAAGGATCACTATCAAATCTTATAGCTTGAACGTATCTGTAGATGTTAGTGACTAAAAATTAATTAAAACAAGTAAACATTGATCACTAAATTGCGTGGTGATTTATTTCTTTTTTATATTGCTTGTATGTTTATTTCCTGGTTTGTTTATGTATGGACATGACTATAGTATGCAACTATGTTCTTTGTGCTTATATGATATTAGATTCGAGTTGAAAGTCGTTTCAAATCCTACATAAAGAGTATGGATAAATCATGGATCACAAGTGAATGGTTTTCTAGGGAGACAAAGGTTTATAAACAACCGCCTTCTCGTCTTCATCCCAGAAGCTGCTGCCCAGGTGTAACACTATAAAAATCATTAAATAAAAATAATACATTTAGTTAATAATGATATTTATGGTAATCAATTTTTTTAAAAAAAGTGCTTGTTATTTATTTACCTTTGGAATGATTTTTTATTGCTTATAATTGATTTTTTAGATATTTAACAAATATTTCTTATTAAATAAAAATCCTAGTAAATTAATAATATAATTATTAGTCCCAAAAATAAATATTTTATTTATAAATAGTTTTGGGTTAATTGTTATAAATTTTGTGGTTATTTAAATTATATTTTGAAATTAGAAAGGAATTAGAAAAGAAATAAAAAAACTAACCTAACCTAACCTAGCCGGCCCACCAGGTCCCATGAAACCGGCCATGCCCCTAGCCGGCCCACCAGGTCCCATGAAACCGGCCATGCCCCCAACCCTAGCCGCCACTACCCTGCTCCCTCTCCCAAGCCACCGCCACTCCTTCTCCCTCTTGCGCAACCAGAGCGCACAAACCCAATGCGGCGCCGGCCCCTCCTCCCTCTTGCGCAATTTGGCTGTGTGGCCACGGACTATCAAGAACAGGCAGTGGATCCTGACCCCTTTTTCTCTCATTCCAGCAGCAGCGGTGGAGAAGATCCTGCAGGTAGTGCAGCAGTGAGGCGGTGGATCTCCAGACAGTGCAGCAGTTGGGTGGCAGGTGGAGCAGCCCCAGCCAGTTTCGTTTCTAGTGGGGAGCGTGTTGTGCTGGTGTGAGATCTGGGCGGGGCCTTTGTTATCCGGTTTGAAACCACGTTTTCGGGCTTCGAATTTTGCGGTCCCTTATCCGGATGTTTTTTTTGGGTTCCCGTTCTCAGGCGAGGTCGAGCAGCAGAGGACGCCGGCGACAACTAACTTGCTCTCCGGAGCGGAGGGCGAGGAGGTCGAAAGGAGGAAGGAGACCATGGAGCTGTTCCCGCAGAGCGTCGGGTTCAGCATCAAGGATGCTGCTGCCCCTAGGTGCGTACCACTGCTGCTTCACATCATCTAAATCCATTTCGATTTTGGTTTGCGCAACAGTTGTTACGTAGTAGCACAGCAGAACTCAAGCCTAGCTAGCTGTCTTATGTCTCCTGGACAAAAGGCCAAGCAATTTGACTTTCTAACATAGAGATCTGAGTTTAATGAGTGTTTATAGGTGGAAGTGGAACATGTGGTATAAAATCTAGTTGAGCCGGATGGCAAATGACAGAGCATGTTATTACGTATGTGTAAAGCTAAAGCATCCCTTGCTGTTCAGTCTGTGTTGGTATTCCTTGGTCAAAGCTGTATCTTTGTAATCTTAAGAAGTTACCGCCTTTGCTAAAACACCGTGTTCTGCAAGGTAACACTGTTTCCTTTTATCAGGCAAAGCAACCAACATGCTCAGAGATTGTACCTAATGTTTATCATTAACTGCCAAGGATTATTAACAGGAAAAAAAAACAGAGTGGATAATTGATTGGCTAAGCTGAAGTAGCCTACTACATGCACTGTTCCTTAGTGTTCTTCTCTGTAATATTTGTCAGGGAGGAGCAAGGAGATAAAGAGAAGCCTAAGCAGCTCACAATCTTCTATGGCGGGAAGGTGCTGGTATTTGACGATTTCCCCGCCGACAAGGCAAAGGATCTGATGCAGCTGGCCAGCAAGGGCAGCCCAGTGGTACAGAACGTTGTTTTGCCTCAACCCTCTGCAGCTGCTGCTGTCAGTACTGACAAGGCCGTGCTGGACCCGGTCATCAGCTTGGCCGCTGCTAAGAAGCCTGCTCGCACAAATGCTTCTGGTATAAACACTCTCCCTCTGGCCAGCTGGGGTATTTATTGAGTTAGCATCTCTAAAATATTACATTTAAGTTAGCATCTCTAAAATATTACATGATATTTATTGAGTTTTTTATATGTCTTATAAGTTTTCCCAATTATTTCTAAACCAACCTATAGCTTATGTTTTGATCTACATGCTCACTAAATATATTTGATATCTTTTCAGCGACAAGAAAATTATAACCAAGTGCAATTGTTTTTTTGAAGCAGATGCATTACATCAAGAAAAAGATTTAGTGAAACTGTTTAGAAAGCTATTGTAAGTACATATTTACCTTTTTCCCTTCATTTTCGACTTATGTTACGCTAGACTAAGTTTTAATCTTGATGCTAGGATGATATTGATGCTCGGATGATATGGAAGCAACGATAGCAGTACCAGTTGAAGATGGACAGTTTGCGAAGTCTTCTACATAAATTTCACATGTCTTGCTTTTGTGACTGATCAGCTCTGGAGTAGCTAGAGTGATGTAGTTGTGGGCTTTTGAACAATAGCTGGAGTGATATGAAACATTAGTGATGTAGTTGTGGGCTTTATAATTGTGAATGATATTAGTAAATGATCTAGTTGTGAATGATATTATAATTGTGATGCTTTTGTGAATATATAATTGTGGTGCTTTTGTGTTTATGTGATGGATCTATGACTGTGGTATACTGATTAACTGTGTATGTCTTTATGATTTGTGTATAAAAATCTGTGATTTGTGGTGCTTAATTAAATGTATATTTTTATTAATAACAACTGTAAAAAGGACGACTTTCTGTTGGTTGCTAAATGTATAGTATGACGACTTACGGTTGGTTGCTAAATCTATAGTACAGCAACCCACGGTTGGTCGCTAAATATACAATATTAGCAACGGACGGTCGGTCGCTAAAAAGATGTCGGTCGCTAAAGCCTTTAGCGACGGCACTTACAGCGACCATCCTTATGGGTCGCTAAAAGTTTTTAGCGACCAACCGTAGGTCGCTGAAGGCCGTTTTAGCAACCAACCGTAGGTCGCTGTAAGTGAACCGTCGTGTAGTGATTGCTTCTTCTTTCTCATTCGTTCTTACGATCAACTCAATTGTAAACAAGGCAAGAGACACCAATTGTGTGGTGGTCCTTGCGGGAAGTTTGGTTCCCAATTGATTTGAGAAGAGAAGCTCACTCGGTCCGAGGGACCGTTTGAGAGAGGGAAAGGGTTGAAAGAGACCCGGTCTTTGTGACCACCTCAACAGGGAGTAGGTTTGCGAGAACCGAACCTCGGTAAAACAAATCCATGTGTCACACTCTTTATTCGCTTGCGATTTGTTTTGCACCCTCTCTCGCGGACTTGATTATATTTCTAACGCTAACCCGGCTTGTAGTTGTGATTAAGTTTGTAAATTTCAGATTCGCCCTATTCACCCCCCTCTATGTGACTTTCAATTGGTATCGGAGCCTGGTGCTTCATTAGAGCCTAACCGCTCGAAGTGATGTCGGGAGATCACACCAAGAAGGAGATGGAGACCGGCAACAAGCCCACTACAAGCCACGGGAAGGCTTCATCGGGAGAGTCCCGTAACAAAGGGAAGGGGAAGGAGAAGAAACCCTCTTCCCACAAGTCGCATCGGAGTGGGGACAAGAAAAAGAAGATGAGGAAGGTGGTCTACTACGAGACCGACACCTCATCGCCATCTACCTCCGGCTCCGACGCGTCGTCCGTCACTTCTAAGCGCCATGAGCGCAAGAAGTTTAGTAAGATCCCCCTACGCTATCCTCGCATTCCTAAACATACGCCTTTACTTTCCGTCCCATTAGGCAAACCACCAACGTTTGATGGTGAAGATTATGCTAGGTGGAGTGATTTAATGTGATTTCATCTAACCTCACTCCACAAAAGTATATGGGATGTCGTTGAGTTTGGTACACAGGTACCATCTGTAGGGGATGAAGATTATGATGAGGACGAAGTAGCCCAAATCGAGCACTTCAACTCCCAAGCCACAACTATACTCCTCGCCTCTCTAAGTAGAGAGGAATACAACAAGGTGCAAGGATTAAAAAATGCCAAGGAAGTTTGGGACGTGCTCAAGACCGCGCACGAGGGAGATGAGCTAACCAAGATCACCAAGCGGGAGATGATCGAGGGGGAGCTCGGTCGCTTCCGGCTTCGCAAAGGGGAAGACCCACAAGACATGTACAACCGGCTCAAAACCTTGGTGAACCAAGTGCGCAACCTCGGGAGCAAAAAGTGGGATGACCACGAGATGGTTAAGGTTATTCTTAGATCACTTATTTTCCTTAACCCTACTCAAGTTCAATAAATTCGTGGTAATCCTAGATATACACTAATGACTCCCGAGGAAGTAATCGGGAATTTTGTGAGATTTGAGTATATGATCAAGGGCTCAAAGAAAATCAATGAGCTAGATGATCCCTCCACATCCGAAGCACAACCGGTTGCATTCAAGGCAACGGAGGAGAAGAAGGAGGAGTCTACATCAAGTAGACAACCAATCGACGCCTCAAAGCTCGACAATGAGGAAATGGCGCTCGTCATCAAGAGCTTTCGCCAAATCCTCAAGCAAAGGAGGGGGAAAGATTACAAGCCCCACTCCAAGAAGGTTTGCTACAAGAGTGGTAAGTCCGATCACTTTATAGCAAAATGTCCTAATTCTAGTGACAGTGACAGGGGCGACGACAAGAAGGGGAGAAGAAAGGAGAAGAAGAAATACTACAAGAAGAAGGGCGGCGATGCCCATGTTTGTCGCGAGTGGGACTCCGACGAAAGCTCTAGCGACTCCTCCTCCGACGAGGACGCCACCAACATCGTTGTCACCAAGGGACTTCTCTTCCCCAACATCGGCCACAAGTGCCTCATGGCAAAGGGCGGCAAAAAGAAGAAGGTTAAATCCAAATCCTCCACTAGATATGAGTCCTCTAGCGATGATAATGCTAGTGATGAGGAAGATAATTTGCGTACTCTTTTTGCCAACCTAAACATACAACAAAAAGAAAAGTTAAATGAATTGATTAGTGCCATCCATGAGAAGGATGACCTCTTGGACACCCAAGAGGACTTCCTAATCAAGGAAAACAAAAAACATGTTAAGGTTAAAAATGCTTATGCTCTAGAAGTTGAAAAATGTGAGAAATTAACTGGTGAGCTAAGCACGTGCCATGATGTTATCAACAACCTTAGAAATGAAAATGCTAGTTTAATTGCTAAGGTTGATTCAAATGCTTGTGATGTTCCAATTCCCAATCTTAGAAATGATAATGATGATTTGCTTGCTAAGATTGAAGAATTAAACATGTCTCTTATAGCCTTAGGATTGAGAATGAAAAATTGCTTGCTAAGGCTAAAGAACTAGATGTTTGCAATGTTACAATTTCCGATCTTAGAGATAAAAATGATATATTGCGTGCTAAGATTGTTGAACTTAATTCTTGCAAACCCTCTACATCTACCACTGAGCATGTCACTATTTGCACTAGATGTAGAGATGTTGATATTAATGCTATTCATGATCATATGATATTAATTAAGCAACAAAATGATCATATAGAAAAATTAGATGCTAAAATTGTCGAGCATGACTTAGAAAATGAAAAATTTAAATTTGCTAGAAGCATGCTCTATAGAGGGAGACGCCCTGGCATTAAAGATGGCATTGGCTTCCAACAGGGAGGCAATGTCAAACTTAATGCCCCTCCTAAGAAATTGTCCAACTTTGTTAAGGGCAATGCTCCCATGCCTCAGGATAACGAGGGTTACATTTTGTACCCTGTCGGTTATCCTGAGAGCAAAATTAGGAGAATTCATTCTAGGAAGTCTCACTCTGGCCCTAACCATGCTTTTATGTATAAGGGTGAGACGTCTAGTTCTAGGCAACCAACCCGTGCTAAGTTGCCTAAGAAGAAAACTCCTAGTGCATCAAATGATCATGACATTTCATTTAAAACTTTTGATGCATCATATGTTTTAACTAACAAATCCGGCAAGGTAGTTGCCAAGTATGTTGGGGGCAAACATAAGGGATCAAAACTTGTGTTTGGGTACCCAAAGTTCTTGTATCTAATGCCAAAGGACCCAAAACCATTTGGGTACCTAAAGTGAAGAACTAAACTTGTTTTGTAGGTTTATGCATCTGGGGGATCAAGTTGGGTAATCGACAGCGGATGCACAAACCACATGACAGGGGAGAAGAAGATGTTCTCCTCCTACGAGAAAAACCAAGATCCCCAACGAGCTATCACATTCGGGGATGGAAATCAAGTTTGGTCAAAGGATTGGGTAAAATTGCTATATCTCCTGACCATTCCATTTCCAATGTTTTTCTTGTAGATTCATTAGATTACAATTTGCTTTACGTTTCTCAATTATGCAAAATGGGCTACAACTGTCTATTTACTGATGTAGGTGTCACTGTCTTTAGAAGAAGTGATGATTCAGTAGCATTTAAGGGAGTGTTAGAGGGTCAGCTATACTTAGTAAATTTTGATAGAGCTGAACTCGACACTTGCTTAATTGCTAAGACTAACATGGGCTGGCTCTGGCATCGCCGACTAGCACATGTTGGGATGAAGAATCTTCATAAGCTTCTAAAGGGAGAGCACATTTTAGGATTAACAAATGTTCATTTTGAGAAAGACAGGATTTGTAGCGCATGCCAAGCAGGGAAGCAAGTTGGTGCTCATCATCCACATAAGAACATCATGACGACTGACAGGCCACTGGATCTCCTACACATGGATCTATTCGGCCCGATAGCTTACATTAGCATCGGCGGGAGTAAGTACTGTCTAGTTATTGTGGATGACTATTCTCGCTTCACTTGGGTGTTCTTTTTGCAGGAAAAATCTCATACCCAAGAGACCTTAAAAGGATTCTTGAGATGGGCTCAAAATGAGTTCGGCTTAAGGATCAAGAAAATTAGAAGCGACAACGGGACGGAGTTCAAGAACTCTCAAATTGAAGGCTTCCTTGAGGAGTAGGGCATCAAGCATGAGTTCTCTTCTCCCTACACGCCACAACAAAATGGTGTAGTGGAGAGGAAGAATCGAACTCTATTGGACATGGCAAGAACCATGCTTGATGAGTACAAGACTTCGGATCGGTTTTGGGCCGAGGCGGTCAACACCGCCTGCTACGCCATCAACCAGTTATATCTACACCGAATCCTCAAGAAGACATCATACGAACTCCTAACCGGTAAAAAGCCCAACATTTCATATTTTAGAGTCTTTGGTAGCAAATGTTTTATACTTATTAAAAGAGGTAGAAAATCTAAATTTGCTCCTAAGACAGTAGAAGGCTTTTTACTAGGATATGATTCAAACACAAGGGAATATAGAGTCTTTAACAAGTCCTCAGGACTAGTTGAAGTTTCTTATGACGTTGTGTTTGATGAGACTAACAGCTGTCAAGTAGAGCAAGTTGATCTTGATGAGATAGGTGATGAAGAGGCTCCGTGCATCGCGCTAAGGAACATGTCCATTGGGGATGTGTGTCCTAAGGAAACCGAAGAGCCTCCAAATGCACAAGATCAACCATCCTCCTCCACGCAAGCATCTCCACCAACTCAAAATGAGGATGAGGCTCAAGTTGATGAAGGAGAAGATCAAGCAAATGAGCCACCTCAAGATGATAGCAATGATCAAGGGGGAGATGCAAATGATCAAGACAAGGAGGATGAAGAACAAAGACCGCCACACCCAAGAGTCCACCAAGCAATCCAACGAGATCACCCCGTCGACACCATTCTCGGCGACATTCATAAGGGGGTAACCACTCGATCTTGTGTTGCTCATTTTTGTGAACATTATTCTTTTGTTTCCTCTATTGAGCCACACAGGGTAGAGGAAGCACTTCAAGATTCGGATTGGGTGGTGGCGATGCAAGAGGAGCTCAACAACTTCACTAGGAACGAGGTATGGTATTTGGTTCCACGTCCTAATCAAAATGTTGTACGAACCAAATGGGTGTTCCGCAACAAGCAAGACGAGCATGGTGTGGTGACAAGGAACAAAGCACGACTTGTGGCCAAGGGATACTCCCAAGTCGAAGGTTTGGATTTCAGTGAAACCTATGCACCCGTAGCTAGGCTTGAGTCAATTTGTATATTATTGGCCTATGCTACTTACCATGGCTTCAAGCTTTATCAAATAGACGTGAAGAGTGCCTTCCTCAATGGACCAATCAAGGAAGAGGTCTATGTTGAGCAACCTCCCGGCTTTGAAGATAGTGAGTACCCTAACCATGTGTATAAACTCTCTAAGGCGCTTTATGGGCTCAAGAAAGCCCCAAGAGCATGGTATGAATGCCTTAGAGATTTCCTTATCACTAATGGATTCAAAGTCGGAAAGGCCGATCCTACACTCTTTACCAAAACACTTGAAAATGATTTGTTTGTATGCCAAATTTATGTTGATGATATTATATTTGGGTCTACTAACGAATCTACATGTGAAGAGTTTAGTAGGATCATGACACAGAAATTCGAGATGTCAATGATGGGGGAGTTGAAGTACTTCTTGGGATTTCAAGTGAAGCAACTCCAAGAGGGCACCTTCATTAGCCAAACGAAGTATATTCAAGACATTCTAACCAAGTTTGGGATGAAGGATGCCAAACCCATCAAGACACCCATGGGAACCAATGGGCATCTCGACCTCGACGAGGGAGGTAAATCCGTCGATCAAAAGGTATACCGGTCGATGATAGGCTCTCTACTATATTTATGTGCATCTCGACCAGATATTATGCTTTCCGTATGCATGTGTGCAAGATTCCAAGTCGACCCTAAGGAAGCTCACCTTACGGCCGTAAAACGAATCTTGAGATATTTAGTTTATACTCCTAAGTTTGGGCTTTGGTGTCCTAGGGGATCCACTTTTGATTTAATTGGTTATTCGGATGCCGATTGGGCGGGGTGTAAAATTAATAGAAAGAGCACATCGGGGACTTGCTAGTTCTTGGGAAGATCCTTGGTGTCTTGGGCTTCAAAGAAGCAAAATTCCGTCGCTCTTTCTACCGCCGAGGCCGAGTACATTGCCGCAGGCCATTGTTGCGCGCAACTACTTTGGATGAGGCAAACCCTTAGGGACTACGGTTACAAATTAACCAAAGTTCCTCTTCTATGTGATAATGAGAGTGCAATCCGCATGGCGGATAATCCCGTTGAGCATAGCCGCACTAAACACATAGCCATTCGGTATTAGTTTCTAAGGGATCACCAACAAAAGGGAGATATCGAGATTGCATACATTAACACTAAAGATCAATTAGCCGATATCTTTACCAAGCCACTTGATGAACAAACCTTTAACAAACTTAGACATGAGCTAAATATTCTTGATTCTAGGAATTTCTTTTGATGTCTTGCACATATAGCTCATAAGTATACCTTTGATCATGTCTCTTTTATATATGCTATGACTAATGTGTTTTCAAGTGAATTTCAAACCAAGTCATAGGTGTATTGAAAGGGAATTGGAGTCTTCGGCGAAGACAAAGGCTTCCACTCCACTCCATAACTCATCCTTCGTCGTCGCTCCGAGCAACTCTCCGTCTTTGGTATAATCTTCACTCATGTTTTATTTGTCAAAAAGGGGGAGATTGAAAGGGCTCTAATGACTTCGTTTTGGCGATTTATGCCAAAAGGGGAGAGAGCATGAGCCCAAAGCAAAAGGACCGCACCACCACCTCGTTTTTAAAAACTAGTGATTTTCATTGGTACATTTCAAATTGGTATCTTATTATGTTCAAAAGGGGGAGAAAGTAATATTTTCAAAATAGATATCTTAAAACCCTCTTGAACACTAAGAGGAGGATTTCATTAAGGGGGAGTTTTGTTTAGTCAAAGGAAAAGCATTTGAAACAGGGGGAGAGAATTTCAAATCTTGAAAATGCTTCGCAAAATCTTATTCATTTACCTTTGACTATTTTGCAAAAGGACTTTGAAAAGAATTTACAAAAGAATTTGCAAAAACAAAACATGTGGTGCAAGCGTGGTCCAAAATGTCAAAAAAAAAAAGAAACAATCCATGCATATCTTATAAGTATTTATATTGGCTCAATTCTAAGTAACCTTTGCACTTACTATTATGCAAACTAGTTCAATTATGCACTTCTATATTTGCTTTGGTTTGTGTTGGCATCAATCACCAAAAAGGGGGGGATTGAAAGGGAATTAGGCTTACACCCATTTCCTAAATGATTTTGGTGGTTGAATTGCCCAACACAAATAAATTGGACTAACTAGTTTGCTCTAGTCTATAAGTTCTACAGGTGCCAAAGGTTCACAATAAGCCAATAAAAAGAGCAAGAAAAGGGTTCAACAAAGAGAGCAAGGGATAACCGAAGGCTGCCCTGGTCTGGCGCACCGGACTGTCTGGTGTGCCACCGGACAGTGTCCGATGCACCAGGGAACTCCAAGCCAAACTCTTCACCTTCAGGAATTCTTAGAGGCGCTTCGCTATAATTCACCGGACTGTCCGGTGCACCACCGGACAGTGTCTGGTGCTCCAGAGGAGAGCGACTCTGAACTCGCCAGCTTCGGATTTCCGCTCCGCTATAATTCACCGGACATGTCTGGTGCACACCGGACTGTCCGGTGAGCCAGTGGAGAAACGGCTACTTCGCGCCAACGGTCGACTGCAACGCATTAAATGCGTGCTAGCGTGCGCAGAGGAGCAGAACACGTGCGGGTGGCACACCGGACAGTCCACAGGACATGTCCGGTGCACCACCAGACAGCTAGGCGGGCCCACAAGTCAGAACTGCAACGGTCGGAACCCAACGGCCTGGTCACGTAGCTGGCGCACCGGACAGTGTCTGGTGGTGTCGGCGTTTCGACCCCGGGGGGTCCCTGGACCGACGAGTAAATTGTCACCGCGTGCCCCAGCCCAGATGGGTCGGCGAGAGACGGAGCGCGAAGGGGGGAGAAGCCGGAGGGAGACAGGCGTAAAAGGGGAAACCCGCGGCCTTCGTGTTTGTCCCGCGCCCAGGTCGAGTGCGCTTGTAGTAGGGGGTTACAAGCGTCCGCGCGGGAGGGAGCGAGAGGCCTATGCGCGCGCCGTCCCGTCCTTCCCCGCGCGGCCAACCCTCTGTAAGAGGGCCCTGGACCTTCCTTTTATAGGCGTAAGGAGAGGGTCCAGGTGTACAATGGGAGATGTAGCGGTGTGCTAACGTGTCTAGCAGAGAAGAGCTAGTGCCCTAAGTACATGCCATCGTGGCAGCCCAAGAGGTTTTGGCACCCTGTTCGTGTGATGTCGTGGCCATCGGAGAAGCGCTAGAGCCTTGCGGAAGGACAGTTGTCGGGGCTGTCGAGTCCTTGCTGACGTCTCCTTGCTTCCGTAAGGGGGCTGAGAGCCGCCGTCGTCACGGAGCACGCGGGGCGCCATCATTATTTGTTTTACCGGGGCGAGCCAGATGGGACGCCGGTCTGGTTCCCCGTAGCTAGAGCTAGCTAGGGGTAGGGTAATGATGGCCCCTTCTGTGACGTGGTCGGTCCGAGCCCTGAGTAGGGCGAGGCGGAGGCTCCTCCGAGGTCGAGGTCGAGTCTGTCTTCCGAGGTCGAGGTCGAGTCCGAGCCCTTGGGTCGGGCGAGACGGAGACCATCGGCTGAGGCCGAGGCCGAGTCTGAGCCCTGGGGTCGGGCGAGGCGGAGTTCGTCGTCTTCCGGGGCCGAGCTCGAGTCCGAGCCCTGGGTCGGGCGAGGCGGAGTTCGTCGTCTTCCGGGGCCGAGCCCGAGTCCGAGCCCTGGGTCGGGCGAGGCGGAGTTCGTCGTCTTCCGGGGCCAAGCCCGAGTCCGAGCCCTGGGTCGGGCGAGGCGGAGCTTCCTATGGCACCAGAGGCCGGACTTGACCGCTGTCAGCCTCACTCTGTCGAGTGGCACAGCAGTTGGAGCGACACGGGCGGCGCTGTCTTCTTGTCAGACTGGTTAGTGGAGCGGCGAAGTGACTGCGGTCACTTCGGCTCAGTCGACTGAAGGGCGTGCGTCAGGATAAGGTGTCAAGCCACCTTTGCATTAAATGCTCCTGCGATACGGTCGGTTGGCATGGCGATCTGGTCAAGGTTGCTTCTTGGTGAAGACTGGGCCTCGAGCGAGCCGAAGGTGTGTCCGTCGCTTGAGGGGGCCCTCGGGCGAGTCGTGAATCCTCCGGGGTCGGCTGCCCTTGCCTGAGGCTGGGCTCGGGCGAGGCGAGATCGTGTCCCTTGGGTGGACCGAGCCTTGACTTAATCGCACCCATCAGGCCTTTGCAGCTTTGTGCTGATGGGGGTTACCAGCTGAGATTAGGAGTCTTGGGGGTACCCCTAATTATGGTCCCCGACAGTAGCCCCCGAGCCTCAAAGGGAGTGTTAATACTCGCTTGGAGGCTTTTGTCGCACTTTTTTGCTAGGGGACCGGCCTTTCTCGGTTGCGTTTTGTTCCGGTGGGTGCGCGCGAGCGCACCCGCCGGGTGTAGCCCCCGAGGCCTCGGAGGAGTGGTTTGACTCCTTCGAGGTCTTAATGCGTTTCGCGATGCTTCGGCCAGTTTGGTTGTTCCCTCATGCGAGCTGGCCGTAGCCCGGGTGCACGGTCGGGTCCCAAGTTCTCGGGCTGGTATGTTGATGCTGTCAACGGTTTTGCCGGAGCCGGGTTTGCGAGAGCAGCCCCCGAGCCTCCGCACAGAGCGAGAGGGCGGTCAAGGACAGACTTGACTTTTTTACATATGCCCCTGCGTCGCCTTTCTGCAAGGAGGAGGGGGGAAAAGCGCCATGTTGCCCTTGGAGGGCGCCGAACATGGTGTCTCCAGTGAGCTGCTAACGGGTAATCCGAGTGGACGCTCATGCCCCATTTGTTAGGGGTCGGCTAGTGGCCCGGAGGCGCGCTCCAAAAGTACCTGCAGGTGATTTGCCGGACCCGGTCCCCTTTTGACGGGGTCCGAGGGCTCGATGCCTCCCTCTGATGGGATTCCGTTACAAAAATCGTTCCCGTTGGTCTCGGAAATGTCCTAGGGTACCTCGGGAGCGTAGCCCGAGCCTTGGTTATGCATCGAACGTACCCAGGGTCATCCCTCGCTCTGCGTCTGAGGCGGTTGTTGAACCCTTTCGAGGGCCAGCCTACGAACCCCTGATCAGTAGTGGGCGCGGAGCCCGAGTGGCCTGAGGCGGCTGTTGAACCCTTCCGAGGGGTCGGCCTTCGAACCTCCAACCAGTAGCGGGCGCGGAGCCCGAGCGCTCTGAGGCGGCTGTTGAACCCCTCCGAGGGGCCAGCCTTCGAACCTCTGATCAGTAGGGGGCTCGGGGCCCGTTTCCTTCGCGGAGAAGGATCCCTTTCGGGGTATCCCCTTTCCCGGTCTCTATTGTAAGAGAGAGAAAGAGGAGAAGGAAAAGGATACGAAATCGAACGACGTGGCGCACCTTTTTTGACGCGGTCATTATGGCGGAGGTGAAGCGTCGCCTGCTTCGCCTGCCAAAGGTGGCGCCTGTCCTGCCGTAGAGTTAATGCGACGGGACGAGTGGTTCGCGGGGCAGCCGTTGCGCGTGCGCGAGCCGTTCGAAGAACGGAACACGGGTGCACCGTCTTCACACCGTGGGAGAGGGTTCTCTCGCTGTCCCAGGAGGGGACGTGAGCTTGGCTGACGACTTGACCGCTGCTTCAGCCCGCCTGCCACCGCCATTACTGTCGGCCCATTTCTGGCCGTATCGACCGTCGCGCCTTCTCCCGCGGCTGACTGGCCCATGACCGATGTGCCTGGTTGGCACTGTTGGGTCATGCGCAGGGTTGCCTCGAGTCGCGGTACTGGTTCCGCAGTCGAGGAGGCACGGTAGTGGCGCGAGTGGCGGTGCAGTTTCTTGCACGTAGCAACCGGCGCGCTGGTTACATGACGTGTGGGCCTGGGCCTCCATGCTGGATGCATCGAAGTCGAAAGGGTGTGCCCCCTTGGTGCGGTTGCATGCTGCCTGCATGGCGGTCCGCCCTTTCACCCGCTGGTTTGGGCGAAAGTGGAGGAATGCTCGTAACCGCTGGGCAGTTGCGCGCACCGCGCGCGGCAGTTTGGCTTCTTCCACTTTGGGCCAGCTTGCATGACGCGTGGGACCCAGCCCCCGTGTCGTGGGAGGACCTTGGAGCATGTTGGAGAAGACTCAGCCCGCGATGGCTGAGGACGCAAATGGGGAGAGTTGCCTTTAAAAGGAGGGTGACCCCCTTGAAAGGCAACCATGTCTTCGCGCTCCCCTTATGCATCGCGTCTTTCCACCTTCCGGGCCCCCGGATGGGGAACACTCGCAATCCTCCCGCCTTGTCGTTGGAGGAACGCAACTTCGCGGAAGTTGGTACCTTTCAGCCATCGTTCGGCTTCAAGGATTTTCATCAGGCAGCCCGGCCGCATCCCCTCGTCGGTGGTCACCCAAGACGATGACCACCAGCTCGATGGTGGGGAGAAGCGAGCCGGACTGCGATCTTGGTCCCGCCCTCAGCTTCATGGATCTTCATCATCTTTGCTGGGGTGGAGAGCGAGACGAGCCGGGGCTCTACCTCCCGCACGGGTCGGCTGGCCACCTCCTCTTCCAGCTTCTGGTGGTGGAAACCATCCTCCAGCTTTACGGAGGAGGCGTCCTCCAGCCATGCCGGGGAAGGCGAACTGTTGCTGCCCAGCTAGGATGCAACATTCTGTCCTCCTCCTCGCTTTCGTGGCGAGGACGGGAGCGAGGACCTGCCGGTGCGCTTTGGAGCGGCCCGCGCTCGCCGGTGTGGCGTTGGTGGAGGGGCGGACGCCGCCGTCGGTGTTGACGTGGTGGCAGCTGGAGAAAGCTTCCCCACCATCGAGGCCGTCAGCGCTGCCTACGGACCGACCTCCGGCTCTTTGGCTTTAATGTCTGGTTCGCGTCCCTAGAGTGGGGACGCGAACGAGAGCCTTCTAGTGGTTGCGTCCGTCCTAGGACCATAGCTGCTACTGCAGAGGTCGCTGGCGAGTCGCCTGGAGCTTGTCGCCCCGCAGGCTCCCCGGTGTGGAGGTTGTTCATACCTGCGGGGACGGAACCGGAGTTCCATTTGTAATGGCACCTTGAGTGTCGGTGTCTGTTCATTGTGGCTGTCGGGGCCTGAACATGTATGTATTTTCGGCACGGAGCCGTGTTTTCTCCTCATTTCGAGCACTAGGACTCGCCTGTCGGCTAACTGAACCGCCTAACCAAGTGTGAGTTGCCTCGTGCGAAGGTGACGAGTGAGGTATTCGTATCCCAGAGGTGTAGGAGTCCCTCGGCTCGGTCGGCCTTGCCGCCCGAGGCTTCTCTTGCTTAGTTAAAGGAAATCCTCGGCCGCTCTTCGATGAGCCGAAGCCGGAGGCAGCGGTGTCAGCATAGACAGAGGCAGAGTTGGTTCGAAAAGAAGACTTCGTCGGCCGGAGCCTGGCCGGGTCGTCCACTGGCGGGACCGACGCCGGAGTCGAGTTGCCGAGGCCATGAGCCAGGCTGATGTCCTCGAGGGACAGCTGGCCGAGGCTTCGGGGTGGCCGGCCGAGCCGTCTCCTCGGGCCGGATTCCTGTTGAAGGCCCTGGCGGCGATGGCCCGGGCGCGATGCTGATGTCGTCCTTCAGAGTGGAGATCCTCCGACCGCGTTGCCGCCCGAGGCTAGGTCGGACTTCGCCGAAGGTGTAGTTGACGCCGAGGGTGCTGCTGCTCCCCCTCCGTCGAGGTCCGAGCCTGCAGGATCGGTTTATCTTGTAGTATGCGTATGTTTTCTGTGGCCGCCGAGGCCCAAACATACTGTCGTCGTGTTGTAAAGCTCCGTTTCTTTTCCTCTTGTTTCGAGTATCTAGACTTATTTGTCGGTAACAGAATTGTTTGTCCGAGCGAGAGTTACTTTTCACGGAAGGTGATGAGTGAGGTATCCGTATCCTGGAGGCGTAGGAGTCCCTCGGATCGGTCGGCCTTGCCGCTTACGTGTACTCTTACTCGTCCGTAGGATTCTGCTATCGATATAGTCGAGAAGGCCTGAAAAATCGTTTCGGCAGAAGAGTTTTCGAGCGTGAAGACTTGTTCGGTCCGCGGAATCACCTATCCGAGCGTGAGTTACTTATCGCAGAAGGTGATGAGTGAGGTATCCGTATCCCGGAGGCATAGGAGTCCCTCGGCTCGGTCAGCCTTGGCTGCTTACATGTACTCCGTCGTTTTCAGGATCCCACTTTTGAAGTAGTCAAAAAGCACGAAAGACGTTCTGCCAGAAAAAATCTTTTCCGAGGAAAATTTTGCCGCGGAGGGGGTTCCCCCCTTCTAGCCCCCGAGGGAGGGTCGGGCTTTGCCGAGGCAAGGCTGACCCTTCCTTGATGGTTAGACTTTGTGTGTGAATGAGGTGTACGAACGACTTGAAAGCATCTTAAGGGTAGAAGCGACGTAGCTGTCGGATGTTCCAAGCATTGCTGTAGACCTCGCCTTGACTATTGGCCAGCTTGTACGTCCCGGGCTTCAGAACCTTGGCGATGACGAATGGCCCTTCCCAGGGAGGCGTGAGCTTGCGTCGCCCTCGGGCGTCTTGTCGCAGCCGAAGCACCAAGTCGCCCACCTGGAGGTCTCGGGACCGAACCCCTCGGGCGTGGTAGCATCGCAGGGACTGCTGGTACCGCGCCGAGTGTAGTAAGGCCATGTCTCGAGCCTCTTCCAGCTGGTCCAGTGAGTCTTCTCGGTTAGCTCGATTGCTTTGGTCGTCGTAGGCCCTCGTCCTCGGGGAACCGTATTCTAAGTCTGTGGGCAAGATGGCCTCGGCCCCATAGACTAGAAAGAATGGTGTGAAGCCCGTGGCTCGGCTCGGCGTTGTCCTCAGACTCCAAACCACCGAGGGGAGCTCCTTCATCCATCGCTTGCCGAACTTGTTGAGGTCGTTGTAGATCCGCGGCTTGAGCCCTTGCAGAATCATGTCGTTGGCACGCTCTACTTGCCCATTCGTCATGGGGTGAGCCACGGCGGCCTAGTCCACCCGGATGTGGTGATCCTCGCAGAAGTCCAGGAACTTCCTACCGGTGAACTGGGTGCCGTTGTCGATGATGATGGAGTTCGGGACCCCAAAGTGATGGATGATGTTGGTGAAGAACGCCACCGCTTGTTCGGACCTGATGCTGTGTAGGGGTCAGACTTCGATCCACTTGGAGAATTTGTCGATGGCGACCAGCAGGTGCGTGTAGCCCCCGGGTGCCTTCTGCAAGGGACCGACGAGGTCCAGACCCCACACAGCAAACGGCCAGGTGATGGGTATCGTCTGCAGGGCCTGAGCGGGCAAGTGTGTCTGCCTCGCATAGAATTGACACCCTTGGCAGGTGCGGACAATTCTAGTGGCGTCGGCCACCGCGGTCGGCCAGTAGAAACCTTGTCGGAAGGCGTTTCCAACAAGGGCTCGAGGCACTGCGTGATGACCGCAAACCCTCGAGCGTATTTCTTGTAAGAGCTCCTGGCCTTCGGCGATGGATATGCATCGCTGGAGGATGCCTGAGGGGCTGCGGTGGTAGAGCTCCTTCCTGTCCCCCAGCAAGACGAACGACTTGGCGCGCTGCGCCAACCGCCGAGCTTCGACTCGGTCGAGGGGTAGCTCTCCTCGATGGAGATATTGTAGGTACGGGGTCTGCCAGTTTCGATTAGGCGTGACCCCGCTTCGCTCCTCCTCGACGCGCAGTGCCTCACCCTCGGGGGGTCGAGGGTGCCTCGGGATGAGCCGAGGGTGCCTCGGGCTGAGCCGAGGGCGCCTCGGGCGGAGCCGATGGTGCTTCGGGCTGAGCCGAGGGTGCCTCGGGCGTGTCGTCGGTCTTGACGGAGGGTTGATGCAGGTCTCGGGAGAATACGTCCGGGGGAACCGTTGTCCGCCCCGAGGCTATCTTAGCCAGCTCGTCCACAGTCTCGTTGTATCGTCGGGCGATGTGGTTGAGCTCGAGCTCGTAGAACTTGTCCTCCAGGCGCCGAACCTCATCGCAGTAGGCTTCCATCTTCGGGTCGCGGCAGTGGGAGTTCTTCATGACTTGGTCGATGACGAGCTGCGAGTCACCGCGAGCGTCGAGGCGTCGGACCCCTAGCTCGATGGCGATGTGCAACCCGTTGACCAGAGCCTCGTACTCAGCCACATTGTTGGACGCCGGGAATTGGAGGCGTAGCACGTAGCGTAGGTGCTTCCCGAGGGGCGAGATGAAGAGCAGGCCTGCGCCTGCCCCTGTCTTCATCAGCGACCCGTCGAAAAACATGGTCCAGAGTTCCGGTCGGATCGGAGCTGTTGGGAGCTGAGTATCGACCCATTCAGCCACAAAGTCTGCCAAGACTTGGGACTTGATGGCCTTCCGAGGGGCGAACGAGATTGTCTCGCCCATGATTTCCACCGCCCACTTTGCAATCCTACCCGAGGCCTCTCGGCACTGGATGATCTCCCCCAGGGGGAAGGATGACACCACAGTCACCGGATGAGACTCGAAGTAGTGTCGCAACTTCCGCCGCGTCAGGATCACCGCGTACAGCAGCTTCTAAATTTGTGGGTAGCGGATCTTGGTCTCGGACAGTACCTCACTGATGAAGTAGACTGGCCTCTGGACGGGCAATGCATGCCCCTCTTCGCGTCTCTCAACCACGATCGCGACGCTGACCACCTGAGTGGTAGCGGCGATGTAGATTAAGAGGGCTTCTCCGGCAGCGGGGGGCACCAAGATGGGCACGTTCGTGAGGAGCGCCTTCAAGTTCCCGAGGGATTCCTCGGCCTCAGGGGTCCAAGTGAAGCACTCGACCTTTCTTAAGAGGCGGTACAGAGGCAGGCCTCTTTCGCCGAGGCGCGAGATGAAACGGCTCAGAGCCGCAAGGCATCCCGTGACCCTCTGCACGCCTTTCAAGTCCTTGATGGGCCCCATGTTGGTGATGGCCGCGATTTTCTTCGGGTTGGCCTCGATGCCCCGCTCGGAGACGATGAACCCCAAGAGCATGCCTCGGGGGACCCCGAAGACGCACTTCTCGGGATTGAGCTTTACTCCTTTCGCCTTGAGACACCGGAATGTCGTTTCAAGGTCGGAAAGGAGGTCGGAGACTTTCCTCGTCTTGACTACGATGTCATCGACGTAGGCCTCGACCGTTCGACCAATGTGTTCGCCGAACACGTGGTTCATGCACCTTTGGTATGTCGCACCCGCATTCCTCAAACCAAACGACATGGTAACATAGCAGTACATGCCGAAAGGTGTGATGAAAGAAGTCGTGAGCTGGTCGGACTCTTTCATCCTGATTTGGTGATACCCTGAGTAGGCATCGAGGAAAGACAGGGTTTCGCACCCAGCAGTGGAATCCACGATTTGATCGATGCGAGGCAGAAGGTAGGGAACTTTTGGACATGCTTTGTTTAGACCAGTGTAGTCTACACACATCCGCCATTTCCCTCCTTTGTTTCTCACAAGCACAGGGTTGGCAAGCCATTCGGGATGGAATACCTCTTTGATGAACCCTGCCGCCATTAGCTTGTGGATCTCCTCGCCTATGGCTCTGCGCTTTTCTTCGTCGAATCGGCGCAGAGGCTGCTTCACGGGTCGGGCTCTAGCTCGGATATCCAGCGAGTGCTCGGAGACATCCCTCGGTATGTCGGGCATGTTCGAGGGACTCCACGTGAAAACGTCGGCGTTTGCGCAGAGAAAGTCGACGAGCACTGCTTCCTATTTGGGATCGAGCTCGGAGCCGATCCGGATCTGCTTGGAGGCGTCGTTGCTGGGGTCGAGAGGGACGGACTTAACCATCTCCGCTGGCTCGAAGTTGCCGGCGTGGCGCTTCACGTCTGGCGCCTCCTTAGAGAGGCTCTCCAGGTCGACGATGAGGGCCTCGGATTCGGCGAGGGCCTCGGCGTACTCCACGCACTCCACGTCGCATTCGTACGCGTGTCGGTACGTGGGGCCGACGGTGATGACCCCGTTGGCGCCCGGCATCTTGAGCTTGAGGTAGGTGTTGTTGGGGACGACCATGAACTTGGCGTAGCATGGCCTCCCCAACACTGCGTGGTAGGTTCCCGGAACCCGACCACCTCGAACGTGAGGGTTTCCCGTCGGAAGTTGGAGGGAGTCCCAAAGCAGACGGGTAGATCGAGTTGTCCGAGGGGCTGGACGCGTTTCCCGGGGATGATCCCGTGAAAAGGCCCCGCGCCTGCCCGGACCGAGGACAGATCGATCCGCAGGAGCCCGAGGGTCTCGGCGTAGATGATGTTGAGGTTGCTGCCTCCGTCCATGAGGACCTTGGTGAGCCTGACGTTGCCGATGACGGGGTCGATAACGAGCGGGTATTTCCCCGGGCTCGGCACGCGGTCGGGGTGGTCGCCCTGGTCGAAGGTGATGGGCTTGTCGGACCAGTCTAGGTAGACTGGTGCCGCCGCCTTTACCGAGCAGACCTCCCGACGCTCTTGCTTGCAGTGCCGAGCCGAGGCGTTCGCCACTTGCCCACCGTAGATCATGAAGCAGTCGTGGACCTCGGGGAACTCTCCTGCCTTGTGATCCTCCTTCTTATCGTCGTTGTGGGCCCTGCCACCTTCCGCAGGTGGCCCGGCCTTGTGAAAGTGGCGCCGAAGCATGGCGCACTCCTCAAGGGTGTGCTTGACAGGCCCCTGATGATAGGGGCACGGCTCCTTGAGCATCTTGTCGAAGAGATTGGCGCCTCCGGGAGGTTTCTGAGGGTTCTTGTGCTCAGCGGCGGCGACAAGGTCCGCGTCGGCGGCGTCGTGTTTCGCGTGCGACTTCTTCTTGCCTTTCTTCTTGGTGCCGCGCTGAGTGGACGCCTCGGGGACATCTTCCGGCTGGCGGCTCTGGGGCTGCTTATCCTTCCGGAAGATGGCCTCAACCGCCTCCTGGCCAGAGGCGAACTTGGTGGCGATGTCCATCAGCTCGCTCGCCCTGGTGGAGGTCTTGCGACCCAGCTTGCTCACCAGGTCACGGCAGGTGGTGCCGGCGAGGAACGCGCCGATGACATCCGAGTCGGTGACGTTGGGCAGCTCGGTGCGCTGCTTCAAGAATCGCCGGATGTAGTCCCGGAGAGACTCTCCCAGCTGCTGGCGGCAGCTTCGGAGATCCCAGGAGTTCCCAGGGCGCACGTACGTGCCCTGGAAGTTGCCGGCGAAGGCTTGGACCAGGTCGTCCCAGTTGGAGATCTGCCCCGGAGGCAAATGCTCCAGCCAGGCTCGAGCGGTGTCGGAGAGGAACACGGGAAGGTTGCGGATGATAAGGTTGTCATCGTCCGTTCCACCCAGGTGGCAGGCCAGCCGATAGTCTGCGAGCCACAGTTTCGGCCTCGTCTCCCCCGAGTACTTTGCGATAGTAGTCGGGGTTTGGAACCGGGTCGGGAACGGCGCCCGTCGTATGGCCCGGCTGAAAGCCTGCGGACCGGGTGGTTCGGGCGAGGGACTCCGATCCTCCCCGCTGTCGTAGCGTCTCCCACGCCTGGGGTGGTAGCCTCGGCGCACCTTCTCGTCGAGGTGGGCTCGACGGTTGCGGTGATGGTGTTCGTTGCCGAGGCGACCCGGGGCCGCAGGCGCTGTGTTGCGCGTGCGCCCGGTGTGGACCGAGGCTTCCTGCATGAATCGGGAAGTCGTGGCGCGATGTTCCGAGGGGTACCCCTGCCTTCGGGAGGCAGAGCTTTCGGCCCGTCGGACCACGGCATCCTCCAGGAGATTCTTGAGCTCTCCCTGCATACGCCGCCCCTCGGTGGTTGATGGCTCCGGCATCGCGCGGAGAAGTATTGCCGCTGCAGCCAGGTTCTGGCCAACCCCACTGGAAGCCGGTGGCGGCCTTGCCCTGACATCGTCGGCGATGCGGTGCTGGATGCC